>NW_027507748.1:298136616-298549116 GCF_037356315.1 Lithobates pipiens
GGCAAGTATTGGCAGAGTATTGGCGAGTATTGGCAGAGTATTGGTGAGCATTGGCAAGTATTGGCAGAGTATTGGCAGAGTATTTCAGAGTATTTCAGTGTTGCAGAGTATTGGCAGAGTATTGCAGTGTTCCAGAGTATTGCACAGTGTTACAGAGTATTGGCAGAGTATTGCACAGTGTTGCAGAGTATTGCACAGTGTTGTAGAGTATTGGCAGAGTATTGCACAGTGTTGCAGAATATTGCACAGTGTTGCAGAGTATTGGCAGAGTATTGCACAGTATTGCAGAGTATTGGCAGAGTATTGCACAGTATGGGCAGAGTACTGTCACTGAGCAGCACTGTGGGCACTACACATCCAGCCCACAGCACTGCTGCCATCTCTCCCCCTCTCCCCTCGCACTGTACCAAGCATAATTTGACGGAGAGTCATTTGACAGAGCGATCACGTGGTAAACAGCCACTACCAGCGGCTGTATAGCGGTCATGGATGTTTGCGGGAGCGTGCCTCAGGGGTTGTGCGAGAGCAACATTCTGAGACGTCCACCCAGAAAAACATGGCCGTGCTGTAGCCGTCTTTCAGCTATGGCTCGGCCGGCAAGTGGTTAATAGAATAGGGCGGGGTTCCATATTTTGTCAATGTTTTTATTGTTGCTCATTCTTTCTTGTCACATTAACAACCCATTTATTTTTTCTTTTATGGTCACCATAGGGACATGAAATTAAGAAATTCTTCCTAAATGGGGTAATAGTCAGGAAAAAAGTGACAGAAATGTTAACTCCTTACTCTATTCAAAAAAAAAATCCTGCTGTTAAGTTTAAGCCTAGGTTTTACATTGATGTGATTTGGTATGCAATTAGACATGTCAAATCGCATGCCAAATTGGTGGGAATTGCCAGAGATGGCACCATCCGAACGGACCGAAAATTTGTGCAAACTTTAGAACCTCATTATAGTCTATGGGACTCGAACGTTCGAAATCAAAAGTACTAATTTTACGGTAGTGAACCTTTCAGATGGAGGGAGTTCAACAATAAAATCCATGCTAATCATCTGCCAAGGTCTCTTGGGTATCGGTAACGGTCTCAGTAGGCCCCAGGACTTGGACCCCACAGCTACCCACATAGTCTTTACAGTCGGTTCTTAAACTTGGCCACCAAAATGAACGCTGTACAAGTTCTGTAGTCTTGGTCACCCCGAAGTGTCCTGCCAGGGGATGATCATGACACAGGCTGAGAATCTTGGGACTTAGACTTGGGGGAACAAACACTCTCTGGTTAAACTGGAATAACCCCTCTTGTTCTTGGAGGCACTCATCAGGTGGCAAAACGTTTCTTGTGGAAGCTTGTTTAAGCTAGGTGACCAGATCTGTCTGTAACAGGAGAAAACTCTGGACCAGTAAAATTGTGTCTGGTTGACAGTTCTCTTCTCCTTCCTCTGCATACTGTACATGCGTGAAAGCGCATCAGACTTGACGTTCTTCGTACCAGGCCTATAGGTTTGGTGGAAGGAGAAGCGGGAGAAAAATAGCGCCCATCTGGCTTTCCGAGGTCTTAGTCATTTGGCAGTCCTGAGATACTCAAGATTTTTGTGGTCCGTGAATATCAAGAGTGGATGGGCTGCTCCCTCCAGCAAGTAACGCCATTCCTCCAAGGCTGTCTTTATGGCCAGTAATTCCCGATCTCCTATGTCATAATTCTTCTCCGTGGGAGTGAGTTTCCTGGAAAAGAAGGCAATGGTATGTAACAGTGACTTGGTTCTATGGCGTTGTGACCAGATGGAACCTATGGCATTCTCCGAGGCATCTACCTCAAGGACATAAGGTGATGCAGGATCCGGATGTCTCAGGATAGGTGCAGTTGTAAATAAAGTTTTTAACTGATCAAATGCTGCTTGCGCTGCAGGTGTCCACTAGAAACGAGTATTCTGTTTCGTTAGCTGGGTGACCAGAGAAATTATGGCAGAGAAATTCTTAATGAACTTGCGGTAAAAGTTGGCAAACCCGATGAATCTCTGTGTGCTTTTTCTGTCCATAGGAGTGGGCCACTCAAGGATAGAGCAAACTTTCTGGGGATCCATGGAGATACCTGATGTAGAAATAATGAACCCCCATGAACTGAATCGTCTCCTTCTCGAATTCGCATTTCTTTGCCTTTGCGTACAGTCCATGATCTCTTAATTGGCTGAGAACTTTTTTAACATGCTCATGGTGTGTTGCAAGGGACGGGGAGAAGATGAGGATGTCATCTAGATATACAATCAGGAACAGGTCAAGAAAGTCTCTGAAAAGGGCATTAATAAAATGCTGAAACGTGGCCAGAGCATTACATAATTTAATGGGCATAATGAAGTATTCATAATGTCCAAACCTAGTGCTGAAAGCCATCTTCCACTTGTCTCCTTTGCGGATCCGCACTAAGTTGTAGGCACCTGGCAGATCCAACTTGGTGAAGATAACGGATGTCTTGAAGCGTTGGAATAACTCCGGAACCAGGGGTAAAGGGTATCTGTTTTTAACAGTAATTTTAATTAATTCCCGGTAATCGACACAGGGATGCAGGGTATGATCCTTCTTCTCTATGAAGAAGATTCCAGCGCGATTCCAGTGCCCGCAGGAGATGTAGAAGACCGGATGAAACCCTTCTCCAAGTTGTCATCAATGTACTGCCATAAAGTCTTGCGCTCTACTTCGGAAAGAGGGAAGATGCGCCTGAAGGGTACCTCAGCACCTGACAAAAGTTTGATTGGGCAGTCATATGAGCGGTGAAGAGGCAGGGTGTCTGCTCTTTGTTTATCGAAAACATCTAAGAACTCGTGGTAGGCTGTAGGTATGATAGTAGGTGGATTGTGCGCTTTCAGCCAGGGTATGCCCAAGATGATGGGAAACAGAGGAAATGGAATAATGTCCATGCAAAGGAATTCCAGATGACCCCGGTCAGATATAGCCAGCAACGGATGAGTCTCGTGTGTAATAGGCCCGGACCTGAGACAAGATCCATTGGCCAGACGGATAGCTAACTGGTGTATCTTAGCTTGCAAGGGAAGTAATTCAAAATCTTTATCCATAAAGCAACTGCAGACACCGGAGTCTACTATGGCAGATAACTGGACGTTTCCACCGGAGAACTGGAGTGAAAGGGACAGAGTAACATGAGTAGACCCCTTTCCTGCTGAGCAGTTGGCAAGATACGGAACAGGAATGGATCTGATCTTGGACTTGATCTTTGCGGGCCGCACCGGGCAGTTCTGGAGATAATGTCCTGCCATTCCACAGTATAGGCATAAGTCCTCCTGCCACCTTCGCAACCTCTCTTCACTAGACAGTGGAGCGACGAAAAAATCCCAGTTGCATAGGCCTTGCCTGCATGTTTGTTGTCACAGCGGTAGTGTCAGCCCTTTTCTTTTCCCTTTCTCTAAACCTGCGATCAAGTTGAATAGCAAGGTTAATGAGGTTGTCAAGAGAGCTGGGGACCCCAACTTGACCAAGTTCATCTTTAAGGCCTTCAGACAGACCAAGGCAGAACTGATGCCATAAGGCTGCTTTGTTCCATCATGTATCGGAGGCCGACAGGCGGAATTCTGCAGTATAGTCCTCGGCGGGTCGATGGCCCTGTCTCAAAGTATGGAGGGCTGATTCTGCCATGGCTGTGCACTGGGGGTCCTCATAGAGCTGGGCCATTGCTTCAAAGAAGAAGGCAAGGGAGTCCAGAGTCATGCTATTTCGTTCCAGGAGCTGATGAGCCCATGACTGTGATTCTCCAAGAAGCAGGGACATGGTGAACCCCACCTTGGAGGATTCCAAAGAGAAAGTTCTAGGTTGCAAAGAAAAATAAATTTCACAAGAAATTTTGAAGGCACGGACCTTGTGCCAATCGCCTGAAAACTGCTCTGGTGCAGGAACTTGAGGTTCAAGTGCTGGCATGGCTCCTGTGAATGCAGGAAAAGTCTGTCCGGATGTGGGGCAGCCAGGTGCATTAGCAAGTTTTGGGATCGAAGAGTTGGAGGCTGTGGATTTGATACGATCATCCAGTCTCAAATAACTTTCCTGCAGCGTTCTGACTGCTTGAGTCAAAGAGGCAAGTTGCTGGCATAGCGGGTCCATAGGGGAAGACCCTCCTCAATCTCCGACATCTGGCTGTGTGGTACTGGCATGTACCTGGTGGAGATCGAGCTGTGGAGGGGGCTTCTCTTGCACCTCCTGTCCAACACCCCGATAGTGATGACAGGGAGTGGAGGACACAGAGTGGCACGAGGGCCAGTGTGGCGGATGACTCTGGCTGTACTTTGGCAGGAACCAGGTAACTTGAGAGCACTGGGCCAGAACTGAGGACAAGAGCTCCGGGAAGCTGGATCAGTAGCTGGAAACATAGCCGAGACGTAAGCCAAGGGTTCATCAGCAGCCGGGCAGAGCAGGTACCGAGTCGTGAGGCAGAAGCAAAGACGGGACACAGGCCAGGTTCGGTACACAGGTGGGCAATGAGGCACAGGAACATCAGGCAGAAGCGTGGTCAAACACAAGCCGGGGTCACAAGTAGGCAGGCGGAGGTCAAGAGATGGTTCAGGCATGCCGGGCCGGGATGCAGGAAACTGGTTCAGGATCGGGTAATCAAGCACTAGATGAATAGACCACTCAGCAAGTTGTGCATGTCACTGGCAGGTTAAAATAGGTGGATTGGTGCCAATGCACGCACGTGTGCAGGCACGCGCCAATGCGCACACGCACACCAACACACACACCGGCGTGTGTGCACGCCCGTGTGCGCTCGCTCACACATGTCTTTTCTTGAGCATCTCCTGGATTGTCCATGCCTGCGCACCACTGTGCACTTGTTGCCCGGGTTTTCCTTATAAACAGTATCTAAACATGTATCTCACACTTACAGATATGCAGAAAACACACCCAAAAAATAATTTTGCCCTAAATTATTATTTTTTGGAATAGCAGAATAAAAGAACAGTATCTAAAGTGTGTATCTCACACGTACAGATATGCAGGAAACACTGCAGAATATTTGTTTTTGACCTAAATGGGTGTTTTTAGAATAGCAGAATAGAGCAACAGTATCTAAACGGTGTATCTCACACATACAGATATGCAGAAAACGCACCAAAAAATAATTTTGCCTTAAATAATTTTTTTGGGAATAGCAGAATAGAAGAACAGTATCTAAAGTGTGTATCTCACACGTACAGATATGCAGGAAATGCTATTCAAAAAAACTTTTTTTTGCCCTAAATTATTATTTTTTTGAATAGCACACTGTAAAATATTTTTTTTTGTCCCAAAATGGGTGTTTTTAGAATAGCAGAATAGAGCAACAGTATCTAAACTGTGTATCTCACACGTACAGATATGCAGAAAATACTATTCCCCAAAAAACTTTTTGCTCTAAATTATAATTTTTTTGGAATAGCACAATAGAAGCACAGTATCTAAAGTGTGTATCTCACACATACAGATTTGCAGAAAATACTGTAAAAATGTTTTTTGCCCTAAATGGGTGTTTTTAGAATAGCAGAATAAAGCAACAGTATTTAAACAATGTATCTCACACGTACATATATGCAGAAAATGGTATTCAAAAAAAATTTTTTTTGCCCTAAATTGTTATTTTTTTGAATAGCACAACAGATATGCAGAAAACGCACCCAAAATTTTTTTTTGCCTTAAATGATTTTTTGGGGAATAGCACAATAGCAGAATAGTATCTAAAGTGTGTATCTCACACGTACAGATATGCAGAAAACACTGTAAAATATTATTTTGCCCTAAATGGGTGTTTTTAGAATAGCAGAATAGAGCAACAGTATCTAAACGGTGTATCTCACAGTAACATATGCAGTGCTGGTGCACTGAGCTTGCATAAAATGCCCGCCGACGCCAACTTAACTAACAGACAGATAAAAGTTATATTTTCTCTGGCACTGGGCTCAGGGCAGGGTAAAAAGATTGTGCACTGCACCCACACAACAAAATCAAGATAGATCGCTGAGTAATTAGATTTCTGAAGCAAGACTCCTATCTAATTCTCTCCCTCAAAGCAGCAGCAGCAACCTTTCCCTCTAGCTTATATAGAGGCTAGGTAACATGCTGCACTGGCCAATCATAGCCATGCCATTAGTAGGCATGACTGTGATGGCTTCTAAGGGCACACAAGTTAAATGAATGTTAATTGGCTGCCCTGCAGCTGTTAAAAAAGCACCATTACATTACAGAACACCGAACCCGAGCCCGAACATACAGTAAATTGTTTGGGTTCGGGTCCCGGAACCCAAAAACCCCAAAAGTCCGGTACAAACCCGAACTTTACAGTTCAGGTTCGCTCAACGCTAGTATTTATGTATTCTATACAACTTTTCTGAATAAATTGACTCTATTTTGTACAAGCTAATGTTTTCAGTTCTGTAAAAAGTAGGGCATGATTAGAAGCTCTGACAGGGTTTTTATAGTAGCCTGTGCTCCTGCTGTTTTGTCCCCGTATCTTTTTTCTCAATCCAAAATGAAAAAAAAAGTTTTGAATACAGATATACTTTAACCACTTATCACAGTACCATCCTGTAATATCCCTTCATCACCAGGCCTATTTTCTATTCTTCAAAATCTATACCAAACCCTTATCCAAGCATGCAGCTTGGCAAAGGGGGGCAGGGGGGACAAACTGTCTGTCTGACCTGCTCTGCCAGACTGGATTTCCCTGTGTATGGCTTCAGACCATAAAATTACTATTCTCTGAACTCTGCATGCCTTTTACCTGGACTGTCATTGAACTACTCTGCCTGTCTGCCAACCACAAGTACCTGTTTGCTTTGCTCAGTTCGCATCTGCCCTGGCGTGGTAGACAGGCACCATAGCATTGTGTATAAGTCTTGGGGCCTGGTATGGAGTGGGGGGGGGGGGGACTCCACACCATTTTTTCCTTATTTTCATTGCCAGTATTTGTTTTTTACATTCAGCTGTCAGCGGGGAAGTCCACTGACAGATGATGACTCTTTGGTTGTTAAGGACGTGGCGGCCGTCTGCTCCTTATCCTTAACAACCATCTTGTTTACTGGTTTTACCCCTTTTGTGAATTGACTTTCACTCCTGTTGTATGTAGTATTTACCAAGCGTTTTGCTTTATGCAGGAAATACCACATAAAGCAATATTGAATTTACTTTTTTCAGGATTACATGCGATATTTGGGAAAACACCTAAATACAGCTTGCAATCTGGTTCTGTGAATGGAGCCCATAATGTTTAGGAGAAGATGGGAAAGTAAAAGGTTAAAAAAGTTTCAATGTGTCACTGAAACAGAATGAATAGATCAGTAGTTGAAGATACCAATCCATTTATTCTGTCCTCGTTGATATTTATTGATATTTCTCTCTTCCCCTATTGTAAGGGGAAGGGGAGGGATCAGCACTGTAAATACCATATGATTGTTGTGATGAGTGATCACATGGTACCCAGCCATTTGGGCTGCTCGGTACCTAGCAATCACCGGGCGGATTACCCAGCCAACGGCTATTTGTCTAGTACCATTCATAAATGACACTAGGTAAGTAAAGGGCTACCAATCCACTATTGATAGACATACCACAGTACATAAGTGGTTAATTACCATTTCATTATACATATATGCCAATTTGTTGCACAATTAGTGAGCGATGACAGACCATGCATTGTTTTCCATCTTTTTATATAGTTAGAGATTTGTCACTTTTCTATTGGATGTGACAGATGTGATCTTTGGAAGAGTAGGAACTCATCATGTTGTATGCTTCCAAACGCATAAAGTAAACATTTTTGTTGTAAGAATACAACATCTGTCATTTGTATGACAGGTAAAGTGCTAGTTTAATAATAGACAGTGCTGTAGTTTACTGTCATATTACTTTCAACATGAAATTTAGGACAATGTAAAAGTTAGCAATTTGATTTAAATCAATAGCTGGCACGCTGTACTGCAGTTTCAGCCAGCGTTCAGAAAAAAGGGAAGGTGAAGTGGGGCAATGGCAATTTACCTATCTTTATAATTTGTATCCACTCCAGAAAATGATACACTAAAACAAATGCAGAATGCATTGCTTGATTTACTACAATATTCTAACACAAGGATTTTTGTTGTAAGCCTACATAGTGATTTAACTATGTATTACCCAGGAAAAAATTGCTAGCTTAAAAATCAGCATAGTCAGACATAGTCAGACATATTTATTTAAATTAATAAGAATGCGGCGCTACCTAAAAGTACTAAAACTTATAAATGAATAATAATCCCAAAATCAATATAAATCAAATAATATCGACTAAATGAAACATGGATATAATAAGAAATGAATCCATATAGATAATCCAAATAAAGATACGTGTGCACGCAATAAATGTGCAACAATTAGTGAATAAAAGTCTGTGAAAAATTATCAATCCAGTGATTAAATAGAAATAATTTGCATAAGTAATCCAAATATAAACAAGCGTATAAAAAATATATATATATATATATAAAAATATATAAAAATATATAAAGTGAAAAATCCGTGAAAAAACAAATGTAGTGACTATTTAGATAATCAATATACACACGTGATTGTCCATAAATAAAGTGCACTGATGACTGATGAATTGCAAAAAATATACAAATAAAGTTCATGCAAAAAAGTGTGAAGAATCAATTCCCAAGAGTGGCAAATCACTGCAAACTTCAGTGCTTAATGGGTGCACCAACTATTTTCCCCAGCCTCTCACCTCCAATAGCTGGTAAACAGGCACTGTGTAAAAGGATAACTGCTGGCTTCTTAATCTTTCAGTCACACTGCTCCACCGCTGTTTGTATTTCACTGTAAGGTTATATATTATATGCCCTCCTCCAATAGCTGGTAAACAGGCACTGTGTAAAAGGATAACTGCTGGCTTCTTAATCTTTCAGTCACACTGCTCCACCGCTGTTTGTATTTCACTGTAAGGTTATATATTATATGCCCTCCTAATAGCTCCAGGAAATCCAAGCCATATAAAGTGGAAAAACACAGAGGGCTTTCATGTGTAGTATCTTCGCTTTTTTATTGAAATAAACAGGTAAAATCCACACTTACATTCACAAATACAGCAGAGTGTGCAGCAATCGCGGACTTCCGGTTTCGGCCGTAAACCGGAAGTGATAGGTCCGACACCAAATTCCTTCCCTGACGCGTTGCGTTACAGAACGTAACTTTTTCAAAGGGTGATAGGAAGTAGGTGTCACAGGTATTTATATGCAACGAGCGCCGTCGCCATATTAACTCAGGGCGGCAGTGCTATTGCAGGTTCAGAGTACAGTGGCTATAGTATCAATATTATATATATTCCAAGGATATTTATAGTGCAATTACTAAAACTTAAATCATATAAGTAGATCACTATTTGGGAGGAATATATAATTTAAAATAAATTAAGTTTAAAAAATAAACCGTAATATATATGGACTTATAGAAAGAGCGACATCTTGTGGTTGAATATAAAATTGCTCTTTTAAATTATTTAACCTGAATCCAAAATTTAGAAGGCACTAAGGGGAGAAAGACATTTTCTATGAACAGAGGAAAAGATCCTGCTGATCATATCATTGAGCATGATAAATAATCATCTCTAATAAAACAAACTATGTGAGAGGGAATATCTCAATGACATGTCTTTATCTCCAATCAAAGATAATCATAAATTAACATAAAAATTGATAAATCACCATAATTATCAGAAAATACAATAGCATAAAATCAATACAGTACCAGTGGATATAGGCGCTAATATATATCATATAAAAAAAAAATCCTAAAATCAATAAAGTATAATTTTTTCTGAAATATATATATAAAAAAATCCTAAAATCAATAAAATGTAATTTTTTCTGAAATATATATAAAATTCTCTATAAATATTACTGGATAAAAATAGATTAAAAATTAGAAATAAAACAATTGAGATCAAATTCAACATTGTGTCCTAGTGGTGTAAGGGTACGGAGTTCATGTATCCATCTCGACTCAGCTTGGCTGATTTTAATCACCTTATTATCACCTCTCCAATGGGGTACAAATTTTTGAATACCGCAAATTTTTAGTGATAAGGGATCTTTGTTATGGAACTTAGTATAATGTTTAGAGAGGCTATGTTTATCAAAACCTTTCTTTATGTTTTGAATATGTTCCCTCAATCTTTTCCATAATTTTCTTTTTGTTCTTCCTACATATTGGATCTTGCAAGGACATTCTAATAAATAAACAACCCCTTCCGTATAGCAGGTAATACAATCTTCAATTAAATATTCTTTTTCTGTTATCGTAGACCTAAATGACTTCTTTTTAGTTTTTTCACTAATATGTCTACAAGCATAACATCTCTTGCAAGGATAAAAACCTTTTCCCTCAAAAAAAGAAAAAGGTTTCTTCGGAGGGTCAGGAACATTTTTTGCCAAACTATCTCTCAAGGTTGGTGACTTTCTGTAAACAAATTTAGGAACTTCAGGTAAGATATTGACAAGGTGGCGATCAGTTCTAATAATCCCCCAGTGTTTCTTTATTATTTTTTCTATTTGTTTATGTTGGATATTGAAATTCATAATGATGGGCACCATGTCTTGTTTCACAGAATTCTTTGTACTATCCTGTATGAGTATCTCTCTATCTAGTGATGCTACGCTTTCTATTTGATCCCTAATAAAATCTCTATGGTAACCCTTTTGTATGAACCTATCACCGATTAGATTAGCTTGTTCAAGAAATATTGATTTATTAGAACAATTACGTTTCAATCTGATCAGCTGTCCCCTGGGAATATTGTCCAGCCATCTTCGGTGATGACAGCTATCTATAGGAAGATAGCTATTTCTATCCACTGTTTTAAAATGGGTGCGGGTACTCAGTGAATTTCCATTTTTTTCAATCACTAGATCAAGAAAGGTTGCTTTTTCCTCATTAATACTCCATACCAATTTAATATTTTTTTGATTCATATTAAGATTAGAGCAATGGCAATTTACCTATCTTTATAATTTGTATCCACTCCAGAAAATGATACACTAAAACAAATGCAGAATGCATTGCTTGATTTACTACAATATTCTAACACAAGGATTTTTGTTGTAAGCCTACATAGTGATTTAACTATGTATTACCCAGGAAAAAATTGCTAGCTTAAAAATCAGCATAGTCAGACATAGTCAGACATATTTATTGCTATTATGCCCAAGCCTTTAATTCCCTGTAGCCTCCCTGCCGGTATTCTCGAGTCTGGCTCAGGGTAAGATTTCATTACCATAAGCGGTAACCCCGAGCCAGACTCGGGATCACATCACTGGATGGAGGGGGTTACTTACCTTGTCCCCTGGATCCAGTGATGTCTCCCGCACTGTGACCTGCGAGCCGCCATGTCTCGCTCGGTCTGTGACAGTGCCGATCTCAGTTCCCTGCGAGCAATGCGACGCATGGGGACGGAGTTCGGCGCTAAATTCAAAAAGTAAAAACTCAGTATAGATAGAGTATACTGTAATCTTATAGAGTACAGTACTGTATCAAATAATTACACACCCCCTTTGTCCCTAATGATTTGTCCAGTGTCCTGCAGGCAGTTTTATATTATAAAATCTGTTCTTCATGCCAGGAAACTGGAGATTGTCCATAGCAACCAAAAAATGTCAGCTTACATCAAAAGTGATTATAGACCAGCTAGAAAACAGCGATAATAAATTAGAATCACTCACAGAATTGAGCAATAGTAATTTCTGCAACTGAGCAAATTTCAGTGTTTTTGATTTGATTACATTATTGAATAATTTGTATTATTATTATATTATTATATAACCCAAAAACCCAAAAGTCCGGTACAAACCCGCCCGAACTTTATAGTTCGGGTTCGCTCAACGCTAGTATTTATGTATTCTATACAACTTTTCTGAATAAATTGACTCTATTTTGTACAAGCTAATGTTTTCAGTTCTGTAAAGAGTAGGGCATGATTAGAAGCTCTGACAGGGTTTTTATAGTAGCCTGTGCTCCTGCTGTTTTGTCCCGGTATCTTTTTTCTCAATCCAAAATGAAAAAAAAAGTTTATTTGTTATAATTATTTATAGTTATTTATTTTATATATATATATATATATATATATATATATATATATATATATATATATATATATATATATATATATATATATATATATATATATAATTATATGATTTCATATTTCAAATTTTATCATACCCGGGATGTCTATTAGACTCTTGTCTGGATGGATGGAAGTGAATTATTTCTAAGAATTACAGGCCTACAATGTAAAACGCCAAATTTCCATGAAAAATAATTGTACCGCTTTCAGCACCTAAAATCCGACATAATCATACCGCCAGGGAGGTTAAAGATTAACTATTGACAATATGTGAAATCAGATATTTATTTCCACATCATATTTCAATTATTTCTAGCTTACTCGGTACTCCAAACAATCATGATGTTTATGAACTTTGTGAAGAATCCCACACATTTACTTCCTTGAATTCAGTGATGTGTATTCATTATGCCCTGTAAATTGGCACTGCTTTGTTACAGAATTCACAGAGCGTGCCTTCTGAACTATAAAGGTGCTTAGAGCAGAGGTTTTGGCAGATGATATCAGTACAGTCTTCAATGCTTGTAGGCAGCAAGGTACCATGGGATATGTAGTCCTTAGAAACTAAAAGTAAACAGCAGAAGAGAACTTGCAAAGCATGTAGGGAATCCAGAAAGTTATGGTAAAAGATGGCCAGTAGACTCACAACATTAAAGTCGATTTTTAAAATATTTTAAGGCCAAATTGACTAAAATAACTATTGTTTTTTAAATCAACCAGGTTTATTGCGATTTACAGTGCATACATATTACAGATTACATTTACAAAAATGCTACATATCGTACAGATCCTCAAATAACAATTGTATAACCATCTCAAATCTTCAATGTCACATCACGTTTTATGCATGAAATTGATAAAGCAAAAAGGTAAAATAACTATTGTTTTTATTGCTATTTTAGTGCTAATGTTATAAAGTGAAACTGTATGCTATGACCATTGATTTCCACGTTTTCTCTTTCCTTTCTGTTTCTTTTTGCTGTTCCTCCTTTGTTCTCTTTTTTTCTTCTCCCATAAACTCTTAACCTTTCCATTCTTAAAGTGTGAGTAAAGGCAAAATCATAAACCTATGCTACTGTTTATGTTGCATTTATAAATTGAAGTTAAGTGTGTCACCACAACATGATGTTGTGAATACAAACAAGTATAAGTGTGCCATCGTCCTAACTATATTTATTCAAAAGAAGGAGACATGGACTTTAGAGGCACACCCATAGCATTGAAATTAGATTTTTTAGGATGCACAATATAAGAAACAATATACACAGGCAGGCCTGGCAGAATTGTCCACCAATCAACAGCTTCTCATGCCTTAGGCAATATATAACTCTAGAAGGAAATATACAAAAATATATATGTCTGCACATATGGGAGATCAAAGCACAAAAGGCACACCCTAGCTGCAAAAAGCAGCCAGGGAGGACATCAAATATATATAAAGTTCAAAAGATATGCTTACCAAGGTATCCTTATCAATTATTTAGGACGGGGGTGGTCATTATACCCTCATCAACTGAACTAGAGAACTAAAGAAATAGGAACTAGTAATATATACTTGTGAAGAGGAAGCTCAATATGGCTACCCCTATATAGAGTTCCAACAGTCTTAAGACTGAAAGAAAACAAAAGAAGGTATCCATCAGTGGGCTAATAAACACTACCACGATAATTTAACCAAACCTCTTTTTAGAAAATACAAGGCCTTATTTCAAAAGGACACAGGCAGGATGTGAGCAGTGCATGACCTACCTAGAGCTGGTGAATGTAACAGTAACCTGCCATCCGTGCCTCTCAAGACAGAGTGAAATTGTCTCTGTCCAGGAAGTACTATAGATGTGTGTATATACATTCCGACCAGACATACGTCATTCCCGATACCGGAAGTGACGTTGCCCGGACTGTCTGCACGCTATCACGCAAACGCCCAACCCCCTACTGATGTAGGGGGGATGGGACACTGCAACGAAGGCAGAGAGGGACCAAATATGGCCAGAGTGGGCCCTTCAAGCGCCACAGTACTGATAGGTTCAGACTCCATGCTGACCGCAGACACCTGCCTTTGCCTTCCTAACAGGTTGGGGACAGGGTCTGGCTATCATCTCACAACCTCCGTCTTCTTGCTCCCTCACTGAAGTTTGCACCTCTGTTTATTGGGCCTTTCCGTATTCTTCGCAGGATTAACCGAGTGGCTTACACATTAAACCTTCTTTCTAATATGCGTATTTCGAAAGTATTTCATGTCTCCTTATTAAAACCGTTTTACCACCTCGGTGCCACATCCTCACTCTGTACAGGTCAAGAACCAGGAGGAGTATGAAGTACAGTCCATTGTGACTTCTGTAGGTTCCGTGGGCGCATACAGTACCTGGTGCTTTGGAATGGGTACGTCCAGAGTAACGCTCTTGGGTCTCAATCTCGGACATACATGCCCTGTCCTCTTCCGTGATTTCCATAGATGTTTTCCCCTGAAGCCTGGTGGTCCTCTGAGGGGGAGGGGTCATTGAGGAGGGGGTACTGTCAGGGCTGGGCTCAGCCCTTCCTTCTCAGAGCTGGCTGCTCAGCTGTTGGCTAATTGCCAGCTCCTGTTTCTCCGTCGTTACTCAGCTGTTGATGATATCCTGCTTGTCAGTCCTGCCTAAGCCATTCAGCCCAGTGGATCTCTGCCTTTGCCTTGGTCAACATCACAGAAATGATCTCCTGCAATCCTGTTCAAGAATTGCTGACATCCCTTCTGGCTCTAGAGCCTGCTTGATGTTCCACTACATTGATCCCTGACTTCTGGCTTGGATGACTATCCATTCCTATTACTGAACTTTGGCTATGTTTTGACTATGTTTGTTCTTTTTACTTTTATTATTAAACAAGTGTGATTTAACTGTACTTCTGTCTCAGCCTGATTTCATAGTTTCTGACACATGCCTATGTAAACAAGGCCTTTTTTCAGTTCTACCTAGTGACATGACAGAGATCTACTGCTCCCTGTCATCACGAGCAGTAATCTCTGTCATTTTCTAGTGAGCTCATCCCCCTACAGTTAGAACACACTGAGGGAACACAGTTAACCCCTTGATCGCCCCCTAGTGTTTAATCCCTTCCATGCCAGTGTCATTTACATGACAGGGAGCAGTGATCACTGTCATGTTAGTGGGAGCCTACCCCCCCACAGTTAGAATCACGCCCTAGGACACTTAACCCCTTGATTGCCCCCTAGTGTTTAACCCCTTCCCTGGCAGTGTCATTTATACTGTAATCAGTGCATTTTTATAGCACTGATCGCTGTATAAATGATAATGGTCCCAAAATAGTGTCAAAAGTGTCCGATATGTCTGCCACAATGTCGCAGTCATGATTAAAATCGCAGATTAAAATGCCATAAATCTCTTTTGTATACATTATTTTATTTTTTTATTTTTTTGACCCACTGCACCGTTTAGGATCCAAATTGTGACTGGATTGCGTGTCTAACCTGAAGATATTTATAAAATGAACGGTTTGGCAATGAAAACTCAAGCTTTAGGTTGGCAAATGATTTAATGTCTGGACCTGAAATATTTGAATTAATTGATTTATCCCTTGATTGGCCCAATCCCTACATCTTTCCACTTTAGCTAGCTCAACGAAATTCCTATTATCCCATAAGGGGGCCAGTACAGATATCCCCTGATATCCTAGTAAAGCCTTAACTGATTTCCAAAGTTTAACAATCTGATTTATCGTTGGACAGCGTATAACAAATTAATTTGCCTCGAGGGCCTCAATAAGTATGTTATGTGGGCATCCTAGCATCATCAAGCGGTGGCAAGGCGTACCCTCATTTAATCCTCCTCCTCCTGCTAAATGCTGCAACTGCGCCGCTAAATAATAGAGTCTAGGATGTGGAACCGCCATCCCCCCTTCTTCCGTCGGTAACTGCAATATGCGTAGGCTAATCCTAGGCGACCCTTTTCTCCATATAGAGATTCTATTCTCTTAAACCACCTCAGGCCTATCCAAATCGGCGAGTTATGGAGAAGGTATAGAATTTGGGGAAGCCATACCATCTTAACCAGATTGCAGCGACCCGCCATCAAAAGGGGGAGGCGGCTCCATATATCTGCCTTCTGTTTTAACTTCAGCAAAAAAGGGGCTAGATTTTCTTCCAAATATAGATTAACGTCCCTTGCCATCCAAACCCCCAAATACTTGAATTTCTTCACCACCTTCAAGTTGGAAATAGCCTGTGATATATGGGTAGCCCCAGTTTCTATCGGAAGTAATGCAGATTTATCCCAATTTATAGTCAAACCAGACATTTGACCAAAATCTCTAACCATACCCATTACCGCTTTTAGCGAGGCTTGGATATACCCCAAGAAGAGCAGGATATCATCGGCAAATAATGCGATTTTTTCCTCCATCTGGCCTCGCCTGAATCCCTGTATATCAGAATTGGCCCTAATAGCAATGGCCAGTGGTTCCATTGCTAGGACAAACAGGACAAACAGTAGAGGGGATAGGGGGCAACCCTGTCTCGTACCTCGTTCCAGGAGGAGCACATCAGAGTACTCGTTAATTTAGATTTTTGCTGTTGGGTTAGTGTACAGCAATTTTATCCATTTAATAAAATTTGTTCCAAACCCAAATCTGGCAAGAGCCGCGAACAAGTACTCCCACTCAAGGCTATCAAATGCCTTGGCTGCATCCAGGGCCAATATGGCCCTGGAGCCTCCATTGTCTACCGGTAACTGAATATTCAGGTGGGCCCTGCGTATATTAATACTGGTAGACCTATTTGGGATAAATCCCGACTGGTCAGAGTGGATAATCTTGTGAATGCACCTTTTTAAACGTGTTGCCAATATTTTAGCTAAAATCTTTACGTCAGTGCATAAAAGCGAAATTGGACGATACGAAGCAGGATCCATAGGGTCTTTACCCTCCTTGGGGACAACCACTATAGTGGCTTCCAACATCGAAGAAGGCAGCGTCCCAGCCACCAGGGCCTGACACAACGTCTCCAGAAGCTCTGGCAGCAGGACCTCGCCATATCTTTTATAGACCTCGATGGGTAAACCGTCAGGTCCTGGTGATTTTAGGTTGGGCATCTCAGCCACAGCTTTTCAGAGTTCATCGATAGTAATTGGAGCCTCCATAGACAGAGTCTTCTACTGATAGCATTGGTATATTAATATTGTGCAAGAAAACAGCCGTCCTGCCCCCGTCTCCACCCTTCTGGGATTTATATAGAGAGCTATAGTAGGGGTGGAATATAGTATTGATCCTTGTAGGTTCAGAAGTAATCTCTCCTTGTAGGGTCCTAACTGCTAATACCATTGAGGGAGCGGTATTTGCTTTAACCAGTAAAGACAATAAACGGCCCACTTTTTCTCCTTCCCCAAGTTCACTTGTCTCTGAAATATACATCTATTATCCATCTTTCTCCTGATAATCATCTTATACTCTTGCTGCTTGTCCAACCATACCTTCTGTGTAGATGGAGTTGGATTAATAATATACTGCTATTCTGCCGCTAATACAGTCTTCCTAGCTTTCTCCTCCCCATTCTTCATCTCCGCTTTAATTCTGGCAAAACGCTGAATAAAGAGTCCTCTTAAAAAAGCTTTTAATGAGTCCCATATCACTCCCGCCGATGCCGTGCCAGCATTTATATAAATAAACTCTTTCAATTCAGATATTAATTTATCTGAATCGGTTAATATCTCTAACCATGAGGGATCAATTTTCCATTGCCCAAAATGCTTCTTTTTCCCAACAATAAGCATCAAAGTTAAAGGGGAGTGGTCTGATACGCCCCGCGGGCCGTATTCTACAGCGTCTACCAGAGCTAGAGCGTGGCTATTCACCAGGGCCATATCAAGTCTGGATAGCATAGAAAAAGACGTTGAGAAGCAGGAGTATTGCCGCTCCAGCGGATGCCGAGTACGCCACGAGTCGCATAAGCCCACTTCATGTAGGAAGCGAGATAATCTCGTCTTGTCCCGTGCTACTGTTGTATTTACTATTGGAAGTCTATCTAAAGACATATCCAAAACTTCATTAAAATCCCCTACTGCAATAACGGGGATATCAGGTTTATCTATTATGAATGATATTAATTCATGTAGAATCTCCAGCTTGAATGTTGGTGGAACGTTTATGTTTGCTATCACATATGGATTGTTTTCAATACGACAATATAGGAAGATATAACGACCCTTAGCATCTATGCAACTATTATAACAGGAAAACAAGACCTCCTTGTCGATCAAAATGCTTACCCCTCTTGCATATGTTGAGAATACCGAATGAAATTGGGTTTGGAACTTCCGACCTCGGAGGAGCGAAACCGTCTCCCCAGTCAGATGTGTCTCTTGCAGACATAGCAATCCGGGCCCCTTGCCATCTAATGCCGATAATACCACGGCTCTCTTGGTCGGGTCTCCCAAACCTCGCACATTCCACGATACTACTCTGATTCTTTTCACCTGCATCTCATTTTAGTAATCTATAAATCGGACGGATTGAAGAAGAAAAAAAATATATAAAAAAGAGAAGAGAAAAAATAAACAAGTAGAAAATCGACCCTTATCCTTAGAATTGCAAACGTGCTGTTCCCACTTACATGGTTTAAAGTGATTGTGGTTCTTACCCCCCCAATGTGATATATCCCTCCTATAAAGTAGATACTCGTACTTGTGTATATGTGTATTGGTTCATCATTTCCCACCCTTCCCACCCTAACCCTCCCACCTTCTTTAGCTAGATCCACCCCCCCATCCCTCCCACCTTGCCCAACATGGCTTCCCCCTAGGGGTACGCCCGTGACCTTCTTACCACCCACCCAATGCTTGCTTCCATCTTTCCTAATTAACACTACACTCAGAAAACAAACCCAAAGCCGGGAGCACAACTGCCCCCCTCCACACACACCTACTTGCATTTCTTTTATCCCAATCCCTCGCCGTCCAACCCCCCTGGTGCTTTTATACGTGATATAAACGTGCACATTTTTGATATATCATACCCCCATCTCACCCCCCTCACCCCCCGCATAACAAGTTATAAACAAGTTATAAACAAATTATAGATTATAAATTATAAACAATCTAATTTTTAAATCGACAAGCCGACCCAATCTATATAGATTTATAACTCTTTTCGAGCCATTGGGCTGCCTCCTTCGGTGTATTGAAGAAAAAAGTCCTGCCAAGAGCTATAACCCTCAGGCGAGCTGGATAGAGGAGAGCGTAGTCTATCTTATACTTTATCATGCCGCGCTTGACTGGAATAAATTCAGCTCTCCGCTTCTGGAGATCAGGCGAGAAGTCAGGATATAAAGAGACCCTGGCTCCTTCAAACCTAATGTCACCCCTCACCCTGGCTTCTCGTAGTAAGGAAACTTTATCTTGATAGTTAAGAATTTTAATCATTATAGGCCTGGGGTGGTCCCCCGTTTGGCGAACCTTTGCAGGGGCCCGATGTGCACGTTCTATTGCAAATAAGGGGCTAAGTACGGTAGCCCCGAATAGGTTCCGGAACCACCCCTCAAGAAATCCAATCAAGTTAGTGCCCACGTAATGCTCAGGGAGACCTATCACCCTGATATTATTTCTACGGTTCCTGTTCTCCATCTCGTCTAGTTTAACAACTTGAGAGTTAATTATACTTTTGAGCGATTCAACTTCATGCTTTACAGGACTCAGCTCATCCTCAATCGCGCCTACATGTTCCTCAAGATCGGAAGTCCTTAATAAGGTCCTGTTCAATTCCTGTCTCATGGATAATAATTCCTTAACTGGCTGTCAAAGCTAGATATTGAATCTTTACATTCTTTAATCGCATTAAGTATGTCTCTTAATGTAGGCTCCCCCTCTAGCATAGCAGGTGTAGGTATGGAGATGCTGGCTGGTGTTGGAGTTGTTTCCATGTTTGTTATGGCCGTTGCAGTTTTACCTCCCCCTATTCCCTTACTACCATCGGGCTTAACAACCAATGGAGTGGGGGGGGTTGCCCGAGGGGTGGCCTTGACTTTTTCTATCTACAGAAGAATTTTTGAAGTCTTTATTCTGGATAGTTGTTTGCTGAGTGCCTGGTTTAGAAGGTGAGACTGGGCATGGGTGAGCATATCGCTCCAATTTTGCAGCTGCCGCTAGAGCCATATGGTTGGTTTTATCTTTAGCAGAGCGGGTAATTTGAGACCCCTCTGAAGGTGGCTGTTCTTCAGGAGATCTTTATTTAGACATGGTTAAATAACCACTTAAAGATCTCTCTTTAAGTAATATTTGAGCCTCCCTTTCGCGCTAGGCCAGAATACCCTGATGCCGGCGGCGATCACGGAATGCCGCCGGCATCAGGGTATTCTGGCCTAGCGCGAAAGGGAGGCTCAAATATTACGTCGCGGTCTGTGCAGTGCGCCTGCGCGGGCTCTCCCCAGGTCCTATGGGGGGTTCTGCATTGCGCAGGCGCGCGTATCATCGCGACTCCAGGCGGGTTGCATCGGAGGCGACGGAAATTCCGGGGCATTATGTGCCTTCCGGAACGCCAAGGAATTGACAGGAGCCATAAATATGGCTCTGATGGTTGAGAGCAGCAGATGGGTGGAGAGCTGACACACCCATAAATAGGAGGAGAATCCCACCTGTATCTAATCTAACAAACAAGTAAGTGCTATAAATAAGGTGTATTAGCCAGGACCTTTTCATTTGAGTCCTGGAACACCACTCAAACAAATCATTGAAACAGGTATGGAGTATGCTGAAGAGAGATATCTCTTTTCGCTGCATCTTTTTATTGATACAATATGAAGTTTGGTAACTTTATCACTTTTGATTTAGCTTTAGGGCCGTTGAGGCACTGGGGGCTTTTCGCTATTCGTTTTAAGGGGCTATTTACTTATCTGCAGACTACAATATAAGTGTGGCAGATACAATACACAGGTAATACATTATTATTCACTGATGCTCTTAATATATTTTTTATCACCATTCATACTATCACTTTTTTAGGCATCACCACATGCTTATGGGGTCATTGATTCAATACACACATTTATGGGGGTTTGTTATTTCTTTTCTTTTACACAGTCACACATTTTTGGTTTATTTGCATCACTAGTTTATTATTATTATTATTATTATTATTATTATTATTATTATTATTATCATTTTTGAACTACATTCACATTATTCAGCATAATACTGATTGTCACAATATGGAATATCACACCTGTTTATTATTTGTTTAAACATTACTTGGGAAACAAAGTGGCATTCCCTCTCATTTCACTATTCCCATTTATCTATGCTTTTGTAGATTAACACAATATACGCAATACTCCAGTCAAACAACTAGTTCTAATATACATTTTTTGTGATGTATTTGCTCCATATCATATCATATTGTATTTCATTATTTTTAGGTGTGGCCACCTTGGGTGTGCCAAGAACCTCCTCCTCTGTTCCTCTGATCACCCTGGGGAAACTCCAGACACTGTCAATTCTTGTAAGCTAGCGTTTGATGCCCCCGTGAAGTCATGTTCCGCCTTTTTTCTCCCCTTCTTTTGTCCCCCCCCCCCCCTGTGTCCATCTTGGTGGGTGGTTGAGGTGGGTCAAAATAGTGGGGCAGCGGATCCAGGATGACCCTTTGAGGGAAGGCACTGTTCCGTTTTTCAGATTTTATTAGAAGTCTCTGGTTGAAAAGCATTGGTTCGGTGGAACTGGTAAATATTATCGAAATAAGTTTTGATATTACATTAATTTTTCGGTTAAAACCTATTATATTGAAAGTCTTTTTTTCTTTGATTACCTGCAGAATATACAATATAACTACTCCTTTCGCCAGGGCTTTGTTGCTTTTTACCCCCTGAAGAAGACCCTGACTCCCTGAAGGTCGAAATGCATTGGGGCAGCCCGGGTGCTATTTTGCAACTTTTGAAAAAGTGTTTTACTTGTAAATTGTTCCTGTAACCTATTTTGTATTAAATGTTGCATATACTGTTTATCCACTGATATGCTATAATATTATATACCAGAGCCTGTATTTTTAAATCTATGATGGCAAATAAGCCGTTGAATCAATAAAATAAATATAACTTTTCATGGATTTATCTCTGCTTCTTGTTGCTGCCTGAAAACCCCAGGGGGAACTCTTCTTTTTTATTCTCTCTAGAATACCCTGATCCGCCAGAATCCTCTCTTCTCACCCTATTCCCAGCATATGCACCCGGCTTTCGATATACACTGTCTTCTCCCAGTGGTCCGCCCCCGTCTGTAGCAGAAAAAATCCGGGGAGAGGGAAGAGAGAAAAAAACCCCCAAGAGAACAGCGAGAGGAGGCCACCTAGAGCAGGCAACCTTAAAAAAAAAAAAAAAGGGAAGACAGAAGGCCGGGCCGTATGTCCGGTAATGTTAAGGACTAGGAGGTAATCAGCATGGTTTAATTTAATCGCAAAAAAAAGGGGGGAGAAAGATATATGGGGGCCAGTTAGAATAGGGCTTGGGAAACAAGGCAGAAGAGCTGCTATATAGGGAGGAGCATAGCCTATGGGCACGTTTAGGAGTGTATACGGAAACCGCTACTCAAGTCTATACAAATGACCCCCCAACACCTAAACTCCAAGCCAAATTAGCTCAACAGCGGGAAGCCAAATAAATGTATAAGGACATATGAGTCTTAAATATGCATAAGAGCAGCAGTGCAGTCCATATGAAAGGATAAGGTCTATACATTCCGACACTTTAACTAACAAGTGTCAGCACTAGGGATGAGCTTCGTGTTCGAGTCGAACTCATGTTCGACTCGAACATTGCCTGTTCGCCTGTTCAGCGAACAGTGAACAATTTGGGCTGTTCGCAGCAAATTCGAAAAGCCGGAACACCCTATACAAGTCTATGGGAGAAATCTAAAGTGCTAATTTTAAAGGGTAATATGCAGGTTACTGTCCTAAAAAAGTGTTTGGGGACCTGGGTCCTGCCCCAGGGGACATGGATCAATGCAAAAAAAAGTTTTAAAAACGGCCGTTTTTTCAGGAGCAGTGATTTTAATAATGATTACCGTATATACTCGAGTATAGGCCGACCCGAATATAAGCCGAGGCCCCCAATTTACCCCCAAAAAAACTGGCAAACTTATTGACTCGTGTATAAGCCGAGGGTAAGACATGCCTGTCCATCCCTGTGTTTGTGTCCGTCCATCCCTGTGTGTCCGTCCATCCCTGTGTGTCCGTCCATCCCTGTGTGTCCGTCCATCCCTGTGTGTCCGTCCATCCATCCCTGTGTGTGTGTGTGTCCATCCATCCATCCATCCCTGTGTGTGTGTGTCTCCATCCATCCATCCATCCATCCCTGTGTGTGTGTGTCTCCATCCATCCATCCATCCCTGTGTGTGTGTGTATCCATCCGTGTGTGTGTGTGTGTGTGTGTGTGTGTGTGTGTGTGTGTGTGTGTGTGTGTGTCCAGCCTACCTGTGTCCCGAGCCTTTGTCCCGAGCCTCCGTCCCGTGCCTTGCCTCCTTGCCTCCGTGCCTCGCCGCCGTGCCTTGCCTCCGTCCCGTCCCGTCCCGTCCCGTGCCGTGCCTTGCCTTGCCTCCGTCCCGTGCCCTCTTCGTCGGCGCCTCGGCGGCCATTGTAAAATTCAAAAGCTGCGCCGCCGCCTTCGCCTGTGATAGGCGGAACACTGAATTTCCCAGCAGCCTGTGTTCCGCCTATCACGTACATCGTATCATCCTCGTCCGTAGTACGAGGATGATACGATGTCCGTGATAGGCGGAACACAGGCTGCTGGGAAATTCAGTGTTCCGCCTATCACAGGCGAAGGCGGAGCCGGAGGCGCGGCTTTTGAATGATAGAATGGCCGCTGTCTGTCTGCTCGACACGCTGATCGAGCGGGCAGACAGCGATGACTCGAGTATAAGCCGAGGGGGGCACTTTCAGCCTCAAAAAAGAGGCTGAAAATCTCGGCTTATACTCGAGTATATACGGTAAAGTGAAACAATAAAAGTGTAATATTCCTATAAATTTCGTAGCTGGGGGGTATCTATAGTATGCCTGTGAAGGGGCGCATGTTTCTGGTGCTTAGAACTGTCCCTGCACAAAGTGTCATTTGTGCAATAAAAAAAGTCTTTTAAAATCACTTGCGGCTAAATTGTCGGGTCTCCGTAATACAGAGAACACTCAATGAGTGTTCTCTGTATTAGCCGACAATTCATTCATTCATTGATTAAAAAAAAAAAAAAAAAAAGCGTGGGGGTTCCCCTAAATTCAATTACCAGGCCCTTCAGGTCTGACATGGATATTAAGGGGAACCCCGTGTCAAATTGAAAAAAAAAATTGACGTGGGGGTCCCCCTAAATATCCATACCAGACCCTTCAGGTCTGATATGGATATTAAGGGGAACCCCGCATCAAATTTTTTAAAAAAATTGACGTGGGGGTCCCCCTAAAAATCCATATCAGACCCTTTATCCGAGCACGCAACCTGGCAGGCCGCAGGAAAAGAGGGGGAGACGAGAGAGCGGCCCCCCCTCCCTCCTGAACCGTACCAGGCCACATACCCTTAACATTGGGAGGATGCTTTGGGGGTCTGTGACCCCTCAAAGCACCTTGTCCCCATGTTGATAAGGACAAGGGCCTCATCCTCACAACCCTGGCCGTTGGTTGTGAGGGTCTGCGGGCGGGGGGCTTATCAGAATCTGGAAGCCCCCTTGAACAAGGGGACCCCCAGATCCCGCCCCCCCCTGTTTGAAATGGTAAGGGGGTACAAAAGTACCCCTACCATTTCACAAAGAAAGTGTCAAAATGGTTAAATAAGACAAACACACTTTTGAAAAATTCCTTTATTAAAAATGAAAAAAATAAAAAAAAGATTCCAGCGGTGCCAATCCACTCTTGCTATCCAGCGACGGATCTCCGGGGTCCAGCGATGGATGATCATATCCAGCGACGGGGGATCTCTCAGTCCAGCGCTGTCCATACATCCTTCTTCTGTCTCCACTCTGGAGAAAATGCAGAGAGCCCAGCGCTGACGTTTCTTATATTAGGAGGGCGGGGCCACCCATCACCTGACCCCGCCCCTCTGACGCTGGAGAGGGAAGCCAGGGGTTCCCCAGTGACGTGTGGGTGACCCCGCCCCCTCTGATGTAACGCAGGTTTCCGTTACATCAGAGGGGGCGGGGTCACCCACACGTCACTGGGGAACCCCTGGCTCCCTTCACCAGCGTCAGAGGGGGCGGGGTCAGGTGACGGGTGGCCCTGCCCTCCTAATATAAGAAACGTCACCGCTGGGCTCTCTGCATTGTCTCCGGAGTGGAGACAGAAGAAGGATGTATGGACAGCGCTGGACTGAGAGATCCCCCGTCGCTGGATATGATCATCCATCGCTGGACCCCGGAGATCCGTCGCTGGATAGCAAGAGTGGATTAGCACCGCTGGAATCTTTTTTTTATTTTTTTCATTTTTAATAAAGGAATTTTTCAAAAGTGTGTTTGTCTTATTTAACCATTTTGACACTTTCTTTGTGAAATGGTAGGGGTACTTTTGTACCCCCTTACCATTTCAAACAGGGGGGGCGGAATCTGGGGGTCCCCTTGTTCAAGGGGGCTTCCAGATTCTGATAAGCCCCCCGCCCGCAGACCCTCACAACCAACGGCCAGGGTTGTGAGGATGAGGCCCTTGTCCTTATCAACATGGGGACAAGGTGCTTTGAGGGGTCACAGACCCCCAAAGCATCCTCCCAATGTTGAGGGTATGTGGCCTGGTACGGTTCAGGAGGGAGGGGGGGGCGCTCTCTCGTCCCCCCCTCTTTTCCTGCGGCCTGCCAGGTTGCGTGCTCGGATAAAGGGTCTGATATGGATTTTTAGGGGGACCCCCACGTTTTTTTTTTTTTTTTATTTGATGCGGGGTTCCCCTTAATATCCATATCAGACCTGAAGGGTCTGGTATGGATATTTGGGGGGACCCCCACGACAATTTTTTTTTTTAATTTGACACGGGGTTCCCCTTAATATCCATGTCAGACCTGAAGGGCCTGGTAATTGAATTTAGGGGAACCCCCACGCTTTTTTTTTTTTTTTTTAATCAATGAATGAATGAATTGTCGGCTAATACAGAGAACACTCATTGAGTGTTCTCTGTATTACGGAGACCCGACAATTTAGCCGCAAGTGATTTTAAAAGACTTTTTTTCCCGCACAAATGACACTTTGTGCAGGGACAGTTCTAAGCACCAGAAACATGCGCCCCTTCACAGGCATACCCCCCAGCTACGAAATTTAAAGGAATATTACACTTTTATTGTTTCACGTTAATCATTATTAAAATCACTGCTCCTGAAAAAACGGCCGTTTTTAAAACTTTTTTTTGCATTGATCCATGTCCCCTGGGGCAGGACCCAGGTCCCCAAACACTTTTTTGGACAGTAACCTGCATATTACCCTTTAAAATGAGCACTTTACATTGTGAACGTTCGAGTCCCATAGACTTTAATAGGGTTCTAAAGTTCACACGAAGTTTAGGTCTGTTCGCAGGTTCTGGTGCGAACCGAACAGGGGGGTGTTCGGCTCATCCCTAGTCAGCACTATAACTCCCCTTCCAAAAATCCAAAAGAAGCAGTCAATTAAAAGACAGTAATGCAATAATACACTTCTCATGGACTCCAGAGAGATGATTTATCCAGGACACAGGTTAACCAGGTCTTCCACTCGAGGCAGTATGGAGGAGCAGCAGCTGTATCTCTCACATAGGCTGCAGCAACTCACCAACCACGGACCGAATCACCTCCCGCAGTCACGCCAGGTTCTCAATCCGTCCTGCCAGTGGCACAGAGCACTCTCTCATACGGGGCTCAGAGGCACACACAGCGGACGCCAACACCCTCGTCCCGCTGACTTACCAGTCCACAGCAACACAGGAAAGGAGGAGTAAGGAGGAGTGGAGAGAGGACGGACAAAAGCACTGCAGTGCGCTCCACCAACCCGTCAGGCGGCCGAGCGGCAGTTACAAAAAACAAAACAAAAAAAAAACCTCAGGGCGAGAAGTGAGCCATTCCGGGAAGCATGATCATAGCAGAGCAGGGGGAGGGGAACGGCCGCAGACTCTCACACACAGCCTTCTCTCATCTTCCCAACTACCACGCTTCCACACTAGTCACGCCCCCCTCTACTATCCCCATTTTGTATACATTATAACTTTTATGCAAACTGATCAATATACGCTTATTGTGATTTTTGTTTACCAAAAATATGCCTTAGGCTCGACACAATAAAAGGCCACTTTACTTTATCAGAGGGACCCGAAAACCAGTCAGTATCTGGTGAGACCACCATTTGCCTCACTCAATGTAGCAAATCTCCTTTACATAGAGTTGATCAGGTTGTTGATTGTAGCCTGTGGAATGTTGGTTCATTCCTCTTCAATGGCTGTGTGAAGTTGCTGGATATTGGCAGGAACTGGAACACACTGTCGTATATGCTGATCCAGAGCATCCCAAACATGCTCAATGGGTGACATGTCCGGTGAGTATGCTAGACATGCAAGAACTGGGATGTTTTCAGCTTCCAGGAATTGTGTACAGATCCTTGCAACATGGAGCCGTGCATTATCATGCTGCAACATGTGGTAATGGTCGTGGATGAATGGCACCACAATGGGCCTCAGGATCACGTCATGTTATCTCTGTGCTTTCAAAATACTATCAATAAAATGCACCTGTTCTCATTGTGCATAGCATATGCCTGCTCATACTATAACCCCACCACCACCATGGGCCACTCGATCCACAATGCTGACATCAGGAAACTACTCACCCACACAATGTCATGCACACTCTCTGCCATCTGCCCTGTACAGCGAAAACCGGGATTCATCCATGAAGAGAACACCTCTCCAAAGTGCCAGACGCCATCGAATGTGAGCATTTGCCCACTCAAGTCAGTTACAACAATGGACTGCAGTCAGATCGAGACCCCAGTGAGGATGACGAGCATGCAGATGAGCTTCCCTGAGATGATTTCTGACAGTTTGTGCAGAAATTCTTTGGTTATCTAAACCAATTGTTGCGCCAGCTTTCCAGGTGGCTGGTCTCAGACGATCTTGGAGGTGAAGATGCTGGATGTGGAGGTCCTGGGCTAGTGTGTTTACACGTGGTCTGCGGTTATGAGGCCAGTTGGATGTACTGCCAAATTCTCTGAAACGCCTTTGGAGATGGCTTATGGTAGAGAAATGAACATTCAATGCAAGGGCAACAGATCTGGTGGACATCCCTGCATTCAGAATGGCAATTGCACGCTCCCTCAAAAGTTGCAACATCTGTGGCATTGTGCTGTGTGATAAAACTGCACATTTTAGAGTGGTCTTTTATTGTGGCCAGCCTTAAGCCCCGTACACACAATTGGATTTTCCAACGGGAAATGTTGGCTGTCAGGCTGTTGGCTGAAAATCCGACCATGTGTATGCTCCATTGGACAATTGTTGCCACACTTTCCGCCAACAAATGTTGGCTAGCATGTCTTCAAATTTTCCTCCAATAAATGTGTGCTGTCGGATTTTCCGATTGTGTGTACACAAGTCCATCAGACAAAAGTCCAAAGTGCAAACACGCATGCAAAAGCGGTCGGTCTTGTAAACTAGCATTCATACTGGAGAATTAACATTCGTGACGTAGCAAATTATGAAATCTCCAAATGCAGCGCACATTCTCTTCTTCTTTAATTGGATAATAATGAAGCTGCTTTGCTGGTGATACTGGTGGAGTTATTGCAAGCAAATTGCCAAAGGCTTTTTTTCTAGTGATATCAATATCAATATCAATATCAAGAATAATATTATTATTATTTTTTTTTGTGCAAGTTACCACAACACCATTATCCCGTGGTTTTTAAGATCAAAGATACAACTATGTTGGTGTCCCTTGCCAGTTTTACATTGTATTTTTTTTTTTAAAGTAACTGCCTACTCCCAAACTGTCATTTGAAGTAAAACACATAGTCAAGTATTATTCTCTATAATTTTTTTATTGTGCTTAAAAAAAATTAGACATGCTATCTGCCAATAGACCTTAACCAAAAAATGCTTTTTACGCATCCAAAAATATAGAAAATATACCAAATCAAATCATTATTCAACCAAAAATATAATGTCAAAGCAATAACTCTAAGGCCAATAATAAATAACACGTTATCTCCTCCGATTCCGCAACATGCCTGGTTGACAAACGGCCATTCAGAAACGAACTGAAAAGCGCTACATGAAAAACGTGAAAAAAAAGTTCAAATCAACACCAAACTTCTACTAACACAAAATTAGCAGAGGGAGACCGAAGAGCTGAAAAACCGCGTAGTACCTCTAGTACGTCACTACATTCGTAATTGTTTGCCAACATTTGTATGACCATATGTATGCAAGAAAAGTTTTACCCAACACCCTTCGGACAAAATTCCATGGTTTGGTTGACGGAAAGTTTGATTGTGTGTACGAGACATAAGGCATACCTCTGCAATAATCATTCTGTCTAATCAGCATCTTGATATGCCAGTGCCTGGAGAAGGAAAGGAGAAGCGCTCACTGACACAGATTTAGACATATTTGTGAACAATATTTGAGAGAAATAGGCTTTTTGTGTTTAAAGAAAAAATATATTTGATATATATATATAAATATAAATAGTGGCAAACACAAAAGTGTTGCATTTATAATTTTGCTCAGTGTATTTTGTATGTGGGAGGTGGTGCACTTAATTCACATGTCTACTGGTGTATATTCCTAAACTATTTTAATTATATAACTCTACTAAAATAATAACGTTTTTATGATATATTATTTCTACTTGCTGACCATAGTACATATAAAATCAAGTCAACAAGTGGTAACACCAATATCATGGTTGCAGCTGCAGTGACTGATCGACTGTTTAGCAAAAGTGATCACTTTTACTGTGTGGCAAAGGACCCCCCCCCCCCCCACTTGTGCCACAACCCATGGTGATTCCCATGCTCCCACATTTCTCCAGGATTCAGTGAACACAGAGGAGATGGAGAACAATCTGTTTCCCCATCTCCTCTCTGATGAATGAAGCTGGAAGAGCGGAGGGTTTAGTCACTTCTGGTTTCAGAGCTCTCATCACAGCTCCGGTGTTAGAGCTGTGACAGCCAGATAAGCAGTAAATCAACCATAATCTGTGCTTAATCAGGGGGGATTGTTAACCCCCTTGTAATCTCAAACATTTTAAATGAAATAAAAAAATCAAATAAAAAATAAATTTGAATGAAATAAATAAAATAATACAAAAAATATAAATCCATCCCTGTTTGCAAATGCAAATTTGTGGGTTCCAGAGAATGCAGCACATGTGTAAAGTATAGCCGTGAACGTCAGAGTGGGAGCTATAATTCTAAGGCTTCATTCACAATTAAATCTACACCAATGAACTGTAAGGCTTTTAAAGTGTGACCTATGAAAAATTTTAGATACTGTAATTTGTCGCTATTTCTCAGGTGCACATAATTTTGGGTATTATGTTCACCAGAATGTATTTTAGTGTATTTTTTTCCTGAATATTTACATTTGAAAATAGTTGGGCAAATATCTTGTGACATAAAAATATTAAAAATGTTACCATTTTATTTTCCAGGGTCTCTGCTTTTAGAAAATATATAATGTTTGGCGATCTAAGTAATGTTCTAGCATAAAAAAAATTGCCCGGGCAGCGAGTGGTTAACAAAAGCATTTTGTTTGTGATTAAACTTGATAGACATTTGCCTTTTTAATCCAAATTACAACTGAACTGTGCAGAATTTTGCCAATGTTTCCTCCCTTTACCACCAGTCAAGGAATGCACTTCAAAAGTAAATGACCTCAACAGTATCTTTTCATCAGCACCTCTTTAGTGACTAAATAGGCAAACCAAAGTGTTTTCCTCTGCTGCAAGCCCAGCTTTTTAATGACATTGACACTTGACATTGCTTTGGTATGTTATTTTCTTTAATTGCAATATTTTATAATGAATACTTTGATCTATACAGCATATATGGAACCTGCACACTGTAAGATAAGGATTACATTTAGAGGTGCAGTTCAAGCTTACTGACCTCCTTTCATTTTTAAAATATTACTTTAACTACTGGGGACATATTTTGTGTTTATTATAATAAAATGCGAAAAAAATAGTCATTTGTACTTACTTTTGCCATTCCACAAGTAGCACCAGTTTTCTGGTAATGATATTTTCATTCTGCTGGATGCAATATAGTATCATCTACTGGATGTAATATACAAATCAGCAGGTAACTTAAAGCTGAACACATATCAACAATAAAAAAAAAAAAAGTTTTGCCTCAGTCTCCCCCTGCACAACCAGGGTTAATTGCTCATTAAAATTCTCTAGAGATGAAGCAGAAATACTTATCTTATTTCTTGCTCCTCCAGCAGCCAGCACTCTCATTCACTTGAGGTATATGGGTGGCCCTCAACATCTTCATTTAAAATGCAGAACCAGCAGACCTAAGAGAGAGGCCACAATTGCATGACTGGCGATGAGGAGTCCTAAGTAAACATTTAACATTTAAACATTTAACAGCCATCGGTACCATCAGGTGTAGTATTGAAAAATAAAAATGATAAACGTGAATAAAGAACCAATACAAAGCAGCTTAGCATTAATCACACTCCCTTAATTTGTGAAAAAAAAAAGTGTATAAATAAAAGAAAATGCAAGCTATGTGATATTAACTTTACAAGCTGGGGCATAACTAGAAATCACAGGGCCCCATAGCAAAATATTGTATGGGTACCCCCTCGCATAAAAATGGCGGGGCTTAAAATAAGTACTGGGCATGGCTTAAAGGCTGTGGCTCAAAGTCGTGTGGTTCAAGTCTAAGATGAATGAGGGATGTAGGAAGGAAGGAAAGAAAGAAAGTGAGAAAGAAAGAAAGAAAGAAAGAAAGAAAGAAAGAAAGAAAGAAAGAAAGAAAGAAAGAAAGAAAAAGAAAAAAAGAAGTTAAGATAGGGAGGGAAGGAGCGAGAAGGGATGGAGTCACAACAGGCCCAGATCCTACACCACAATAGCAATATATGTATTCCAGAAAGTTTAACAATCAACAGATAAAGACACTCCAAACACCTGGTGTTAGCACTTCAATCATCCTCACCAGTGCCCATTGTGGCCTGCCTGTTCCCAATGCAGCCACATCTGTGCCCAATACTGCCTCACCTGTGCCCACTTTTGCCTAATGCAGCATGGCCTGTGCTGAATGCAGCATGTCCAGTGCCCAATGCAGCCTCACCTGTGCCCAATGCAGCGTATCCAGTGCCCAATGCAGCCTTACCTGTGCCCAATGCAGCGTGACCTGTGCCCAAAGCAGCGTGGCCTTCCTGTGCCCAATGCAGCCTCACATGTGCCCAATGTGCCCTGCCTGTTCCCAATGAAAAGTGTGGCCTGCCTGTGCCCAATACAGCCTCACCTGTGCCCAATGCAGGCTCACCTGTGCCCAATGCAGCATGACCTGTGCCCAGTGCAGCATGACCTGTGCCCAATGCAGCATGTCCAGTGCCCAATGCAGCTTTCCCCTGTGCCCAATGTGGCCTACCTGTTCCCAATGCAGCATGGCCTGCCCAATACAGCCGCATCTGTGCCCAATCCTGTGTTCCAAAGGCTCACTGTTACATAGCCCCACCTCATGTCCCGGCGCCTTTTATGATGTCACATGCCCCAGATTGGACTGGTGTTCTGTCTATCAAAGGTGCCGGGCCAAGAGGTGGGGCCGCAGTATGCATTCCTCATCCTCCCCACAGGCCCCACTCAGCTGTGGGCCCCATATCGCCCGTGGGGGTCTGTCACATACCTGGTAGGAGTCTGATATGACAAGGTCAGCCCCCTTGTATCTCCGAACCAAGCTCCACTGATTGTGGAACAGGTGGTAGCTAGGGTTAGGAGGAACACAAGTGCCTGTGTATGTTGTTTGCAGAACTTGCAGTGGAGGCTGTAGGGTAGACGGATCTGGCAGAACAACAGGCAGAAGTCTTAGATGAGATACAGTGGATCCGCTGAGGTTAAGGTGGCACTCCAACCGATGTGCAAGTTCAGGTGTCGTGTCTTGTCAGGACTTCCTGAGGACTGGAGACGAGAGCAGAGTCGTGAGGATAGCCTGGGTTTGGTAACAGGCAGGCAACGAGGTATAAGACATCAGGCAGGAGTCAGATCAGGTCGGGATCAGGAAACCAGAAGTCACAGATATTAGAGTCCAAAGGCAGAGTCAGTGCAAGCTGGGGTCAACAACGGGTATCAAGCAGGTTTTGAGGCAGAGTATAGAGGATCAGGACAAGCTGAAGACTAGTCAGCACTGTTTGTGAGCAGAGCACCCTTTAAATAGTCCATCTGGTGCAAATCGCGGTTAGGGGCGCGCTCCACTGCGTGTACGCCAATGCGCACGCACGTGTGCATCAGTTGTTCTAGAAGTCTGTCGTGGTCTGTGCATGCGCCCATGCGCATTATCGCTTCCGAAGGTCCGTTGTTGTCTGTGCGTGTGCACATGCGCACGAGTGTGCGCTATGCAGGAATTAATAGTTTTCTTACAGGTTTGCTATGGTGGTAAGTGTACTTAGTGTAAATATAAGTACCAAGAAATTACACCGTGAACAATTACATCCAAGTTATGAAAAAAAAAACAATAATGTATAAATAATAAAAACACAAACATCTTTGTGCCAAGCAAGTTCACAGTAAAATAATTCATTAAATATCAAAAAATTCTGAATTTTCAGCAAGTCCACAGTAAAAAGGGTATATATTGAAATAATATATATTGAAAAAATATATATAATAATGTCCCATAGGATGACTCTTGTGATGATGATCCAGGTAATAAGATCAGTAACTTCAGACATGTGATCCCCCCGTGTGACTGGGCTCACCTCAAGGTGTGTGACCGCACAATCAAATTTGGGTTACAAAAGCAGCTGAAACACCTCTGGGCAGGGCCGGACTGGGAATAAAAACCAGCCCTGAAAAAAATGTCAAACCAGCCCCATAGCATTGATATATCAGCCAGACAGCATAACGTCATTATTTTCTTGTTTGTGAAAGGGAAAACCATGCATTGTAAAGGAGTATATTACACATAGAGAAGCCAGATATGAAAGAATATAGGGCTTTATATATATATATATATATATATATATATATATATATATATATATATTTATGGCCGAAGCCCTATGACCGATACGTATCTGAACAATACAAGCTTATCATAAGATACCCTATATGAAATGGACCTGAAAGTGTGCCCTGGTCTAATGGACGGTATACCAAAATAAGGGGGCATACCCAGTGATCAGTAATGAATGGGTTTGAAGAGAAATGTTTTGAGAAATGCCCTAAAAAAGGGGATGGGAGGGTAGGTATTGCGCACAGGAAACCGACAAAGACCACAGGCGAGTGGGCTGGTTAAATACCCCCCTGGCTCCTCCCATAAATTCAGGCCACCATACTGGCCTTCTTACTTATGGCCGAAGCCCTATGACCGATACGTATCTGAACAATACAAGCTTATCATAAGATACCCTATATGAAATGGACCTAAAAGTGTGCCCTGGTCTAATGGACGGTATACCAAAATAAGGGGGCAAAAACACTTAGGTAGGGGTAAGAGAGTTTTATTGTTTCCAGCTTTATCTTTATTGAGCCAGTTGGGTGAATGCCCGAGACATCTCTGCCTGTGGGTTAGGGATGTATCGAGTGAAGCAGGCCGATTTCCACCTGCCTAATCTTTTGATGACGTGGTCCGGGACCCCATGCCGGGATGCGGATGAAGCTGCTCCGATGCGGAAGGAATGGGCGGAGTACTCACCGGGATTGAGGAGCAAGTTGCGGAGGAGAATCCTTACATGTTTAATGAACTGGCAGTTCGTTAATGGTTTGACCGGGAAGGGCAAAAGAGGACTAGAGTCCGGGAGCTCAGGTAGTAGAGAGAGTAACTGCGTAAGCACAGCCGGGCACCAGGCGTTGTTGGTTTTGTAGAGGTGGATATCTACGCCAGTGCCTGCCTGCTGGGTCTTGGTTACCGAGAGGTGGAGGATGAAGTGGTCCTGGTGACGGAGCAGATGACGTCTGCAAAGGACTGGACTGTGTGAGCTGATAATGGGTGAACTCGCTGGGCCGTAGAAAGCCATAGTAGGCCAGATAAATGGCCGCCTGTATGACCAGACTGGGGAGAACACTGAAGGGGTAGCTGGTAAGCATGGTGGACCTGAAGATGGAACTGGTGATGGGGAGCCGTTTGACTTTAACTGGCGGTTGCTGCTTCTGGATGGCTCGGATCGCGTGGGACAAGAAGATGGATGGTTTGGTAGGATCCTGAAGTGAGAGGAAGTGCTGTATGCCAGCTAAGTATAACCGGATGGTGTTGAAGGACAAGGCCAGTTGACTATGGCATTATGAGGTGAAGGCTAGTATATGCCTGGCATCTGTGGGGGTGCCTACTGTGGAGGCAACCAGGAATGTATTAAACGCTTTCCAGGCTACCCGGGAAGGCTCTCAGAGTGTTGTCTGAGAGTGATCGGTTGATGAGCTGAGTGGCTCCATGTAGATGCGGCTCTAGTCCAGGGTCAACTGAGACCAATGTGGGATAGGAGCTGACACCGTATCTGCTCCGGGAACCTGCCGAAAGAAGGACAGGAGATTAAAGCGAGACAGTGCATCAGCTGCAAGGTTGTACTTTCCTGGGACAAACGTGCAGTATACATTAAACTGATGCTGCAGAGACAGCTGCACCAGCCTGCGTAGGAAGGACATCACGGAGAGAGACTTAGACCTGCCTTTGTTGACAATTTCGGCTGTGGCCTGGTTATCGGTGGTAAAACCTACGGTTTGTCCTGTCCAGGTATGACCCCAGAGCTGGGCGGCTGCTACAATGGGTTAGAGCTCGAAAAGGGATGAAGACTGACTAAACCCAGGGATCAAGAGTATTTGAGAAGGCCAGGGTCCGGCGAACCAATGGTGGCCAAAAATAGCTGCAAATCCTGTGGAGGCTGCGGCATCTGTTACTACCTGTGGCGAGAGAGGTGAGATGGACGGGATGAACAGGGAGATACCGTTCCAGGTAGACAGGAACTCGTCCCACATTGACAGGTCTGCTATGGCTGCGGTATCCAGGCTGAGGATTTGATCCGGGTCTTATGCCTGAGAAAGGTAGACCAACAGGCGCGAGATAAAGGAGCGACCTTGTGGAATTATTCGCATGGCAAAGTTGAGCATGCCTCCTTGTACATCCCCTGGTGCGGGTGAATTCGTGGAGAACTGCCCTGATGCGGGTCAGTTTGTCAAGGGGCAGGCTGGCCTGCATGGAGCTGGTGTCGAGATTGACTCAGAGGAAGGTGATAAATTGTGCGGGCCCGTCAACCTTATGTTCGGCGATGAGGACGTTGAGGTTCCCAAAGACGGTCCTTAATTTGTCGAGGTCCCTTGGAGGTATGCCCGGCTGTTCAATCAATAGGAAGTCATCCAGGTAATGGATAACTTGCTGACAACAAGCCTTGTGCAGGAGGATCCAAGCAAGAGACTGTGCAAATGTGTGGAACAGCCAGGGGCTGCTTTTGGAGCCAAATGTTAATTTAGTGGCAAAATAATATTGGTCTCTCCATTTAATGCCGTGCCACCACCAGAGGGACGGGTGGATAGGCAAAAGCTTAAAGGCATCGGATATGTCTGCTTTGGACAGCCACACACCTGTGCCTACTTTAAGGATGGCCTGAATCGCCATGTCCACAGAGGCGTATTTTAATGAAAATTCTTCAGAAGGAATCAGGGAATTTAGGCTGGGAATGTGGGAAGAATGAGGCGCAGACAGGTCGTACACCAAACAGTTTTTATTCGAAAATTTGCCCTTGACAAGCCCAATAGGGATAACTCTCCACATATTGAAGGGGGGCTGTGTGAAGGGACCTATGACGAAGCCTCGTTCCACCTCGGTTTGCAGCAATTGGTCAATGGCCTGCTCGTCGGAGGCTGCTGAGCGGAGGTTTCTGCACTCGTAGGTTGTGTGGGGCAGGGAGATGAGGCTGGTATGAAAACCTGTTGTGAAGCCACAGATGAGGAAGGTGGCTAGTGAAGGAGTGGGGTGCATGGTGAGGTAGAAGCCCAACCATAGGATGTCTATGCGGCTCAGTCATGAGCCCTTGTGAGCTTTAACCTCACACAGATTCCTGGGGTGCGCTCTGTGACATATGACACAGATGTGCAGTAGGCGGCACTAGCTAAAATTACATCAGCCATAGTTGTAATTATTGCAAATGGCCGCTCCCCCTATGGTTCGAACCGAACGTCCAAACTTGTCAACTTGAGTCTTTGGCGCAGGGCCTGACAGGCCTTGGGCTGTACCGGAGGTGGAGGGGAACTCTACTGGGCGGCTAACCGTCATGTTGGCGCACCATGAGGCGGTGTGGGTGGAGGACTGGCAGATGGCACACAGGGATGAACGAAGGCCGGCAAAATGCCGGCAGAACAATTCGGTGTCCATAAGGCTCCAGTCTGTGGGTGACTGGAACTGTGCCAGCTTAGCGGCTGATTTGGCAGAGAAGGAACGATGGTAATCGTAAAAGGAGAAGCCTCTGTATTTGTACCCTAGGTCCACCACTGTGTGGAGGTACAAGTCCAGCTCTTCCCTTCTGGCGGGGGATGCTGAGCAAATGACGTCTCTTAGCATCCCAAAGGCTAGGGCAAACTCTGGGATGGAAAGTTTGCGGTTCAGCCTGGGATCCTTGGCCTTGAGGACTACGGAGACATCTCCCCATGTGTAGGCCTTGTTTTCTGCGAGGTCGTGGACCGAAATAAGCAAGGAGGCAAGGTTGACATCCTTGCCGTCCAAGATGTCCTTCCTTATGCCGGCCGGCACCAGATGTGCTGGGCAGACAACAGGACATGTCCCTGCGTTACCTGTCGGCAGTGGTGACAGGACTGAAACTGGAACAGGGGTGGTTGTGGCTGGGTGAGCCTCTAGGAGCGTCACTCTGGCCTGGACATCCGTGACCGTGTTGGTTAAGGATGACACCATTGAGTGTAGTTGAGCAATAGCCGCTGAGATGGACTGGAGAGAAGCCTGAGGCGGGGTACTGGGCCCGGCCGTAGCTGGCGGGGTAGAGAGGAGCCTGAAAAGCTCTGCCTTCCTAGCCGTAGCGGGGAAGGGAATGCCCCTGCATCTCAGCTCTGCTGTCAGCCTGGGGATAGTCCAACCCCTGAAGGACTGTACGCTGTCGCTCACTGAAGGCGGGCGAGGAGACAAGGGGGTGGTAAGATCTTCGCTGCCGACTTGGGACATGGCTCCAGGTGAATCGTGCCCTAGGAGTGATGTCCTATCTTTTTGGGGTGGAAAGATGGACGACCGGAACCTATAGAGGGTGACATAAGTCAAGACTGTTTCTCTATTTTACCAAGCAAACCCGCCTGTTGCTGAGTACTAAGGCGGGAGCGAACGTGTATACATATATATATATATCGTCACGTGCCTTCATATATATCTATGTATGCCAGCATGGTTGCTGTCGCATTTTTCCTGCGCCTTCCCCTCTCTTCTTTTTTTTTTTTTTACCTGGGAAAGATAACGTCCAAGCTGGTGCAGGGGGGACCTACTGAACTTGACTGACCTGGAGAGAGAAACAACAGATGACAACTGGTGAGGAGCCTAACAAGTAAACTGAAGAGTGACGTAAACACCTGGCTAATATGACCGAGGTGCACCGGTGAGTAGACAATTTTCGCCATAATTCTTTCTTTATCATCATCATCATTTTCATTTTTTTTTTTTTGTGTATTCTGCTGTCCCAATCCGACGTATCATTTGCGTAAAGGACGACGTGTGGGATGATCCGTGTCAAGTGCGGGAGCACGAATAATGCTGTAACTGTGACCGAAAATAAGGCAACCTGTGGAAAAAGTGAAATATGGCCGATCCATCTGGGGCACGCCGAACCGAATCGATGCATCACGGATGCTACTGGATTCGAGTCGGAGCGCGGTAAGTGACAGTGAAATGAAGTACGATTGCTATGACAGAGGCACGAAATGGTCGTGTCGCCAGTGCGACTGACAACAAACCGGACTCTGGAGCATGTACTGAAATGTGGGAAATAAACCTGGGGCGAACCGGAACGAATCAGTGCGTGTTTAGGTGCGACTGGATTCGAACCAGAGCGCGGAGCGTGACAGTGAAATGAAACGAACAACTTATGTCATGACAGAAGCCTAGATCGGCCGGCCGCGAACTGAGACTGGAAACCGAACTGGTCTCTGGAGCATGCACTGAAATGAGGCTGAAAAAAAAAATACCTGTGGGGCGTCCAGACGAATCGACGCACATGGATGGGACCGGATTCGAACTGAACGCACCACGTGATAATGAAATGATTCCCATGATAGAGATGCGAATCGGAGAGGACGCAGCCTGCGACCGTCAACGAGTGGGCTCTAGAGCATGTACTGAAATGAGGCCAACGCAACTGGGACACGTCGATCGAACCTGTGCGTTGATAATGCGACTGGTTTCGATTTAGGACATAATAGGTGACAGTGAAATGATTCCCATGACAGAGACCCGGATCGATTGCAACGAGTGGGCTCTGGAGCATGTACCGAAAAGAGGCCGAGCAACTTGGGGCACACCGGGACGAATCGGCGCATTTAGCGGATGCGACTGAATTCGAATCGGAGCGCAGTGTGTGAGAGAAATGAGTGAAATGATGAAATGATCTACGTGAGCCAGCCGTGGCAGAGGCACGAATCGTTGTGCCGTGTGATGCGACTGGCAACGATTTGTCTGTGGAACAGGGTGATGAGGCAGACAATATAACAAGCTACGAAAATAGTGCAACATTTTTAGTTCAAGCTAACTAAATGAGGCTGAAATGAGGCCCGTGAAATGAAGGGCGCTGCGATAATGGTGCGTTTTGAGTAACTAACGACCCGGTTTCACAACGAATGACTCAAGAGTTCAGGGTTTTAACGACACTCAAATAGAAATGTTTTTAGTAAAGGAAGGTCAATCAAGACTTTTACCTGCGGCAGTCGAGCCAGAGACGTTGTGCAAAAAACACGAACGGGAACGAAAACCACGAGACTTCTAGTAAAGAGAAGTTATCCGAATGGCAACGAAACTCGAGCAGTCGGCCTAGTGACATAGTATTGCGCACAGGAAACCGACAAAGACCACAGGCGAGTGGGCTGGTTAAATACCCCCCAGGCTCCTCCCATAAATTCAGGCCACCATACTGGCCTTCTTACATATATATATATATATATATATATATATATATATATAAAAAGTAAAAGTGTTCATTCATCAAGGGGGACCCCAGGAACTCTGGGAACGTGGAGGGGGGAGACGACGGACTCTGTTGACCAGAGACCACCTTCCTCAGAGTGAAAACACCAAAGTAAGAGCAGTGAGTTACTGATATACAGTAAGGGAGAAACCTTTATATCAGTGCCCCCTTACATTATTGTCTTCACTCCCCCTTACATCAGTGACCCCCCTCAGACTGGCCTGGGGGTGCTGTCACTGACCTCATCTCAGGTGCTCCATGCAGGGCTTAGTCCATTGGCTCCAGCTTGGTGGCTCTGGTTTTCTCCTATAGTCTCCTCTCCATAGTCCACATACGTCTGATTTCTCCCATGACCCCCATCCCAGTGGCACTCCCACTCTTGACTCCTCTCCAGACTCCCCCTCAGAGACTGCAGACATGATTTAAGACAAGAGATGGTCAGAGGTTGCGGACATGATACAAGAGATGGTTAGAGACTGCAGACATGATACAGGAGATGTCAGAGGTTGCGGGCATGATACAAGAGATGGTCATAGACTGCAGACATGATACAACAGATCAATGCAGCCTCACCATTGCCCATCAAATGCAGCCTCACTGTGCTCATCATATGCAGCCTCACTATGCCCATAAAATGCAGCTTTATGGTGCCCATGAATACACCCTCACGGTACCCATCAATACACTCTCACTGTGCCCATCATTGCAGCATCACTGTGCCCATCATTGCAGCCTCACTGTGCTCATCATTGCAGCCTCACTGTGCCCATCATTGCAGCCTCAATGTACCTCAATGTATGCAGCCTAACTGTGTGCATGAATTCAGCCTCACTGCCCATGTATGCAGCCTCACTGTGTCTGTGAATGCAGCCTCACTATGCCCATGTATGCAGCCTCATTGTCCATTTATGCAGTCTCATTGTGCCCATGAATTCGGGCCTCACTGTGCATATAATTGCGGTCTCACTGTGCCCATGCATGCAACCTCACTGACCATGTATGCAGCCTCATTGTGCCCATGAATTGAGCGTCACTGTGCCCATGTATGCAGCCTCACTTACCATGTATGCAGCCTCACTGACCATGTATGTAGCCTCACTGTGCCCATGAATGCAGTCTCGCTGTGCTCATGTATGCAGCCTCACTGTGCCCATGTATGCAGCCTCACTTTGCCCATGTATGAAGCCTCACCGTGCCCATGAATGCCACCTCACTGTGACCATGTATACAGCCTCACTGTGCCCTTGTAAGCAGCCTCACCATGCCCGTGTATGCAGCCTCACCCTGCCTATGAATGCAGCCTCACTGTACCCATGTATGCAGCCTCACCATGCCCATGTATGCAGCCTTGCAGTGCCCATGTATGCATACTCATCATGCCCATGTATGCAGCTTTGCCATGCCCATGTATGCAGCCTCACTGACCACGTATGCAGCCTCAATGACCATATATGCTACCTTGCTGTGTCCATGTATGCAGCCTCACCATTCCCATGTATGCAGCCTCGCCATGCCCATGTATGCAGCCTCGCCGTGCCAATGTATACAGTCTCATTGTGCCCATGTATGCAGCCTCGCCGTGTCAATGTATACAGCCTCGCTATGCCTATGTATACAGCCTCACTGTGCCCATGTATGCAGCCTCGCCGTGCCAATGTATGCAGCCTTGCCATGCCCATGTATGCAGCCTTGCCGTGCCCATGCCCTGTATGCAGTCTTACAGTGCCCATGTATGCAGCCTAAATGCCCATCAAACTCACCTTTGCCAGGCTGGATTACAAACACAGCAGGCATCTCCCGCTGTGTGTGACAGAGCTGGGTCTGTGTTCGGCAGTGGAGCAGCACTGTAACAAGGTCCCACCTCCTAGGCCATCTCGTGGGATAGTCTAGAATAAATGAACCACTGATTGAATCAGTGTTCCGCCTATCACATGAAACGAAGGCCTAGGAGGTGGGACCTTGTTACAGCGCCGTGCCGCAGTCGAACACACACAATGCCCTCTGGGAGAGAGGGAGGGAAGGAGGGGAGTGCAGCCACTGATCAAAGCAGCCCCATGGCAGGTGGCCTGCTGGGAAATTTCCCGGTATCCCAGTAGGCCAGTCCAGCCCTGCCTCTGGGCTCTAAGTATAGTGGGCTTTGCAGGATCCCCCAGGTATAAACCAGAGATGTTGTCCTCAATTTAAAGTAAGAAATAGTGCATTATCGTTTGAGTATAAATCTGTTATAGGTAAAAAAACATCAGGGTACTCACATTTCACAGGTGCTTCCAGAGCACCAAACTATAGAAGACATAAAGTATGAAAATCCTCTCCAAACGGCTTGCAAACTTGTGTGGATCAGCAGCTTGCTCAGAGAGTATGTAACTGTCTCCTCCACCATTCTGGCCTCTCCCCTACACGTGATGACACAGGGCTAATCACGTGTCTTCCTCAAGGGGATGGAGCTGCGGACCGCCAATAGTGTTGATGGCTACAAACTCCATAAAAACACTATGATATTGTATCCTCAACATGCACCATATGATTGCGGGATAGCTCAGTACCCCCTAGATCAAGCTAATGTTCATTCCCTCACTAAATACAGGACGGGGAGAGCATACAAGAACAAAGCCCCTTAGAGAAGAATAACAATGTATATACCATTCCCTAATTAATTACTACAATGCTGATCCACTATTAACCCTAATGATACAGTATGTAGATAGTAGGATAATACACTGTTAACCGTACAATGATTCATTATATGGATTGCTGGATAATAACATACAGCTGTATAATTTGTAGCCTAACCTCTAATATTCATCAATAGAAACAACAAGAAAATCTATATCAAATAAAATGAAATAAAAATTAAATATAAATATAAAAATAGCCCAATTTAGAAAACCCAAAAAACAGGCAATTAATCTTTCCACAAAATCCTAGGAGAACTCCTAGATAATAGTACGACTAAATGCAGAGAGTAAAAGAGACTTTTGGTATAATTTACCAAATAGACCAATAGACCAAACGCAGAACAAATACATAATATAAACTATACCCAAATCCCAATTAGACTCTATATAGTGGAAAGGTGATGATTAGAAAAAAAGAGAGGGGGGGACCAACATAGCACTCCCCCCAATAGTTGCAATAATATCACCATAAATTGTGACAATACAATTAGTAATATAACCAGAAGCATGGAGGGAAAAAACAAACACAAATTTACCTCACTTTAACAATTACTTATGCCGTGTACACATAACCGGACTTTCCGACAGACTAGGTCCGACGGAATCAGTCCGTTGGACAATCCGATCGTGTGTGGGCTAATCCGATCGTTTTTCACATAAAAAATTTGACAGACCTAGAAATAGAACATGTTTCAAATCTGTCCGATGGACTCAATTCCTATTGGAAAAAGGCGTCCGTCTGTATGCTGGTTCAACGGACCAAATACGACGCAAGGGAAGCTATTGGCTACTGGCTATTGAACTTCCTTTTTAACTGCCGTCTTATGTCATCACGTTAAAAATGAATGAATTTTCAAACAAACTTAGTCTGTTCGTGTGTGGGCAAGTCCGGTCGTTCGGAAGGTCCATCGGAAATCCGCCAAAAGTCAGTCGGGAAGACCGTCGGACCTAGTCTGACGGAAAGTCGGTCGTGTGTACGTGGCATTAGAAGGCTCAGATCTTCCGGCAATAAAGACCGCATTTGGAATATCCACCAGGACTCCCTCTTAATAATTTCTCTAATATAATTACATCCTCTCCAATGATGTTTAGGGGCCTCTATCCCCCAAAATTGCATCCCTTATGGTTTCTTATTGTGCTTATCCCTAAAATGAATGGACAGATGATGTTATCTTCCTTATGTTAGGAATATGGATAAAGAAACTGGAGGATACTACTGGTAAAGAGGGGAATCTAGGTAATGAGACGTGTTTGGTTTTGGATTATAACCTACAAAATAAGGATGTAAAAAGGATTATTACTAAATATTGGCATACTTATTACTAAGTATTGGCAAGTGTTGAAGCAGGATACATTACTATGTGATTCTTTGTCTGATAAACTAAAGATTGTTTAGTAAAGGGGCCCTAATTTCAGGGACAGGGTTGTAAACAGCGTGGTATAACCCGTACCATTCAGACCAACGATGTTCTGGGCCATTAAGGGCTTTCATGGATGTGGTCAAAAGATATCAAGAAAGTAAAGACCTTTACCAATCCTAAAAAAAAAACCATGGGAAAAAAAATGCAACCTGCAAGGCAAAGGCATAATGAGCTAGTATGCATAGCATACTAGCTCATTATGAATAACTTACCTGAGAACGAGGCCCCCGAAGGGATCCTCCATCTTCATGTCTGCCGCTGCCATGGATCCCGGAGTGACTCCTGGGTCTCGCTGCTCCGGCGCTGTGATTCGTCAGAGCAGCGATGACGTCACTCCCACGCATGCGCATGAAAGCCGACACTCGCTGCATATCGCCGCGATCTGCGGCCTGCCCAGTGCGCCCAGTGCGGCCTGCCCAGTGCGCATGTGCCGTAGATAATGATGCCTGTCTTTTTGTAAATATCTCCTAAACCGTATAGGTATAGGAGATATTTCTTGGACCTACAGCTAAGCCTTAATCTAGGCTTACCTGTAGGTTAAAGTGGTTTGTAAGGGTTTACAACCACTTTAACTTCCCGTGAAACCAAAGGAGTAGTTTATACCATCAAATGTCCCTGTAACTCAATTTACATTGGTAGAACAAAGAGGGGTTTTAAAGTCAGAATGGAAAAATATGTGAGGTATATAAGAAACAGGTTTGATAAACATCATCTGTCCATTCATTTTAGTGATAAGCACAATAAGAATCTGGAAGGGATTCAATTTTTCAGGATAGAGGCCCCTAAACACCATTGGAGAGAATGTAAATATATTAGAGAAATTAGTAAGAGGCAGTCCTGGTGGATATACCAAATGGGGTCTTTATCGCCTGGAGGTCTGAACAAGTTGTTTGACCTCCAGTGCTTTCTAAGTAATCATTAAAGTGAGGTGACTTTGTGTTTGTTTATTTCCTCCAAGCTCCTGGTTATATGACGATTGGTATTGTCACAATTTATGGTGATATTATTGGGGGAGTGCTATGCTGGTTCCCCCCCACCTTTCTGCTATATAGAGTCTAATTGGGATTTGAGTATAGTTTATGATATTATGTATTTGTTCTGAATTTGGCAATGTAAATTATATCTAAACTTAGTCTCTACATTTAGTTGTACTATTACCTAGGAGTTCTAGGATTTTAGAGAAAGATTAATTCCCTGTTTTTTGGGTTAGCTAAATTGAGCTATTTTTATATTTATATTTTATTTTTATTTCATTTTATTTGATATAGATTTTCTTGTTGTTTCTATTGATGAATATTAGAGGTTAGGCTACAAATTATACAGCTGTATGTTATTATTCAGCAATCCATATAATGTATCATTGTACGGTTAACCGTGTATTAGCTATCTACATACTGTATCATTAGGGTTAATAGTGGATCAGCATTGTATTAACGAATTAGAGAATGGTATACACATTGATATTCCTCTCTAAGGCCGCGTACACACGGGCGGATTGTCTGTCCAACTTAGTCCGCTGAACCGTGTTTCAGCGGACAATCCGCTCGTGTGTGGGCTTCAGCGGACTTTTTCAGCGGACTGTCTGACGAACAAAGTCTTACGGAATTTCCGTAATTTTGTTCGTTCAAACTTGGTTTTGTCCGTCCAAACTTGGTTTCAGCGGACAGCCCGCTCGTGTGTAGGCAAGTTGGACGGACTAAGTATGGCGCATGCTCAGAAAGGATTTACACGGCCGAAGGTTGCATTGCAGTGTATAGGACATCGTTTTTCTAGTCCCGTCGTACGTGCTGTACACGTCATCACGCATGCTTTCAGCGGACTGTCTGCTCATCGTGTGTGGTCAAGTCCGTTCATTCAAATTTTGAATGGACTGTCTGTCGGATTGTCTGACGAACTTAGTTGGGCAGACAATCCGCCCGTGTGTACGCGGCCTAAGGGGCTTCGTTCTTGTGTGCTCTCCCCATCCTGTATTTAGTGAGGGAATGAACATTAGATTGATCTAGAGTGTACTGAGCTATCCCACAATCATATGGTGCATGTTGAGGCATCATTAACATGGCCGCGGTTGTAGTTCATTGTTCAGACAGGCCCACAACAAAATGGTGCATATTGCGGCTTCACTTTAATGGCCGTCAGCACAGTATATATTCAAGCAGCTTCCATCAGCTAATCAGATCCCCCTGAGGAAGACATGTGATTAGCCCTGGGTTGTCACGCATAGGGGAGGGGCCAGGATGGTGGAGGAGACAGCTACATGCTCTCTGAGCAAGCTGCTGATACACACAATTTTGCAAGATGTTTGGAGAGGATTTTTATACTGAATGTTTTCTATAGTTTGGTGCGCTGGAAGCACCTGTGAAATGTGATTACTCTGATGTTTTTTTACTGATAATAAATTTATACTCAAATGATAATTCACTATCCAGCCTATTTCTTACTTTAAATTGAGGACAACATCTCTGGATTATACCTGGAGGATCCTGCAGAGCCCACTATACTTAGAGCCCAGAGGTGGTTCAGCTGCTTTTATAGCCCAAACTTTATTGTGCGGTCACACACCTTAAAGTGAGCACAGTCACACAGGGGATGTGTGCGAAGTCACTGATCTTATTACCTGGGTCATCATTACAAGAGTCACCTTATGGGACATTATTATATATACAGTTGCAAAAAAAAAGTATGTGAACCCTTTTGGAATACTATGGATTTCTGCACAAATTGGTCATCAAATGTGATCTGATCTTCATTCAAGTCACAACAATATACCTTCACAGTCTGCTTAACCTAATAACACACAAATAATTAAATGTTACCTTTTTTTATTGAACACACTATGTAAACATTCACAGTGCAGGTGGAAAAAGTATGTGAACCCCTAGACTAATGAGATCTCCAAGAGCTAATTGGAGTGAGGTGTCAGCCAACTGTCCAATCAATGAGAAGAGATTGGAGGTGTTGGTTACAGCTGCCCTATAAAAAAAACACACACACTTGTTCTGGGTTTGCTTTTCACAAGAAGCATTGCCTGATGTGAATGATACCTCGCACAAAAGAGCTCTCAGAAGACCTACAATTAAGAATTGTTGACTTGCATAAAGCTGGAAAGGGTTATAAAAGTATCTCCAAAAGCCTTGCTGTTCATCAGTCCACGGTAAGAAAAATTGTCTATAAATGGAGAAAGTTAAGCGCTGCACTGCTGCTACTCTCCCTAGGAGTGGGCTTCCTGTAAAGATGGCTGCAAGAGAACAGCGCAGACTGCTCAATGAGGTGAAGAAGAATCCTAGAGTGTCAGCTAAAGACTTACAAAAGTCTCTGGCATATGCTAACATCCCTGTTAGTGAATCTATGATACGTAAAACACTAAACAAGAATGGATTTCATGGGAGGATATCACAGAGGAAGCTGCTGCTGTACAAAAAAACATTGCTGCACGTTTACAGTTTGCACAAGAGCACCTGGATGTTCCACAATAGTACTGGCAAAATATTCTGTGGACAGATGAAAACGAAGTTGAGTTGTTTGGAAGAAACACACAACACTATGTGTGGAGAAAAAGAGGCACAGCACACCAACATAAAACCCTCATCCCAACTGTGAAGTATGGTGGTGGGGGCATCATGGTTTGGGGCTGCTTTGTTGCACCAGGGCCTGGACGGATTGCTATCATCGAAGGAAAAAAGAATTACCAAGTTTATCAAGACATTTTTCAGGAGAACTTAAGGCCATCTGTCCACCAGCTGAAGCTCAACAGAAGATGGGTGTTCCAATAGGGCAACAACCCAAAGCATAGAAGTAAATCAACAACAGAATGGCTTAAACAGAAGAAAAAACGCCTTCTGGAGTGGCCCAGTCAGAGTCCTGACCTCAACCCTGTTGAGATGCTGTGGTATGACCTCAAGAAAGAGATTAACAACAGACATCCCAAGAATATTGCTGAACTGAAACAGTTCTGTAAAGAGGAATGGTCAATAATTACTCCTGAACATTGTGCACGTCTGATCTGCAACTACAGGAAACGTTTGGTTGAAGTTATTGCTGCCAGAGGTTCAACCAGTTATTAAATCCAAAGGTTCACATACTTTCTCCACCTGCACTGTGAATGTTTACATGGTAATGTTTAATTATTTGTGTGTTATTAGTTAAAGCAGACTGTGATTGTTTATTGTTGTGATATGATGAAGATCAGATCACATTTTATGACTAATTTATGCATCATATTTTATGACCAATTTGTCCATATCATTCCAAAAGGGTTCACATACTTTTTTTTGCAACGGTATGTTTTCAATATATATTATTTAAATATATACCCTTTTCACTGTGGAAATGATGAAAATGGAAAATCTTTTGATATTTGATGAAACTTCGATATTAATGAATTATTTCACTTTAAACTTGCTTGACAAAAAAAAGTTTGTGTTTTAATTATTTGCACATTATTATTTTTTCTCATAACTTGGATGTAATTGTTCATAGTATCATTTCTTGGTACCTATATTTACACTAGTAAGGTTAATATCACATAGCGCTTAATTTTCTTTTATTTATAAACATTTAACTCTTGTGAGTGTGGGTGTGGATGTGTCTGGGAGATGCAGCATAATGTTTTTTTATTGTTGAATGGAGTGCAGATTTTAAGTATTTTAAAGTTTTCTGTATAACAGTCTAAAACAGGTTCCAAATCAATTTACTTTGTGATGTCACATTAAGAAAACTTGCAAAAAATCCTCCTTCATTTGTGTCTCACATGCTCTGTTTACCAGGCACTGTAGTTCATAGTGGGCGAGTTCAGCAATATATATATGCAGTATTGTCAATTCTGGAAGCAGTGACCCAGTTTAGGTTTGGGCAGATGCTAAGTCGCAATCTACAGGCTTGTGTATCAGCAGTTTCAATGTTGATAACCACAACTCCTACAACATGTTTTTGTGTTATCATTCAAATTCTTTGAAAAATTACCAAGAAATCATGCATTCTGCCAGGGTATGTAAACCTATAGGCACAACTCTAAATGTTGTTTAGTGCTCTCGAACAGTTTTCAAGAAAGTAGGATTTTTCTGGTGGTCTATGGTGCTTCAGTATTATTTTCCTAATGTTTTACTGTTATCTGGTTATGATCCAGTGTATTATTTACTCCCACAAATTACTCCTTAAAATGTGAATAAGAACACGTCTCCAGATGTGCATAGATCAAGTTTTGTGGAGATGTAAGGAAAGTCTATGATCAGCATTTTTTTTGACTGATGGACACTATTTATTGTTTTGATACAAATGAAGGTGGCAGAATGGATGCTCATTCATCTTCATTCATATGTCTGCTTTTTTTTTCTCATAAAATGTTTTGTTTGAGTAAAACTTGAAAACTAAGAAAGTCGCAAACACACAAATACATTTGAAATCTTCTTTTCAAAAAGACACTTAATATTTTTTTTCTAATTCTGTTAATGCGTTCAGGTTCACACATCAAGCAATGCGCTTTATTTCTCATTCAACCTGCACTTCAGATGAGAAGTTCTGATTCCCCATGCTTTTGATATTGACAGGCATAGAGCATAAATAACGCTTCAAATGTGGAAGCCATGTCATAAATTCAAGGATGTTTTCACCCCCCCCCCCCTCCCCCGTCATTTATTTATGCTCCGTATTGATGTCTCATTCTCACAGAATGTATAATGTGTTTTTACTTATTTATTTTTATTTATTTATTTTTTACACCACAAAATGACAACTTTTCTCTAGTAATAAAACATCCAAAGTATTAGATATATTTCTATTGCACAATGCAGTCATTCTTATGTAAAACAACGGAGCAGGATTAATGCATGTGGATTAGGTTTTGTCTTTCTAAAGATACTGCTTCTCCAAAACATAATTACATATTTTATGATTAACTAAAAAAAACACACCAGAAAATAGATCAAAGTGGATTGCATTCATCTGACACAATACAGATAGAGTTAGCCTAAAGACAGATCTGGATGCAATATGTCTAAATCAAAAAGCATCAGTTTTTTTTATCCCAAGTGATTTGACATGGGGAAATTCATTTTTTTAACTCAATGTGCACATCCTATGTTCCATGCATAGGAAATAATCACATAATTTTATATTTTCTACTGGCTTGACTCTTCACCTTCACCAAATAACAATAATTGATAAAATCCAATTTTCCTACTGACATTGCTCTCTTCCACTACCCCCCATCTCTTTTAATTCTTCCTCCCACTTCTCTCTTGCCAAGATGACTTCCCAGTATGTCTCCCTGTCCAACAATCATAAAATCTGAAATGTTCCCTCATTACCAGTCCACATTCTTCTCTCACACTGCCTACATTCTTCATTGGTTCGTGATCAGTAGCAAATCCCCTCTCCCTTCTGGTCACGACCAGCTCCTTATTTGGGTCCTCTATCCCTTATACATGGGCAGCTCCCTCTCTGTCTCTTCTCCTAATTCTACATGATCTGCTGTCACCCCTCTCTAACTTCCATTGCTCAGTGATTATCAGTCCCTACTGTGCCTCCTCCATCACCTGTCCAAAATAAGATTTCAATCTGTTTCTCTTACCTTCAGTAGTGATTATCGGTTCCCTTGGTAGATACTTCCTGGTCTATAACTAATTCTTTGTATGGATCATGCTTAAAGTGGTTCTAAAGGCTCAAGGTTTTTACCTTTAATCAGGAGACAGAGGGGCAAGGGTGGGCCACAGCTCTGTGTGTGAATAGACAAGGGTACCCCAATAGAATACTTGAGTACACCAAAGTAAGCTTCTTTCTCCGGGGGCACTTGGCAGGAGGGAGGGGCTAGGAGCGTAAGCAGGGGACCCAAGAAGAGGAGTATCTGGGCTGCTCTGTGCAAAACCACTGCACAAAGCTCGTAAGTATAACATGTTTGTTATTAAAAAATAAATAACAATAAAATAAAACAGGACTTTAATATCACTTCAAGGCAAGTTTCAAACCAATATAAATCTGCTCTCCAAAAATACCATTCCTGTCTCCTCATTGCAAAGCAGACCGATTTTATCACTCTCAGTAACACTTGCTCATCCAGTCCCGTAAAATCTTCTCTACCTTTAACTCTCTACTCTGTCCTCCACTGCCTCCACCCACTAACTCAATAACTGCCCAGGAGATCACCAATAACATAAAAAATAAGATTGATACAATCTGAGAGGAGATCTCACAATGTTCAGATACCTCCCCACTTAACACCTCATGTCCACAGGTGCAATCATTATTTCCCTAATTCAACCCTGCTACTATTGACAAGGTTGCTAAACTTTTTTCTAATGCCCAACTAACCATCTGTCCTCTGGATCCTGCTTCCTCGCAAATGCTATAATCACCCTCTGGTTCTATTCTACACTCTCTAACTCACAACGTCAACTCTTCTCTCTTCTGGCACCTTCTCCAACTCTCTAAAACATGCACTAGTCACCCCATCCTTAAAAAGCCCTCACTGGACCCAATCAATCTTAACAACCTATGTCCCATCTCCTTACTCCCCTTTGCCTCCAAACTCCTTGAACTTCTGGTCTACAATGACTTAGTGACCATCTGACTGAGAACCAACTTCTTGATCCCCTTCAGTCCAGATTTCTCCATTAACACTCCACCGAAACGGCTCTCTTTAAACTCACAAATCACCTACTAAAGGTTTAACCAACAGATACTAATGTATTACTGTACTACTTCTGGACCTCTCTGCTGCCTTTCACACAATGGACCACCCCCTCCTCCTCAACTCCTTTGGTCTCCATGACTGTACTCTTTGCTAGTTCTCATTGTTCCTTACATCTCTACTTCCTCCTCTCTTCTTCCCTTCTCCATGGGGGTCCCCCAAGGTTCTTGGACCTCTTCTATAGTGATGGACGAACTTCCGACGGGACGTTTTCGCGAACGCGGACCGCGAACGCGGCCGATAGTTAGGGAACCGGAACGTTCGCGGCGGGCCCCATTGACTTCAATGGGAGGTGAACTTCGTAAACCTACAGGTCAAATTTGCAGCCACAAAATAATTAATAGCTGTGCAAACATAGTCCCACCACATGGCCAATGACATAACACATGTATGAGGTGAATCTGGGATCGACAACTACAAGCATTCTTTTTTTATATGGGAAATTGTTGTGACAATTCAGGACTGTGGAGCGCATGAAGGCAATGGAGGAGAGGGAAGGTCAGGGTAGGCAAAGAGGGTGCAGGAGATGATCACCAGCAGCATGACATACAGCAATGACACCTGCACCGTGATAGAGTCATCTGACAACAGCACCGTGATAAGAGAGCACTGACATCAGCAGCGTGACATAAAGCACTAACACCAGCACCGTGATATACAGCACTGACAGCAGCACCGTGATAGAGAGCACTGACATCAGCAGCGTGACATACAGCAATGACACCTGCACCGTGATAGAGTCATCTGACAACAGCACCGTGATAGAGAGCACTGACATCAGCAGTGTGACATAAACCGTGATATACAGCACTGACAGCAGCACCGTGATAGAGAGCACTGACATCAGCATCGTGACATAAAGCACTAACACCAGCACCGTCATATACAGCACTGACAGCAGCACCGTGATAGAGAGTACTGACATCAGCACCGTGATATACAGCACTGACACCTGCACTGTAAGCAGCCCCAGGAGGAAGTCAGCATAGCACAGGGATGGTGGGAGCCCCTCATAATGAGCATAGCACAGGGATGGTGGGAGCCCCTCATAATGAGCATAGCACAGGGATGGTGGGAGCCCCTCATAATGAGCATAGCACAGGGATGGTGGGAGCCCCTCATAATAAGCAGCCCCAGGAGGATGTAAGCATAGCACAGGGATGGTGGGAGCCCCTCATAATAAGCAGCCCCAGGAGGATGTCAGCATAGCACAGGGATGGTGGGAGCCCCTCATAATAAGCAGCCCCAGGAGGATGTCAGCATAGCACAGGGATGGTGGAAGCCCCTCATAATAAGCAGCCCCAGGAGGATGTCAGCATAGCACAGGGATGGTGGGAGCCCCTCATAATAAGCATCCCCAGGAGGAAGTCAGCACATCACAGGGATGGTGGGAGCCCCTCATAATGAGCATAGCACAGGGATGGTGGGAGCACCTCAAAATATGCACAGCAGAGGTACAGCCCCAGGAGGAAGTCAGCACAGCACAGGGATGGTGGGAGCCCTTCATAATATGCACAGCAGAGGTACAGCCCCAGGAGGATGTCAGCACAGCACAGGGATGGTGGGAGCCCCTCATAATAAGCAGCCCCAGTAGAAATATGACACCGCTCAACCTCTTCAAAGAGGAGGGTATGGGCATATAGTACAGTGTGCTTTTTTTGGACAAGGAAGTGAGCCAAATGAAGAAAGAAGGTCTCTGTGCTCGATAAAAAAAATTGTTTATAGACATATACATGGTCTACTGGTCACATGTGTTGAATTCCTCCAAGATCCATGCCTCATTCATTTTTAGAAATGTGAGGTAGTTAACACTGTCGTGAGCTAGGCGAGTACGCTTATCGGTCACGATCCCCCCTGCTGCACTGAACGTCCTTTTGGACAGGACACTGGATGAGGGGCAAGCCAACAGTTCGATTGCAAATTGGGCAAGCTCTGGCCAGAGGTCAAGCCTGCCCACCCAGTAGTCCAGGGGTTCATCACTCCTCAGAGCGTCCACATCGGCCGTTAACCCGATGTAGTCGGACACCTGACGGTCTAGGCGTTCCCTGATGCTGGATCCGGATGACACCTGTCGATGGGTCGGCTGAAAGAATGTCCGAAGTCACCAACACATCTTCAAACCGGCCTGTTCTTGCAGGCGCTGTTGGATTGGTACCCGCAACTACTTCTCTGGGAGTGGGAATTGCTCCTCTGCCAGCGCACGCAAAGGCAGAATGCAGCATTTCTCGAAGCAAGGCCTGGAAGTGCTCCATTCTGCCAGCCCTCTGTGACGGCAGTAACATTTCCACCATTTTGTGTTTGTACCGGGGGTCTAAGTACGTTGCCACCCAGTACTGGTCCTTGACGCTTATGCTTTTTATACGAGGGTCCCTATTAAAACATTGGAGCATGAAGGCCCCCATTTGCACTAAAGTGGAAGCGGTGTGGTGGCCTGGCTCCTGCTCATCATCCAGGATAATGTCGTCCTCTTCATTCTCCTCTCCCCATCCACGCACAACAGGGATCCCAGAAAGGTTTAAAGCATGCTCTTCTTGCTCCTCCTCATCCGCCCCAGCACCATCCTCCTCTGACTCCTCTTCAGACTCCTGTTGTTGACTTGTCTCAGATAGAGTAGCCCCCCCTGGGAATTCATCCAGCATTGCGACTTCCTCATCTTCCCGCTCCTGCTCCTCCACAGCTGGATCAATGACACGATGCAATGCACGCTTCATAAAGAAGGCATAAGGTACCATGTCACTGATGGCGCCATGGCTGCGACTGACCAGTTTGGTGATTTCCTCAAATGGGCACAGAAGTCTGCAATGTTTCGCGCATGAGCAGCCACTGGCGTGGTGAAAAAAAACCCAGCTCCCCAGAACCTGTTCTGCCGCACAGTTCATACAGGTAGACGTTAACTGCACGTTTCTGCTGGAGCAGCCTATCAAGCATATAGAAGGTTGAGTTCCATCGCGTCGGGCAATCGCAAATAAGACGTCTGACCGGCAGATTGTGTCGCCGCTGAATGTCAGCAAGACGAGCCATGGCTGTGTAAGATCTTCTGAAATGTGCCGAGATTTTCCTTGCCTGCCGCAAGATGTCCTGGACCCCAGGGTATTTGACAATGAATCGCTGCACGACCAAGTTTAAGACATGTGCCATGCATGGCACGTGCATCATTTTGCCCTGTTTCAATTCGCTAAGCAGATTGGCACCGTTGTCACACACCACTTTACCAACTGGCAAATTGAGAGGTGTTAGCCACTGATCTGCCTGTGAACTGCAAAGCTGAAAGGAGTGCCTGGCCAGTGTGGCTCTTGGCTTCCAGGCACAACAGACGCAGCATGGCATGGCAACGTCTCACCTGGCATGTCAAATAGGTTCTGGGGAGCTTGGGCGGCGCAGCGGAAGAGACGCTAGCAGCGGAAAAGGAGGAGTCAGCTGAGGAGGACAGGGAGGAGGATGGAGTAGGAGGAGCAGGAGAAGAAGAGTCAGGCCTGCATGCAATCCGTGGCGGTAAAACCAAATCTACACGGGTGCCACGGGTTACATGCTTGACGGCCGTCAGAAGGTTCACCCAGTGGGCAGTAAAAGTGATATACCTTCCCTGCCTGTGTTTGCTAGACCACGTGTCTGTGGTCAGATGTATCTTGGCACCGACACTGTGTGCCAGAGATACATTCACTTGCCGCTGAACATGGCCATATAGCTCTGGGATGCCCTTCTCTGAGAAATACTTCCTTTATGGGACCTTCCATTGTGGTGTTCCAATGGCCACAAATTTGCGAAAGGCCTCCGAGTCCACCAGTTTATATGGCAGTAGTTGGCGGGCTATGAGTTCTGACAAGCCAGCCGTCAACCGTTGGGAAAGAGGGTTATCCGGCGTCATCATTTTTTTATGCTCGAACATTAGGCCCACGGAAGCCTGCCTTTTTGCAGAAAAACGTGAGCTTGGCGTGATGGAAGGTGGAGTGGAGGACAATTGTGAGGAGAGAGGAGAAGGAGAAGCAGAAGACGAGGCTGGACGGTGAGAGCCTGGAGTGTGGCTTTGTGTGTTCCGTTGCTCCCAAACGGCTCGGTGATGGCTGCTCATGTGTCTTCTTAAGGCGGTCATCCCTAAGTGAGTTTTGGTCTTACCGCGACTAATGCGTTGTCTGCAAAGATTGCAGATGGCAACGCTATTGTCAGCAGCGGACACGTTAAAAAAAGCCCACACTGCGGAGCCATGTGCCGGTATCCTGGGAGCGCCAGATGTGTACATGGTTGATGACTCGCTCCTGATACATTTGCAGTCTGCTTTGTCCCTCCTGTGCAATGTAAGTTATTCCTGCTTCTCCTCCCTATCTTCTGGTCCATATCTCCCTCTGAACTCCCCTCCTCTTCCTCTCTTGTGGGCACCCACGTGACATCACTAGACACGTCATCGTCGACGTCACCTTCCCCACCGCTATAAGTAGAGATCTCGGAGTAGGCACCGGGGACCAACCTCCTCCTTGGGCTGATCTGGGTACTGTCGTCAGACTGCTGAGTAGCGGTTGTTGCTACCTCCTCTTCCTGATCCAATACCAAGAGTGGCTGCGCATCAGAAATGTCTTGATATGGATCAGAAAATAATTCCTGTGACTCAAGCGGAAGGTATGTGGTGGTGGTGTTGTTGGTGGTAGTGTCTTTGGGGGTGCACATAGCAGAGAGTGAAGAAGAGGGTGCAGATCGAGAGGATGAGGAGGGTGCAGAAGAGTAAGGCTGAGTGAGCCACTCAACCAAGTCTGGTGCGTCCTTTAAAGTAATTGAACGCACCTTCTGCAACTTCCCACCTTGGCTCAAGCCTGTTGCTCCTGCCCTACCCCTACCACCCCTGCGGAAGGGCCTGCCTCTTCCTCTGCCTGTCATTTTTTAAATGACCCTGTGACAAAACTCTCAGTCCCTATACCGATGAAGGACTGCTGCAGTATAGGGCAGCGGTCAGCAGTAGTGCACCTCAACCCTATGTACTGTAGTACCCTATACCTTACCAGTCCTTATAAGGACCTTTGTGGAACAAGTAGGTTGTGTGAGTGATTAGCAGACTGTACGTCAGTCCCTATACCGATGAAAGACTGCTGCAGTATAGGGCTGCGGTCAGCAGTAGTGCACCTCAACCATATGTATTGTGGACATATACCAGTCCTTATAGAATGGCAGACTGTACCTCACTCAACCCTCTGTACCTCACTCAACCCTATGTACTGTAGCACTCTAGACAGACCAAGTTACCAGTCCTTATAAGGACCTTTGTGGTACAAGTAGGTTGTGTGTGAGTGATTAGCAGACTGTACGTCAGTGCCTATACCAATGAAGGACTGCTGAAGTATTGGGCAGCAGTCAGCAGTAGTGCACCTCAACCCTATGTATTGTGGACCTATACCAGTCCGTATAGAATGGCAGACTGTACCTCACTCAACCCTATGTACTGTAGCACCCTAGACAGACCAAGTTACCAGTCCTTATAAGGACCTTTGTGGAACAAGTAGGTTGTGTGTGAGTGATTAGCAGACTGTACGTCAGTCCCTATACTGATGAAGGACTGCTGCAGTATAGGGCAGCGGTCAGCAGTAGTGCACCTCAACCCTATGTATTGTGGACCTATACCAGTCCTTATAGAATAGCAGACTGTACCTCACTCAACCCTATGTACTGTAGTACCCTATACCTTACCAGTCCTTATAAGGACCTTTGTGGAACAAGTAGGTTGTGTGTGAGTGATTAGCAGACTGTACCTCAGTCCCTATACCGATGAAGGAGTGCTGCAGTATAGGGCAGCGGTCAGCAGTAGTGCACCTCAACCCTATGTATTGTGGACCTATACCAGTCCTTATAGAATAAGAGACTGTACCACACTCAACCCTATGTACTGTAGTGCCCTATACCTTACCAGTCCTTATAAGGACCTTTGTGGAACAAGTAGGTTGTGTGTGAGTGATACGCAGACTGTACGTCAGTCCCTATACCGATGAAGGACTGCTGCAGTATAGGGCAGCGGTCAGCAGTAGTGCAACTTTCCACTTTGGCTCAAGCCTGTTGCTCCTGCCCTACCCCTACCACCCCTGCGGAAGGACCTGCCTCTTCCTCTGCCTGTCATTTTTTAAATGACCCTGTGACAAAACTCTCAGTCCCTATACCGATGAAGGACTGCTGCAGTATAGGGCAGCAGTCAGCAGTAGTGCACCTCAACCCTATGTATTGTGGACCTATACCAGTCCTTATAGAATAGCAGACTGTACCTCACTCAACCCTATGTACTGTAGTACCCTATACCTTACCAGTCCTTATAAGGAGCTTTGTGGAACAAGTAGGTTGTGAATGATTAGCAGACTGCAGCAGAAGGGCAGCAGTCAAGTATAATATTCTTTCTATATTTGGAAGAAAGAATATTATACGTGTACAAGCCTATTACCATACCACTGATACCAGTCCTGAAAAAAACCTTTGTGGACCTAATATAGTAACAGCTACTGATTAAACTGACCCTCACTGCCTCACACACTGCTTCCTGCCTGTCCCTATATAAACTGACAAAACAGAGGCTACTGGAACAATAACTGGAATAGCACTTTTGTGGACCTGATAGTAACAGCTAATGATGATGACTAAACTGACTGTCCCTACAGCAGACACACCGTCCTGTCCCTTTCTCTAAACTGACAAAAGACACTCAGGCTGCTGCAACAATCACTAGCACTGCACTGCCTATCCTGAACTACACCTAACACCTATACCAGTCCTGAAAAGAACTTTTGTGTACCAAATAGCTAGCGATTTGGGTCACTGTAATCTCTCCCTGCACCACACAGCAACCTCTCCCTATAGTGACAGAAGAAAGAATGTAAAATGGCTGCCGGATCGGGTCTATTTATAAATTATGGGGAATGTCCAAGTGTCCATGTGCTGTAATGTCTCAATTGGATGTCCTGTACCCCATGATGGATGTGTCATCATAGGTCAAAGTTCTTTTACACAGTAAACGCGGAAGTCCGCCGGGCGAACGGCGCCAATAGTCCGCCGAACGGGCGGACCGCGAACAGCCGAAATTGGTCAGACTTTCCGACGGAAAATGTATAATTGGATCTTGTTGTCAGAAAATCCGATCATGTGTGGGCTCCATCAGACTTTTTCCATCGGAATTTGCGACACACAAAGTTTGAGAGCAGGATCTAAAATTTTCCGACAACAAAATTTGATCGTTTAAATTCTGATCGCGTGTAGACAATTCAGACGGACAAAGTGCCGCGTATGCTCAGAATAAATTATGAGACAAAAGCTATTGGCTACTGGCCCGTTTATAGTCCCGTCGTTCGTGTTCTACGTCACCGTGTTCTGAACGATCAGATTTTCTGACAACTTTGTGCGACCATGTTTATGCAAGACAAGTTTGGGCCAAAACCCATCGTAAAAAATCTGACAGATTTTGTTGTAGGAATGTCCAACCGTGTGTACAGGACATTAGTATCTCCCAATGGTCAATGGTACCCAATGGTAAAAAAGATTAAAGGGAACCTACAAATACTGAGTGTGTATAAATACTGTATGTCAAGCGTTAGTAATGTACATATAAACAATGCTGGTTTTGGTAGATTTGCCAGAACACCCATTTGAAAATGAACACACATGTATGCCTGAATGCATGCTGCTTTTTTTTAAACATTACCTGCAGATTGCTTATCTCGCATGTTGCTTAACTGACATGTACTAAAAGGCCTTTAAATCTATGGCCATTGGATACACTTTCATTTTAAAACATTAGGATTGTAATACCAATACTAACAATAATTATTTATGAAAATCTAATATATGAAAACTTGAAAAATTTCCTTTCATGTAGTGAGTTCTACCTATCTGCTGATCATCTCTTTCTACAACTCATTGGATTCCCTGCATGCTTTGCAGCTCCACACCTGATTATTACTTTCAATTTTATTGGACTACATATCCCAAGGTACCTTGCTGTCTGCAAGTTGTGATTTCTGTGCTGACTCCACCTCCTGAAACTACTTTCAACATCTTTTTAGTCCAGAGACAGGCTCTGTGAATGCTGTGACACAGCAGTGCCTATCAACAAGGCATAGTGAATACATGTCACAGAAATCAAGTAAATGAGTGGGGATCTTTACAAATTTAATATCATTCCAAGTAATAAGAGTATTCTAGAAAAAAATTGAAATACCACCTAAAATTGAATATAGGATTTTGCCCTTTGACCATATATATGCTTTAAGTGATAATAAATAAAAATGTAGTATCCGTAGTATCCATGTAGTACATTTAGGAGCAAGTTGTTACATTATTGATAAATGGACACAGAAAAGACAAAACAATACTACCAATGACTAGAGGAGATTATAACCGCTAGTATGTTATTTGACTTCAGGTGGTTGTACCGGTGTAATGGCTGCAGCCGCAAGCATCACCCTGGTACTATTTTTTACTCTCTTGTAATAGAAATCATTGCACCTAACTAGCCACCCAATTGCTATTACAAGCAGTGGGAGGGGACATGCGTGCATCGGTCCCACGCTCAGGCAAAAAGCGATCGTTTCACACATGTAAGATATCGCTGAGAAAGGTCAGACCATGGGCAATAATGCTAGCCCTAGTCCTCCTCTGTAAATCCAAAGTGGAAAACTGTAAAGGCTTTTACAGCATAGTGAAATTTGCGTGCACATTCGTAATTTTAAAGTATGACATGTATTTACTCAGCATAGCATCTTTTATGTTTTACAAGAAATTGGGCTATGTATTTTTTTTCCATTAAAATTCAAAAAAGTGTATTTGATCCCAAAAAATGCATTTGAAACACCGCCGCGCTAAAACCAAGTGACATAAAAAAATGCAAAACCCACCAATTTATTCTCTAGGACCTCTGCTTTCAAAAAAATGTATAATGTTTGAGGGTTCTGATTAATTTTCTATAAAAAAAACAAAACAAAATCAGATTGTTAAATGTAGGCAAAAGTGCCAGAAAAGGCCTGCTTTTCAAGTGCGTAAACCTGCTCTCAAAAAAATTATGGAGGTTGCCAGATTGTAGCCAGAACTGCTACAATGCTATTTGCCTGACTTTCTTGCAGGTGAATTGGCTTAATGCTACCTGGGTCAATAGACTGTAATGAGTATATTGTTAAAAAAAATCTGAAACACTTTTTAACCCTCATTTTAATATGCATGTTTTGAGCTACATAGCTGGAAAAGTAGAGATGTCAGAAACAGCCAAACATAATACATTTTCTAGAAGAAGACAAGCAACGGCTATCCCATGCTTAACAGGGTCATTCTAAAATCTACATTTAGAAAAACTTTTTTAGATGAAAATGTAGAAAAGTCTTACATAGGATATGGGTACAGTATACTACTATATTGTTTCAAAAAAGAGTCAGATGACGTTTTTAAAAGGGTAAAATTATAGAAAAAACTGGTTCACGATTTACAATATAAGGCGTTTTTGTTTTCATCTAGATCAGAATTCTCTATGCGGCATAAAGTGTTTTTTTTTTCACAGCTTCAGCACCAAGGGGGTAAATACTATTTTACAACACAAAAAACAGCATGGTTTCTCCCTCTCAATGTTCAACAGCCCCACCATACCAGACATTAAGGGTTGTTATCACCTAAGAAAGGAGGTGACAAACGTGATATTTGGAAATCATCCCTTCAGAATTGGGAAAGGGTTTTAAAGGAGTTCCTGAAAATACAGGGTTCGTATCTCAAATTACCATAGCTAGATAGGTTAAAGGGATCTTAAGCATCCCCCACCTACCTGCCCCCCCCTCCATGGAGGGCAAGTAGGTAGTCACCCCCTCCTGAATGAATTGGTTTTAGTCTTGACAGAAGAAGGGGGAATGCACTCCCCTTTGCTCACTGATTAAACTCCAATTTTTGGACAGTCAGATTTACCACAGTGGCAGTGGTTTTATGTGCCCAGAAAACTCTGTGGATGGAGTCCTCCTTGTTTCCCATGATGTCATCGCCTGTACATTAAATATACTACATAGTTAGGTTACCTTTTTTAACAGTAAAAAAAAGTAAAAAAATAGCCATGGAAGTGATGAACCTCTATTTAAGCACAGACTCAGCTCTCTCTAGAGATGAAAAGAATACACACCTTCAAAGCAAAGAACCAATGAATAATTTGAATGTTGTGCATACATGCGCAAATTGGCAAATATTGGATGGATTTCAAGCTAAATCTACATTTACTAAGTAATAAATAGCATAAATAGAAAAATAAAGTATTTTTCCATTGACAGATGTTGGGTAAACTGTATTTGATGAAATTATCACATGGGTAAATCTTGTTTAACCGCTTCTGGACAACCCACCACAAATATATTGCATCAGGGCTGCCTGGTTGTGCAAAATCACGTACCTGTATGTGATTTTGTGCCTGCGGTGTAGAGGGTCGTCTGCAGGAGTACAGCTCCCTCTGTGATTGGACACAGCAGGAGCCAACCAGCGGGTCTGGTGGCCACAAAGGCCGCCGCAACCCACTGATCATTCTCTGGAGAGACAGAGCATCAGTGTGCCCATATAAACAAGGCAAACCGCTAATCTGTCAGGGAGCAAAAGAGAGATCTTGTGTTTCAGCTAAGCTGAAACACAATCTCTCTTTTCCTGCAGTGTATCCCCCACACAGTTAGAAAGCACCTCCCAGGCACACACTTAACCCCTTTATTGCCCCTGGTGTTAACCACTTCCCTGTCAGTGTCATTTATACCGGGACAGTGCATTTTGTTAGCATTGATCACAGTGTCACTGGTCTCCATAAAGTGTCACTTAGTGTCCAATTTGCTTGCCGCAATGTCGCAGTCCCTCTAAAAATCACTGATCGCTGCCATTAAAAAAACAATAAAAAAATTAAAAATCCCTAAATATATCCCATAGTTTTTGGATGCTATAACTTTTAACAAACTAATCAATACACGCTCATTGGGATTTCTCTGGCCTAAATTTATGAAGAATTTTTTACATTTTTTAATTAAAAAAAGTAAAAAATATAATTTTTTATTCAAAATTGTCACTCTTTTTTGTTTATAGTGCATAAAATAAAAATAACAGAGGCGATCAAATACCATCAAAATAAATCTCTGTTTGTGGGAAAAAACGGACATCAATTTTATTTGGGTACAGCGTCGCACAACCGTGCAATTGTCAGTTAAAGCAACGAAGTGTCGTATCGCAAAAAAAAAAAATGGTCTGTTCAGGAAGTGGGTAAAACCTCCAGGAGCTGAAGTGGTTAAAAAATGTTTAAAACCACTATGATAAATGGAATGAATGTGGAAAAAAATAAAATAAAAATAAGTAAATGTCCTATCTAACTTTCTCTGTCAATCTCAAATCATTGCCACGATTGGTCCTCCAACTATGTTTCTGTTCTTTTTTATGCATGGATAATGATCCAAAATATCCATTGGCACTGTCCAAGATTTCAAACTTTCTAACACTTTTTTTACATTTTATTAGATCTAATTTCAGTCAAATATAGGTTTTAGTGCCTGTTAGTAATCTCTGGTATTTAACAAATTTTAAATGTTCCACTCAAACCTTGGGATCAAAGACACCTATAAGGGAATACTTATTAAGGTTACCAAAAGATATACTAGGTTAAAGGTCTAAGATAATATGCTTAGGCGTGCATTTCACTAAGTTCAGAATTAAGATGCAAGATGTTGACATATTAGGAAGCATCTGTCTGCGGTAAGAGGTACAAAGCTAAGAAAGGACTGGTTACGCAAGAATATGGTCAGTCAGCAGATGTTGAAATGACGAAATAACTATCAGAAGACTGTATTTCACCTTTGACTTAGATAATGTCATGAGTTTAAGAAAAATGTCGATGTATGTATGAATTACCTGATTGGCTAAACCACAGGGCTGTCCTTTAGCTCAAACTAAATAAAACTGCTGTGTGTGCTTCAATATACACATTCATTATTCACGTACAATCGTGTGTATGTGTAATGTTTTGTCCACCGGTGAAAGGGACCTCCGCTCTTCCATCCTAGCCTAGGCTACCAGGGGTTACTTACAGAAGACGAGCAACCTAACAGTTTTGGTACCAGAAAAGTGGGGTCATCTTGCGGCAGGTAAGTCACTTTACTCCTTTTTGCCTAAAAGGTGAATGGTGTGAATACTTACTCTGTCCAGATGGTCGCCATGAACTTAGTTTAATTTAAAAGAAGTAACTGTGCCTTCGCGGTGGACTAGGCTGGTCCCTCGGGAGGTTAAAAGGGCTCGCAAGGAATTTATAGGTTTAGGGGAGTCCGACTAGGTTGGTCTGACTTAAAACTATTGGTGATAGTATTTTTAACACGGGAAGTAGTAGATTACGCCCGTGACAAAGGGATTGGTGGAGTGGACGCCCATTTGAAAAAAAAAATTTTTTTTTAAAAAAAGTGCACTATAAATTGATAAATGTATTGCAATACGGTTATGTCATGTCTTAAAGTATATTAAGAATATGTCTGTTTCTCTCTAGGTACACGTGTAAGTATATAGAGTATAAGTTTTAATATAGAGTATAAGGAAAATAATTGTTGTTGTTTAAATAAGTGCAGAGTATGAGGAGCCCTCTTGTAGTGACATAGCATCCGCCTGCCCCCATTGCACGTTAGGTCTACTCTTCCTAAGAATAGATGACAAGTGGATTTTACTGACCACCAGACCAGGGGGGTTCTCTTGCAGACTTGGTGTAAGAGGGGTATATCCCGCCACCAGGAAAAATTTACCCTTTATCGTATATTAAGGGTGAATCTTCATAGTTTTATATAAGTCCATCTGCCCCAAAAAAGATCAGGGATCCTACTCCCAGACCAGAAACCGGATTGTTGGACAAACCGGGTGTTATCACCTGTGTCCTGCCACTAGACACACACTGCCCAGACTACTAGATGGGGAATTCTGCAGCAACCCAAGCCATGGCCACCCCATCACCCTATGAATTTGTCAGTAATATGATCCCTGGCCCCCAGGTAGAACCATTTTGGACACAAGTCCGAGAAAGGTGTCAGCAATTGGGGATACATGACCCAGGGCCATATGGTCCTTGTACTGAGGAAGACTGGCAAGAAGTCAGTAAAATTTGTCAGGTACATAAGCATTCTTATCCTCCCTGCAAAGGGGCTGACCCACAATACATGAAGGATTGTTTCTGTGCATGGAACAAATGCCTTGGAAAATATAGGCAATTGTGGACAGCAAGGACATTGGAAATCCCAGTGCCCTTATAGGACTGGACAGATTAGAGCAAGAGGCAGAGGCAGGGGATTTAACCCCCAGACCCGCCCACAGTATCCCCGTTATCTGCCATACCAGAACCCTCGTCAACCACTACCCCAATATCCTACACAGCCACAAATAATGCACCGAGGGAAACTCTGTTGGTATTAATGGGACACCTGTCACCCATCCCATCACTCCACCACTGACTGTAGCCACTCCAGAAGGACAGAAATTATGTACCCAAACTTTTGCCGTCTTGTCCTCATGCCCTGTGCCCCTTATGGGACGGGACCTCTTGGCACAACTGTGTATTACCATTAAGTTTAATAAAGAAGGTTCCCTTACCGCTAGTTCACCATTATGTGACTTACATGGCCCTAAGCGACATGCACACAAAGGGTTCCCAAAAAGACATGCACACAGGAGTTTCTTTCTAATGATACCTTCCTCCCTTGACCATCACACAATTTGGGCAGAAAACAAAGGTAGTGTGGGCTTTATTAATTGCACACCATATGCACCCCAAATGCGGTCAGATGCAGGGATACAATATCAAAAACAGTATCCCCTACCCCCAGAGAAAGTCAAAGGCATCTCCCCTCAAATTAATGATTACATATCGAAAGGTATCCTGAGACCAATCATCAGTCCCTGGAACACACCCATTTACCCTGTAAAGAAGGCCAGTGGCGAGTGGAGACTCGTCCAAGACCTCAGAGCAGTAAACAAACAAGTGATTCCCCTCCCACCCCTAGTCTCAGACATCACTTTTATTTTCTCATGCATACCGGCAGACTCTCTATGCTACACAGTAATTGATTTAGCGAATGCTTTCTTTAGCATTCCCATTGCAGAGGAAGCCCAACCTATGTTTGCTTTCTCCTGGGCCGGGGGCCAACTAACCTGGCAAGGGTATGTAGACAGTCCAGCCGCCTTCTCTATGGTACTCAACGAGACTGTCAAGTCTTGGACATCTGAGCGAGGGTCGGTACTGATACAGTATGTGGACGACTTGCTCCTGTGCAGTCAAACTGCTGAAGATTGTGCGGTCGATTCAACATCACTGTTGGGACACCTAGCCCGAGCTGGACACCTCGCCTCCAGGAAGAGGGTGCAATGGTGCCAGTCCCAGGTTGAATACTTAGGTTGTATCCTTAGAGAAGGAACAAGGCTGGTGTCACCTAAACGTGCCGCAGCCCTACAAGCTCTTAGTCCGCCAAAAGACAAGGCCGCCCTACTCTCATTTTTGGGTGCAATTGTATATTGCCGCCAATGGATCCCTGACTGTTCTCATTATGATAGTATCCTAAGAGAGGCTACTGGCTCGACAGCCCCTAAATTAATAGATTGGACTGAAGACAGACTACAAGCTTTTCAAGCTCTATTAAACAGTCTGTCAAATGCTCCCGCCCTAGGGTTGGTAGACTATGGTAAAGCTTTTCAACTATACTGTGTAGTCTCGGGGACCTCTTTTGCCGCGGTTTTGACACAACAGCATGGAACAGGCTACCGCCCTGTCTCCTACCTATCTAAAAAAAACTCCCCATCCAAGTACAGGGAATGCCATTCTGTCTCCAAAATCTTGCTGCCTGTGCAATGGCTGTACAAGATGCAAACAAATTAGTGCTAGGTCACCCATTGACTCTCTATACCACTCATTCAGTCACGCATCTTATTCAGAACATGAATACCCAACATATGACCTCGCAAAGACTTAGTGGTTATGAGATAACACTGATGAACACTGATAACCTCACACTCAAATATGTGCCTGCCAGCAACCCCGCTGTGCGCCTTTTGCATTCCATGTTGCGTTTACCACATGACCCAGACATTATACATGACTGTTCGGAAAAGGTTGCTGCTATTACCAGTCCCAGACCTGATCTCACTGACACCCCTATCTCAGGTGCAGAGGATGTTTTCGTTGACGGTAGCTGCTCACGTCCCTCTGACTCCACCTTTTTAACCGGTTATGCAGTTGTTCAACTACCAGACATCGTACTGGAGGCAAAATCATTACCTCCCTCTTCAGCCCAGGTAGCAGAGTTAGAAGCCCTCACTAGGGCCTGCATTCTATTCACCGGTAAAGAGGTGAACGTCTACACAGACAGTAGATATGCTTTTGGAGTGGTGCATGATTTTTGGTGTGATATGGGCCAATAGAGGTTTTAAAACAGCAGACAACAAAATAATTGCCAACTCCACACAGATTAGTGCTCTCCTCCAAGCCATTCTTCTTCCAAAAAAGGTAGCCATAATTAAAGTAAAGGCACACTCCTCTGACAGCAGTCGTGTTTCAAAAGGGAATGCTCTTGCTGACAGAGAAGCTAAAAGAGCTGCTGCCTTTTCCCCTAACCCACCTGCCCCCACAACAATGTTTTTCAAGGAACACTTCGCAGCACCTAACTTTAAAACTGTCATAGCACAGATGCAATCAATGGCCACAGAAGATGATGTCCATTTTTGGACAAAGGAAGGATTGACCAAAGACCCTGAAGGTCTTTGGTCAAAAGAGGGGAAGATCCACATGCAAGAACAAAACTATCACCCTTTGAGGTCCTCATGGGAATCCCCGCAAACATAGAATTACCCCCATTAGACCAAGACACTGATATTGACATTTATTCCCAACAGGAAATGTACGTGAAAAACCTGGTAAGTATGCTTCATGAAATGAACGAACAAGTTTCTGTCACCTTTTTCCCTCTTCCCACAGAACCAACGCATCCCTTCATCCCTGGGGATAAAGTGCTGATCAAACAATTAGCACAAAGAAAGAGTATCGGACCGGCTTTCTCAGGACCATGGAAGGTGGAAAAGGTATCCAGGACCGCAGTGTTAACAGACCTAGGAAACACCTGGATCCACGCCAGCCGTCTTAAAAAGTGTCCCCAGCTTCCCTCGACTCCAGAGCCCCTGGCAGTGACAGAGAGCAGCAACTCCCAAGAACAAGATCTACAAGAAGTTCAGAGAGGCATAGAACAAATTTCCCTGGAAGATCCCACACCCCCTCAAAAGGACAAAACAGAGCCAACAACTGCCGGGATGAGAAACGAAGAAGAAGAACAGAACTCTTAGATAACAAATAATCAGAACTTTAAAAAACAAAGATGCTTTCTCCATCAGTGTCAGGGAAGGCCTTGTGCCTCTTATGCTGTATTACCCTAGTAGTGTTCCTACCAACCTGGTTGATAGCCAACTGTATATATCATCCAGGAGACTTAGGTCTATTAAAAGGGATATGTGGACCACCTAAGATGAATAATACCCCCGGCCAAAGACATAGTAGAAGTATTGTACCCGTTAATGAGTCACCTAAGGGACTGACTAACAAGATGTTACTACTAAAATTCAAATATAGCTATGCTCAAAAATCTGGTTTTGAGAAATGCTGGATTTGCAGCAAGCTACATCCCAGTACAGCTAGAATCCCTCTCATGGCAGTCCCCTTGAATTTTACCCCCCTCCTTAATGGAACACCCCCTATCGTCCTAACGAATGTTACTAGGACCCTTCCAAATAAAACCCTCACTTTCCAAATTATAGGTAGAAGCCACTTCCCAGACTGGTGTTTCCGACTGGGAAACACCACAGATGGAGCCGAGGTTTGCAAACAAGCAAAACTTAACATTTCAATGACATCGTTTAACAGTCCTTCTTTCTTCCATACTTCAGATCCCACCCTAAATGCCACCTTTTTAGACTTTCTTAGCTCCAGTACCAAGACTACAATACACCAATTAATGTCAATTCTGGTGCTCTCTGGCCTTTCTGATACTCTTAGGAACGTGTTCCATAAACGACCCCTAGCTCTAGGAAATACCATATATATATGCTGCGGCAAACTCTGTCACCCCTGGATCCCAACCAAACCCCAGGGGTGGTGTTACCTTGCAGCCCTGGTTCCTATCATGGGGGTATTAGGGGATAACAAGGGAAGTCACCTCCTTGAAGCCAGCATGCATCCTAGATATCCCCTTAGACACCGTAATAAACGAGAATTGTTTTTAGAAAAAGATATGGCCTGGGCATGGTTCCCTTCCTGGACAGGGTGGGGAATTGACCTAATGAAAAGATTAAATAATTACACTGGCATAATTGATGAGATTCTGGAGGAAAATTCTGATGACATAACCAAACTAAATCTAGAAACTAGGGCAATTAGGAAGCAACTAGAACTACATGAGTTGGCTATAGAAAGTATGAGTGCAGCCCTTACTGGCCTCTGTGAGACTACTGAGGATTATGAGTGCTGTACCTGGATTCATAATACCAGCATCGAAGTCCCAGACTACTATGACGTTATTGCCCAACACAGGGAAGAGGTAAATAAACTACAGAAAGAGGCAAGGAACATAGGAAAAAACTGGGATCCCTTCTCGAGCAGTTTTAGTTTTGGGGGATTAATATCTTGGCTCCGAAATGCTGCCATGACAATTGTCACTGTGATTCTCTTCATTCTATTTCTATATGCCTGTTATAAGATAATCAAATGTTTATGTAAAAAGGGAAACACGGTCGCTCCGAAGGATCTGAAACTCACTTCCATTGTTAAGGATCCAACGGTATGGTATAGAAACCAAGAGCACAAGGGTTCGGAGTATGAAGCCTGTGCTATTAAATTAGAAAAGGAATGATCATTATGTAAATCACAGAATGATCAAAGGAAGGATTATAAGGGAATACTTATTAAGGTTACCAAAAGATATACTAGGTTAAAGGTCTAAGATAATATGCTTAGGCGTGCATTTCACTAAGTTCAGAATTAAGATGCAAGATGTTGACATATTAGGAAGCATCTGTCTGCGGTAAGAGGTACAAAGCTAAGAAAGGACTGGTTACGCAAGAATATGGTCAGTCAGCAGATGTTGAAATGACGAAATAACTATCAGAAGACTGTATTTCACCTTTGACTTAGATAATGTCATGAGTTTAAGAAAAATGTCGATGTATGTATGAATTACCTGATTGGCTAAACCACAGGGCTGTCCTTTAGCTCAAACTAAATAAAACTGCTGTGTGTGCTTCAATATACACATTCATTATTCACGTACAATCGTGTGTATGTGTAATGTTTTGTCCACCGGTGAAAGGGACCTCCGCTCTTCCATCCTAGCCTAGGCTACCAGGGGTTACTTACAGAAGACGAGCAACCTAACAACACCTACATTCCAGGATTTTTTTTTTTTTTTAAATAGCCAGAAAGTGGACTTTAAAGGTGTCATAACATTTTGTGTATATCATATTTTTTTTATTATACTCCATCATTACAAACATGTAGATACAAACAAATGTTAAAATCAAACAAGGCATATACAGTAATATACAAATTCTTATGTTGTTGACAAATGCTCATCACTTGTCATGTTTCGCCAATCAGCTTCTTCTGGAGCTGCAAAGCATTATATGTATTGTTACAACTATAAATATGTATTAGGGCATCGTTTTTCTTACACTTTTAAAAAAAAAAACACAATATAAATTTCCCCAAAAAAGGAGAAGAAAAAAAAAAACATGCTCAAATAACAAAATCAGTATACAAATCAACCACGCTGTGACGGATGATGCAACAAAGGAACTCTTACCATTAAAATGTAAGAGATTGACAGCCTTTGCAAGGAGTCACTAAAGTTCATGCATAGAAGGAACCAGCTCCATCAGTAATAGTAGACCATAGGGGGAACAAATGGAAACCAGGATGATCCTTCCATAAGATTATACTTCAATAGGGAGCCCCCTCCCGTCTAGTCCTATCTATGGTGAGTTCTACTCTATTTGGAAGATGGAATGCCTATGTTATTTAATTGAACCAGTACCCCATGAGGATTTTGTTTGGGGAATCTTATATACATTTTTTCTTCCTTTTCATTTAGATTATGGGACTATTATTACCCTGAGTTGGGGATGTCTTTATTGCCTGGTAAATAGGCCCTAAACCTAGCAAAAGTTTCAAGGAATGCACAAGTGTCATTATAAGGGTTCTAGTGGGGTATAATAAAATATGACACCAAGTCCCTTTTCTTGCTATTTTAAAAATAGTAATCTCTGGTGTTTAACACCACTGCAGGACCTTTCTTATTGCCCATTGTTAAGGTAGCCTCCTGTTTTATTTGCTCAATGCCTTTCATTTCCTTTTATTCAGATTATTATATCTTGGAAAAGGATCCTATGATTATTATTGTAGTCACATTTTTCACAATGAATTTTTGAAAACACATCAAGGTTTCAACTTCAAATTTTATCATCCTATAACACAGAGTTCTACTTTTATCTTGTACTGGTGTACTATTTTAACATAAAATATTCTCACAAACTGCAAACAGGACTTCTTATGGCTTTCTTTTAATGATGGCTTTCTACATGCCACTCTTCCATAAAGGCCAGATTTGTGGAGTGCACATCCTGTGGACAGATTCTCCCACCTGAGCTGTGGATCTCTGCAGCTCCTCCACAGTTACCATGGGCCTCTTGGCTGCTTCTCTGATTAATGCTCTCCTTGCCCATCCTGTCAGTTTATGTTGACAGCCATGTATTGGTAGGTTTGCAGTTGTGCCATACTCTACATTTTCGGATGACAGATTGAACAGAGCTCCGTGAGATGTTCAAAGCTTGGAATATTTTTTTATAACCTAACCCTGCTTTAAACTTTTCCCCAAGAAGGCGTTCGACAGACTGGCCTGGGACTACATGGGAGCAGTTTTGAAACGTATAGGTATCCAAGACCGAATGTTTAACTCAATAATGTCCCTATATACAACACCTGTGGCTAGGGTCCGGGTTAATGGCCATCTGTCGGACGCCTTCTCCATAACCAATGGGACTAGACAGGGATGCCCACTCTCCCCTATCCTTTTTGTGCTAACCCTGGAACCACTCTTGAACTGCCTCAGAAACAATGAGAACGTCAAGGGAATACCCATAGCAAAGCACACTTATAAGCTCACAGCGTTTGCTGATGACATTTTACTCTCCCTTAGCGAGCCCCATATCTCAATCCCAAACTTACTAAAAGATTTTAAACTCTTCCAACATCTTTCGAACTTCAAAATCAACCTTTCCAAATCCCACGCCCTTAATGTGACCATTCCACAGAAGTTGGTCACGCAATGCGAAACTAACTTCCCCTTCCAATGGCGACATGATGCAATCAAATATCTAGAAATCTACCTTACAACAAACCTTTCAGATCTTTTCGCCAAAAACTACCTACCCATTCTCAAGACTATAGCTGAGGATCTCAAACGATGGAACAAACCACAATTCTCTTGGTTTGGTCGTGCAGCTATCCTGAAAATGAATATTCTTCCCCGTATCTTATATATCCTTCAAACTGTCCCCATAAAACTCCCCTCATCCTTCTTTCTATCGTTCAAAAGGCTTTCTACAAAATTTCTATGGAAACACAAACCTCCGAGAATCGCATATGACACCCTTACGTGGCCGAAACCAAAAGGGGGTATAGGACTCCCAGATCTCAAAAAATATTATTGGGCCTGCCATCTCGCTAGAATAGTTGACTGGACTTTTCACGACCGTAGTAAAGATTGGGTCAGATTAGAGAACTCACTGTCCCCCTATCCACTACGATCAGCTCCTTGGCTGTCGCGCGAACACATCCCCCCCACACTAAAGAAACATCCTCTCATTGACCCAACGCTCTGCTCCTTTAAGGAAACTTGTAAAAACTTGCGCATCTCCTCTGCTCCAGGACCCTTAACTCCTATAAGACTTAACCTGGCCTTCCCTCCTGGTATGTCTGCACAGTTCTTATCACAGCACTGGCAACTTCCAGATGTACTTGCACACCAATTTTTCCAAAATGGTTCTCTCTTAGATCGCCTTGCGTTGGTACTCTCCCATACCGAAAATCCCCTCCCATTATGGACCTACTTTCAAATCCGCCACTTCCTACAAGGGATCAACCGCGACTCCTCCATCACAAGACCATTAACCCCATTTGAACGTCTATGCTCCCAATCCAGCCCCCAACAACATTTGATCTCCAAAATATACACCATGCTATTTGAAGATATCTCTCCTAAGGAAGGGAAAGCACCCAAGTCATGGGAGCGGGAAACACAAATAGACTTGACAGATGACCAATGGGAACGTATATTCACGATTACTCAGAAATGGATGGGGGAGTGGCCGGATGTGCAAGGGGCGGAGGGCGTGTGTGGAGATGTGAGTGAGGCGCTGATGAGCTCTCTCCCCGTGTCTCCGATGCTCCGCAATTAGCGGCCGGGAAGATGCAACAGCTGAGCGACTGAAAAGAGTGGAGCGAGGCGGGAGGCGGGTAAGGAGACAGAGCGGAAACAGCGAGGAGACAGCGGAGATTTTGGAACCCGGCGAGGGGAGCCGAGGTTTTCCGAAACCCACCGGAAATTACCGAGCCCCGCCGAAGTACGCCGAACCAACATGGAAGCCATACGAGTGACTCCTGCAGGACGCGCTATGGTCAGGCACTGAGCAACACGTGGAGAGTGGTGAGAGGAATTGTGAAAGGCTTTTTGTGAGGAGGAAATCACGAAACCTAAAAAGCCCTGAGGTATGTGAAGGGGTACTGGGTGGACTGGATGGAGGCAGTGGAGCCAGGACAACTAATAGCGCTTGCGGTGAAAAGGGATACCTGACTTCTCCATTCCAGACTCCAGACCCAGCTGCTCAGTGGTAAGAAGACTTGCATATGTGCAAACCATAGCGGTGTATCAAGGAAATTTCCCACTCACATATTGAGAGGATAGATATCTCACTATCTCCAAGTACCCCAAGGTGGTCAATAACGGATAACCAGAGAGTACAAGGTCTATGTGAATGTTAGAACTGTTGGGGTTTTTCTTTTTTTTGCTTGAAAACGCATAAGTGAGGTATACCCTGTTTGTGAATATATCGGTAAAATGTCACGATTTTAATGAAGGAGAAATGATTGAGCTCGGCTGGATGTATAACTAGTTAAAACAACCCCAGCACACGGGACCCTCCCCCCCCTCCCCTATTATAGCCCCCCCCCCTCTTTTTTTTTTTTTTTTTTTTTTTTTTTTTTTCTCCTAGCCCTCATCTTGGGTGTTAAAGAAATATTTACCCTATTTTTTCAAGGACCTTCGGACCATAAATATTGGTCTTTGTCTGTTTTCTTTTTTTTTTCTTCTTTTTTTTGCCCAACTCCATTTTGCTGTAACTGGGCTGCCTTACTGATTAAAGCCCCCACCCTGGTGGTGACTCTGGTGGTGGTCTTGGTGGTAACCTTGAATAAAAGATGTCCAGGCGCCGTGGAGAGGAACAGGTGCTAGTGGAGAGCGAAGGGGCACAACATCCTCGCTCCTCAAAAGAAAAGAACTCACAAGTAGCACAAGCAGCCGCCGCAAAATTAGAGCGATATACTCGCACACTAGGCCAGTCCCCAACAAAGGGAGAGCATGTGACATCACTGGGTCAACCTGTACAAGCAAAGCTGCAACAGGGGGGCGCAGTGGATAGAAAGAGCCAAGGTCAACCTTCAGCATTAAACAGTACTGGTGTATCAGGCTCAAAGAGTGCAAATAAACGTCAAGGGGTAACCCATGATGACATGGAAATCACTGCTAAGAGTACTTCTCCTGTCGAGGAGGACCCAACCTTGAGAGAGGTTCTTCAAGCTGTTAACGTATGCAAAACATCATTGGGAGAGCTATGTGGTCAGTTTAAGAGTATGAAGGAGGAGTTGTCAATGTTCAGACAGGACATGCAAAAAGCAGCAGAAAGAACTGCACAGCTAGAAATAAGGATAAGCCAAATGGAAGATGACTTGTACCCAGTGCAGCAAGAAGTTAATAGCATGAGGAAACAACTAGTTACCCAATTTACCAGAATGGATGAAATAGAAAATAGACTCCGCAGAGATAACATAAGGATGTTGGGACTGCCTGAGGGGTGTGAAGGCCCTGATCCGATAAGATTCTTAGAATCATGGTTTATAGAAAAGTTTGGGAGAGAAAAATTCTCAGCTTTTTTTGCAATAGAAAGGGCTCACCGAGTCCCTTTTAAGCCCACACTTACGGGGGGTCGTCCCAGACCAATGATCCTGAAATTTTTTAATTATAATGACAAAGTGGCATTGATGCGTGGGGCAAGGGACTTGGGTAATGTTATGCATAACGGTGTGAAGATATCCTTTTTTCCAGATTACTCCCCAGAATTACAGAGGCGTAGGGCTGAATTTCTAGAGGTCAAACGTGCCCTACGGTCCCATGGGATTACGTACGCTCTATTATACCCAGCGCGGCTGCGGATAGCGGCGCTGGGGGGAATACAGTTGTTTGACTCCCCGGGCGATGTAGCCCTATGGCTGGAGGCCAATAAAGAGTCATTGTAGACACACAAGGGGGGTGGGGGAGGGGAGGGGAGGGGTGAGGGGGGGATTGGGGTGTTTTTTCTTTTTTTTTATGTCTCACTTTTTGTTACTGAGCAATTTTTTAGGAGCACGGGGAGAGAGATGAGAGTGGTTTAAATGAAGTATGAAAGATTGATAGAAGGGGAGTTAGGGTTAAAGGTTGTGATAATATTTGCCATTTGTTTATTACCACTTTTGGTTTCTGTATCCTCCTTGGCGGAGGAAGAAGGATATAAGAGTGGGGAAGGGAAGGAGGGTAGGGAGGAGAGTGAGAAGGCCATGAGTACCCCCTTGGGGGATTGCCTAAACAGGTGGAGGGTTGGGGGGGTGGGATGGGAGGGGGTGGTTAGGAATGGGCGGGAGGGGAGAGAGGGAGGATTGGATCAAGTAATTTCTGAGCTAGGGGTATATAAGAAGTTGAGGGTTGAACACTACAGCGCGGTTGCACAAATAATAGCTGATTTAGAAGTTAACACTATAAAGATGATACACTCGTGGGGAATTTGTAATTTAGGAGACTGGGCTCGAAGCACGTATAGTGAATTTCCACTTTTTTGTTTATTTTTTTTTTTTTTTTTTTTCTGTATTCTGAACAATGCAGGACAAAATACTTAACGTGGCCTCCTGGAATATAAGAGGCCTGGGGAGCCCAATTAAACGTGCGACGGTTCTCTCGATGCTGGAGAGGTACGGGATCGGTTTGGCCTGTCTGCAGGAGACACATTTAACAAAATCAACTGCACCTCAACTTAAAAATAGAAGATTTCAAAATCAGTATCACTCCACTTATACATCATACTCGAGAGGAGTGAGTGTAATGGTAGGAACAGGGGTGAGGTTCTCCTGCAGACAGGCCAGTATTGATGAACTCGGCCGTTATGTTTTTTTATACTGTAGTTTGGAGGATAAACCCTATGTCTTAGCAGGTGTCTATGTACCGCCCCCATTTAAGATGGAGGTGGTGTACAAATTTATGGACTTCCTGGTGAATAAGGAGGAGGTTCCAGTTATAATGCTGGGGGACTTTAATGAAGTGCTTGACAGAGGGATTGATAGATTCCCCATTAAACATCATCTGGGACAGTCAGGGTCAACAAGGCTGAGTGACTTCCTGAGGGAAGTGGGATTGTTAGATATGTGGAGAGTGAGGAATGTGAACATTAAGCAATACTCCTGTTTTTCAAGCTCGCACTCGACACTCTCCAGAATAGATATGGCCCTGGGTAATGAGGAAGCGTTGCAAGATGTAAGGGATATAGAGTATCTGCCTAGAGGGATATCGGACCATTCACTATTGAAAATAGCACTGAGTATAGGGGAAAAAAAAAGAACAACGGTGGGGGGCTGGAGAATTAGCCCATTCTGGCTGGAATTATTGACGGAAGTAGAAGAAATCCCAATAAGAATAAAAGAGTTCTTAGTATTTAATATAGATACGGCCTCAGCTAATATAACATGGGATACATTAAAAGCGTATATCAGAGGTATCCTGATCCATCAGGTAGCTAAAATTAAACAGAAAAATAGGAGTTGGGAGGAAGGGTTTAGGAAGGAAGTGATAGTGGCAGAGGAAAACTATGTTAAAGATCCCACTTATGAAAAGAAAGGGATATGGCTGAATAAACAGCAGGGGTATAGATCATTAATTATTAAAAGGGAAGAAAATAAGCGGCTATTTCAGAAGCAACGTTACTTTGGAGAAGGAGAGAATGTGGGTAGGATGTTGGCTCAGCTAGTAAAAACGAACTCCCCCCCATCTATAATCCCAGCGATTAAGTCCACGAATGGGAAAGTCCTCACAAATGGGAAGGAGATTGTAGAAACATTTAGAGCTTTTTATGAGGACTTATATAAAACCCGAGGTCAGAGAAATAAAGATGATATGGATGCTTTTTTGGAGAAAGTGAAACTCCCAAACCTCACACAAGAGGAGAGGGAGGAGCTGGAAGCCCCTTTAACTTTGAGTGAGATACAGCAGGCGGTGTTAGGCATGGCTAATCAAAAATCCCCAGGGCCAGATGGCCTCCCGGTGGAGCTATATAAAAAATACAGTGAAATCCTACTCCCAGAACTACTTAGGACCTTAATGGGGGCAAAGTTAGAGGGGAGACTACCCGCGTCCATGAGGGAGGCGACCATTATTGTTATACCTAAGGAAGGGAAAGATCACCAAGAGGTAGCCTCGTATAGGCCGATATCACTTTTGTGCTCGGATGCAAAAATTTTAGCTAAGGCTCTGGCAAATAGGTTAAATAGGGTAATTAAGAGGCTTATACATATAGACCAGACAGGCTTCATTGCAGGGCGATCAACTAGTATGAACATAAGAAGGGCTTTCTTAAATATTCAGGCTCCTCCGGTGGGGATGGGATCAAGAGCCATTCTATCCTTGGATATGACAAAGGCTTTTGACAGTTTAGAATGGGAGTATTTGTGGCGTGTCCTGGAGGGATGTGGGTTTGGTCCCACATTCATCGGATGGATTAAAATGATGTATAGTATCCCCACTGCGAGAGTAAGAATAAATAAAGAACAATCTGAATGCATAGAAATGAGTAGAGGGACAAGGCAGGGGTGTCCACTATCCCCAATGCTCTTCGCCGTAGCAATGGAGCCACTGGCGATTGCTATTAGATCAGAACCGGGGATACTAGGATTTCAAATGGAGGAGGGTAGGGAAGAAAGGATCGCATTATATGCAGACGATGTTCTCCTATTTTTAGGGGATACTGGTCAATCTCTGGTAAGGGCAATTAATTTAGTGGAAAATTTCGGAGGTTTCTCGGGCCTAATAATAAATTGGGGAAAGTCAGAACTGCTTCAATTAGACAATCCAGGCGTGGGTATTGCAATGGGGATACCGCGGTTGGAGGTGGTAGAGGTAATGAAATACCTCGGTATATATTTAACAGCAGATCTAGAGCAGTATGCTGATAAAAACTTGGTCCCGTTAATGGGTAAATTTAAGCGAAGCTGTGATGCCTGGAGTCGACTCCCACTGTCAGTAGCGGGCAGATGTAGCTTGATAAAGATGATATGGCTGCCACAATTGCTATATGTCCTGCACAACGCTCCAGTGTGGATAGGGAAGAAGTGGTTTAAAAAACTCGAGGCCCTCTTCCGGAAGTTAATTTGGAAGGGCGGACAGGCGAGGATTCGACTCCAGGCATTACAGCAGCCAACAGATAGGGGGGGTCTAGCGGTACCCAATCCCAGGAATTATTATTTAGCAGCTCAGCTGCAACATTTGGTGGGTTGTGATCAGGAGGGGGAGGTTAACCCAAATGGCAGAGTAATGTTGATAAGAGCCCCACATAAAACCATGGTGGAGGTATTGGAGGCAAGCTCTTTTCATCGTAAGGATTCCATAACAAATATGGTAAGCAAAGTATGGAGAACGGTAAAAAAGATGCTGGGGGGTAATGGATGGACAGAATACACCCCATTATGGGACAATATGAATTTGCAAGAAGTACGGTCAATTGGGAAAATCAGCACCTGGGAAAAGAAGGGTATAATTAGGCTAAGTCAAATTTATGATGGTAGTACTGTAAAAACATTTATAGACTTAAAAAGAGAATTCGACGTACCGCAAAAAACATTTTATCGATATTTGCAGCTCCGGCACGCATTGACAGCGCAGTTTGGCCCACAGATACCGGAATGGGATAAGATATCTCTTCCCCAGGAGATAATGAAAATAGATAAACCCCAGGGAGCTATATCTGCCCTTTATGAATTAATATGCAAGACTACTGAAATAGAACCAGGCTTAGTTAAACAAAAGAAGAAGTGGGAGGAGGATATAGGTGAAATTACAGAGGAACAGTGGAAGAGAATAGTGGAACTAGGACCATGGGTATCGGTCTCCCCGTCACAGAAAGTATCACACTTAATGTTATTATATAGGGCCTATTTCACTCCTAAGAGGCTGTTACTATTTGGAAGAAGGACGGACGCCGACTGCCCTAGATGCCGAGGTCATGGGGATCTTATACACATGATGTGGAGGTGCCCAAAGCTTTTTCGATATTGGGAAGGAATAGTAGAAATTATAAATAAAACTTTTGGGACCAAGTTGGACCGAGACCCCAAGACTTGTATCTTGGGATATAGGAAAATAGCGGGGGAACCAAAAAATACCACGCTGGCAGTTATACGGTGTTTATTTCAAGCGCGGAAACTGATCGCGCAGAAATGGCAGTCTGATAGAGCGCCTCTTCTGAGTGAATGGACCCAAGTTATTAATGATTTAATTTGGAAAGAGAAAACTGTATATATACGCAGGGGAAACCTTAGAAGGTTTGAGAAAATATGGAAACCATGGTTGAATGAAATAGGGTACCCACCTGATTAATTAAAAAATGGATAGAGAATAGGGTAATATAAAATCTATAGAGGATAAAATCTAGGAGTTGGTGTTCAACCTTGAGGGAGGGAGGGTAGGGTGGAGGGGGGGAGGGAAGGGAGGAGGGAGTGATAAAGTGCTGGGTGAATGAAAACAGAAAACGCTAAAACACCCCAACAAAAGAAATATCTTTGACACGGTTCTGTATATAATTTGTTTTTATTCTATGTAATTTATATTCGTATTTCTCCCGCATGAAGTAAAATAAATAAAAAGAAGCTAAGTATTAAATGAAAATAAGGGGGAAAAAAAAAAAGAGGAAAAATAAATAAATAAATAAATAAATAAATAAAAAGGGAGAGAGAAAAATGCAGATGATGGTTCAGCAGCCTAGATACCATCACACAAGTGGTGATAATAAACTGGTTATTAATATTGGGTACCCGGGCCACGGCCGCCACTGCAATCAGTATAATCTTCTGGCTGTTCTCTGATGCACAAAAAAAAAAAAAAAAAAAAAAAAAAAAAAATATTCACGATTACTCACAAAGGATCCCTAAATGTCTCCATTCAGGAAAATAATTACAAAACGATCACACGTTGGTACCAAACCCCAACAATTCTAAACAAATACAACTCCTCCTACCCAAACAAATGTTGGAGGTGCAATGACAGTCCGGGCACGTTGCTACACATCATGTGGTCTTGCCCGGCAATCCAACCCTTCTGGTCCCAAGTACGGGAGCTCACAGAATCAATTTCTACATACACTTTAGACCACACCCCAGCACAATGTCTTTTCCATCACTCAGACATGTCAGCTCACCAGTATCGCAAGACCCTGATCCTACCTTTACTCAATGCTGCCAAATTATGTATCCCTAGACACTGGGGCTCGCCTCAAGTACCAACCATTTCAGAATGGTTTAAACAAGTTAACAGAATAGCTGACATGGAAGAACTTATTTTCATTGCCCGAGATTCCCCAGCCAAATTTTCTAAAACATGGGCCTGCTGGATGCACTTTAGAACAACTGATAGATATCGAACATTGATGATCTAACCCATACACACTTTCTATTCTAGTAAGATTAAGATCAACTGAGTACAATACCATACACCCTCCCTCTCAGGGTGCGCTTGTTGGATGACTCTGGCCCCCCACCTCATCCCAAGGGATGAGTTTGGGAGCCCACATGTCAATGCTATCCCTCAAAGGTGGGACTTCCCTGTCGCCAGGTGTAAGACTTACCTAACCCCCACCACCATAGAGCAATGGAACACTTAAACCATCCACCATTTAGCAGAGACCGAGGAGACAACCACTGTCCCCTCATCCCCCTTTGGCCTGCTCTATCTAGCCCCCTCTCCCACCCCCGAAACTTCCCCCTACCCTCCTCCCTGTCCCTACATTTCCCTGTCTCTCCTCACCATACCAAACCTAGTTTTGTTTCCGGCTGCAGCTCGGGTGCCCAAACTGGATCACCCAAGTGGCAAATGCACACTCTTACAGACCAAATCATCATGCAGACACCTGTACTGTTGTCCTATCTCTCAGATTCTCCCCTGAATAACTGAACAACAAGATAGATCAATGAGCTACGGTACCGAGTAGTACCTATTACAAGGTTGATTCGATTTCACGCATTTTACCACACCTGACATCTGCCCACCATCTGGATCCTATACTGTGTGCACATGAGAACCTAGGTATTTACTAGATGTCTAGCAGATACTGTATGTCTTATTTTTACTCCTTGGGTTTTCGTTATTCCCTCATAACAACCATTGTTTATTTTTCACTTGTTATTTGATATCAAAACGACTGCATGTTGATCCTGTAATCCTGCTATGTTGAACTTTTCTTCAATAAAATTTATTTTGGAAAAAAAAACAAAAAAAAAACTTCTCCCCAACTTTATCCATGACCTGTCCTGATGTGTTCCTTGGCCTTCACAATTATGTTTGTTCACTAAGAATCTCTAACAAACCTCTGAGGTCTTCACAGAATAGCTGTTTTTATACTGAGATTAAAATACGTGAGTCTATTTACTAATTAGGTGACTTCTGAAGGCAATTGGATCCACTACATTTTAGTTATGGATATCAGAGTAAAGGGGGCTGAAAAGAAATGTACGCCACACTTATCAGATATTTATTTATAAAAAAAATTGAAAACCATTTATAACTTTCCTTCCACTTCACAATTATGTGTCTATTCGTGTTGGTCTATCACATACAATTCCAATAAAATACATTTACAGTTTTGGTTGTAACATGACAAAACGTGGAAAATTTCAAATGGTATGAATATTTTTTCAAAGCACTTTATTTCCTTTAGGATTCAAGTTGAAAAATTATGTGTATAAATACTCCTCTTTCCCCACATTCTCTATGAGTAGGCCCCTATACCCCAGTAGGGGGTGAAGTGTATCAGAAGGGGTGCTGGTGCGAAGTGTTCTCTGATGTGCTGGAAAAATAAAATAGTTTTTACCCTTTAGGAACATCAGTGCACAGCCATATTCATCCACTTACTTTTTATGAACTGGAGATGTTAGATTAGCCACTTAAGCCCCAGACCATTTTGCTGGGCAAAGACCAGACCACGTTTTGAGATTTGGTACTGCGTCGCTTTAACTGACAATTGCGTGGCAGTGCAACGTGGCTCCCAAAAAATATTGATGTCCTTTTTTCCCACAAATAGTTTCTTTTGGTGGTATTTGGTCACCCCTGTGGTTTTTATTTTTTGCGCTATAAACTAAAAAAGAGTGACAATTTTGAAAAAATTGCATTATTTTTTACATTTTGCTACAATAAATATCCCCCAAAAATGTATAAAAAAACATTTTTTTCCTCAGTTTAGGCCAATACATATGCTTCTACATATTTTGGGGAAAAAATCGCAATAGGCAATTATTGATTGGTTTGCGCAAAAGTTATAGCGTTTACAAAATATGGGATAGTTTTATGGAATTTTTATTAATAATTTTTTTTTAATGACAGCGATCAGTGATTTTAATTGTGACTGCGACATTATGGCACATTGACAAATTTTTGGGACCATTGTCATTATAGAGCAATCAGTGCTATACAAATGCACTGATTCCTGTGTAAATGACACTGGCAGTGAAGGGGTTAACCACTTGGGGGCAGTGTAGGGGTTAAGTGAGCCCTGGGGAGTGTTTCTAACTGTAGGGGGGGGGCTTGGCTGTATGTGACACGTCACTGATCCCCGCTCTGATCACAGGGAGCAGATATCAATGACGCTGTCACTAGGCAGAATGGGGAGATGCTTGTTTACATTAGTAAGAGAAACAATTATTTTTTTTTGTGTTGCGCTGCTGGGTTATATGTATCCGGGATGGGAAAGGCTAAAGGGGGAAGGGGAGGGGGGGAAAGGGGGGAAAACAAAATGGGGGAGGGGGGGAAATGGTGGGACGGGGAGATAAGGGGTATATACTGTGAGGCCGCGTACACACGCGGGGACTGTTCGCTCAACTTTGTCCGCTGAACAGTGTTTCAGCGGACAGTCCGCTCGTGTGTGGGCTTTCAGCGGACAGTTTCAGCGAACAGTCTGCTGAACAAAGTTTTTCGGAATTTCCGAAAAACTGTCCGCTGAAACTTTGTTTCAGCGAACAGTCCCCTCGTGTGTAGGCTTGTTCGTCAAACTAAGTTCCGCGCATGCTCAGAAAGGATTTACACGCCGAAGGTTGCATTGCAGTGTATAGGACGTCGTTTTCTAGTCCCGTCGTACGTGCCGTTCACGTCATCGCGCACGGTTTCAGCGGATTGTTCGTTCATCGTGTGTGGGCAAGTCCGTCCATGCTAAGTTTGAGCGGACTGTCCGCTGAAACTGTTTGACAAACAAAGTTGAGCGAACAGTCCCCGCGTGTGTACGCGGCCTCACTTTGGTATACAGCAGTATTTGGATTTCCAATATGGTATTTTAGCAGACTGATCCACCAAATTCTGCAGTTCTTAATAAGTATGGTAGATAATAGTCAATAGTAAACTGCGCAGGTTTTCATAAGAAATAGTAAGTTATAGCCAATAGTCAATAGTAGACTGCGCAGTTATTAAAATAGTAAGTTATAGCTACAGGGAAAAGAGGGTTTCTTAGCACAAGCAGGTAGCCAGCATGTTCAAGGGTAGAAGACACCTTTAGGAGATATACAAACAGAAGACAAAAAACAGCGCCAAGTGCAGTATTTCAAATCACAGGTATTTATTCACAAAGTAATAAACTCACTCTCTGTTGGAGTAAATCAGGCACATCACGTTTACGTGGAAGAGAAGTTTGTGGGGTACATCACAGGGCTCCTGGGGAGAAGCGGTCCTCTTAGGCTGTGGGTTCCCGTCCGGTGGCGCCGGTGGTTCCCAGCGTCTCCGGCTCGGTGTTGCAGCGTCACGGAGGTCAGCTGACGGATTGTTCAGGGTCGCGCTGTGATGATGTCGTTGCGCGCGCGTTCGAAGCATGCGTGCTCCTTCATCAGGCATACCGACCACCATGTTGGAAGTGGTCAAATAGGGAAAAGGCGGTGCTGATTGGTCAGTATGATTAAGGTACTTATTTTAATATACTGTGTGTTACAGGCTGTCTGAGATTCATTAAAGGGGGTACTGTAAGGCAGGATATGTGTCTACCTAAGTGTAAACATTGGTTGGAGAGAGTTTTTTATATGAAAGTTTTAAAAATGGGATTTTGTGGAGAATAAAAAAATATATATAAAAATGATGATAAAAATAGATATGGATTTAGATGTCACGAAGTAAAAATTGGTTAAAAATGAATAAATAATAGAAGATAAAAAATAAATGGAAAAATGGAAAGAAATTTGTGAAAAAATGTAAAAAAAAGGATTAAAAAAAAAAAAAAAAAATATATATATATATATATATATATATATATGTGAAAAAACAAAATACAAAAAATGTGAAAAAGTCACAAAATAAAACATCTTTTTGTATTTCTTTGTGACTTTTTCACATTTTTTGTATTTTCCTTTGCCAAAATTCTTTTGAAAAAAAAATCTTTTATTTTGTTTTTTCACATGTATATACATTTTTTATATATATATTTTTTAATCCTTTTTTTTACATTTTTTCACACATTTCTTTCCATTTTTCCATTTATTTTTTATCTTCTATTATTTATCAATTTTTACCCATTTTTTACTTCGTGACATCTAAATCCATATCTATTTTTATCATCATTTTTATATATATTCTCCACAAAATCCCATTTTTAAAACTTTCATATAAAAAACTCTCTCCAACCAATGTTTACACTTAGGTAGACACATATCCTGCCCTAGGGTATCCGTCAGCTGACCTCCGTGACGCTGCGACACCGAGAGTGAGTTTATTACTTTGTGAATAAATACCTGTGATTTGAAATAGTGCACTTAGGTTGGCGCTGTTTTTTGTCTTCTGTTTGTTTACATTAGCACCTCCCCGTTCTTCCTCCCTGTGAGACGATCACAGTTATTCCTGCAGCGATCGAGTCTGTGGGACCCACGATCGGACTCATGGAGGTCTCGTCCGGCGCGCCCGCACCACCGGCAAGGCAGCAAATTTAAAGGGACGTACCTGTAAGCTCATTTGCCTGTCCGTGTCATTCTGCTGACGTACATCGGTGTGCACCGGTTGGGAAGTGGTTAGTGATGCTCAATCAGGAAACAGTTTTCTTTTTTTAAATTGCAATTGTTTAATGATATAATGCAAACACTTTGAGGGTTATTTACTAAAACCTGAGAATGCAAAATATAAGTACAGCTTCCAGATTTTATTGTCGAAGCTCAATTTAACAAGCTGAAGTTAGAAGCTGATTGGCTACCATGCATAGCACAGCATATAGAGATACTCTAGAAAATGCACTTATACCACTAGGGTTGATCTCAGTGATTTTGGCCACATTTTCTACCCCAATATTTATGATTTCAGCTCCAATGTCCTTGCCTAGTTGAAATCTTCTTGAAAAACAACCTACCTTTAAGGAAACATTCCCAACCCACATGTCCCCTCATTATTACCAGGCATCCCAAGCAGCCAATCAGTGAAAGGTGTGCCGTAGTGCATTAAAGGTGGTATCAATGGTGTGAGCAATTCGCCATGGTGAAACATATTGGCAATATGGTCTTATTACCCCTGTGTTTCACCATGGTGAAAGGTAATTCTGACAATAAATGCACAAGAAAGGGCTGTTGTTACAATGCATAGCCAAAAAAATTGCCAAATATGACAATATCCAGGTAACATGCAAGCAATTCAATATGCATGCAAGAATTGTTTAGGCATTCAAATATATGGAAAACAAAAAGGCTGATGTGAAAATATGAATGGGTTTTCTTGACAATACACTGGCAAAACTAGGCTGTTGTTACAATACACAGGCAATAATTACGATACACAATGTTCATTGAAATGTCTAATGCTATGGTCCAAGCTGATGAAGGGGTAGTTTTGGCACATCAAAATTGTTGAATGGAGCTCCTGTAACTGTCAGGAGTCTTTTAACCACTTGCATACTGGGCACTTAAACCCCCCTCCTGCCCAGACCAATTTTCAGCTTTCAGCACTCTCATTTTTTGAATGACAATTGCACGGTCATGTAACACCGTACCCAAATGAAATTTTTATAATTTTTTTCCCATAAATAGAGCTTTCATTTGGTGGTATTTGATCACCTCTGGGTTTTTATTTTCTGTTAAAAAAAATTAAAAAAGAACAAAAATTTGGAAAACAAAAACAAAACGTTTTTATATTTTGTTATAAAATTTTGCAAACTAGTAACTTTTCTCCTTTATTGATGTACACTGGTAAGGCTGCACTGATGGGCACTAATATGCGGCCCTGAGGAGTACTGATAAGGCGGCACTTATGGGCACTGATAAGGCGGCACTGATAGGCGGCACCGGTGGGCAATGATGAGGCGGCACTTGTTGGCAATGATGAGGCGGGGCTGGTGGGCACTGAGAGGTGACAGTAATGGGCACTGGTAGGTGACACTGATAGGCAGCACTGCTAGATGGCACTGATGAAGCACTGATTGGCATTACTGGTTGGCATTGATAGATGGCACTCTTGGGCATTAATAGGTGGCACTGATTGGTGGCACTGATATTTACTGGTGGGCACTGATTGACGGCACTTTGGGCACTGGCAGGTGGCACTGGCAGGCATTACTGTTGGGCACAGATGAGGTAGCTATGCCTCTTCCTCTTTGGGACTGATGTCCTTTCAACAGAAGCCAGTGACTTTTTTTTCTCCTTACATTACCAAAAAATAAATGAAAATACAGAGCGTTTACATCACGTGATCAGCTTTCATTGGCTAACAGCTGATCACATGGTAAGGGGTCGGGATTGGCCTCTTATTCTGATCTGTGATCATCCGAGTCTCATTGACTCAGTAATCACAGAGCACGACCTGCAGTGGAAAATACTCTGTGATTAAAATGGTTAAGAGACATTAATAAAGGAGTTTCTAATATGTGTTTAGTTATATTTTTGACCTGATGGGGCAAGCTGAAAATCTATCTAACAGGACCTCCTAGGAGGTTCTCAGGTAAGGTGACCAATGGTTTGGAAATTTGACCACTACCCTAATCCCAATTTCCTGCTGTGAAATATTTCTGGGCTGATCAGACATGTTCATTGTAAATAATACAGTACCTAGCAAAGTCACTTTTACATTTTATGCTACCACCATTGTTCCAGGAAATTGAAAACATTGACTTAAGTACTTCCTTGGCTTAAACATCTGTGAACTACTCATCTGACAGGTACTCATTATAACTGTAAAACAAAACTAATACAAAATAAGTAACTAAAAAGATTGAGCAGATTTAGTTTGTTTCTAAAATACATTTCCATATTGTTCAGAGCTCAGCTTGGCTTCATGCAATTTTTTTGTGTACTATTGCACATTCAAATGCCCGCCTGCAGAAGCAAATACATTTCTAGAAACAAGTATTGATTACATGGATACTGACTAATGAGCTGAACGAACCAGTGATGAAAGTCATTAATTGCTTATCAGACTTCTTTGGGTTTTTCCCAAGAGACTTTATATGGAATGAATAATTCAGCAATAAATAACACCCTCCTCCCCCACCCTGCAATCATTCATTAGAGAGAAGAATAGCAGCCAAATACAAGCATCATCAAGGGCATTTACACTATGTAGATTTAATGCAGATGACATTTTAAGAATGACTAGTACAAAATGAATAAAGACAGACGTGCTTTCCATCCACTGCATAACCATTGTGTATGGTGTTGGAGGTGAAGCTCTTTTTGCCACAGGCAGTTTGCAGGGTCTGCAGAGAATATACTATGAATGATAACAATTTCTAGCATAACATGTGTGAGCATAAACCTTGTACATGGTGTGATCTGCATCTACACATCTTTCAAAGATGTCATGAAATGTATTTCATGGTGTCCAGGATCAACTAGCTCATTAGAAAGTTGTAAAATGTATTGATGATATTTAAGTTAACATTCATGATTTATTAAAATATCAAATCTAATTTAAAAATGAATAGGTGTGAGTTATGCACACACTCTAAAATATCTATAATTAGGATTTTATGTAGCTTTCCAAAATAAATATATGTATGTATCAGATTGACTTTTGCCTTTGGAGACTTAAAGAGGAACTTCACCCTTTCCCTCATTTTTTTTATTTTTATTTTTCATCGCTGCTTACATGATGCTGGGTTGTTCACAATTAAGATACTCATCTACCCAGAGAATTCAGCGTTGTCCTGATGAGATCCATTTCCGTGCTGCTACTGCTCTGGTGCCACGCTGCCATTTTCTTCTGTGACAATGATGCACCATTAGGCCTGACTCTCTCTTCCTTTTATAAATGGAAGACTATGGGGATGATTTATGAAAAGCGTGTGCCATCAGTAGAGGCACATGGCGAGGCATAAGGCATACATATTTACAAAATGGTGCATCAGTAACAGAGCTCAAATCTTCCATTTACTATAATGATCTTGGCACACGGGAGAATGTATTCTGTGCGCCACTATGGACATGGCACACAGTATCTCCAATTCAATATTTACAGAAGATGGAGGTGCCAATATTATGGGGTGATGTGAGGAAGTTTAGTAACAATTGCCCAAGCAACAAATATGCCCAAAATAGAATGAGAAATTAACTTTTTCAGAGAAAGTCTGCTGTGCCTGCAAGTAGGTTTAGAACTGCATGAGATCAATGTAAGTAATGTGCATGTGCAAGCGGCTCTTGTGCTCAATTACATGAGTTTGTTCATTACCCAGCAAAAATCATAGTAAATGTTAAGCAATGTACATGCAATTGCATGGGTTGCACGGGCACCTCTAAACGTGACGATTTTTTTTTTTTACGCTGGTTCACCTTTATGTATTTTTTAAGGAGATTTGCACACAGGTCATGTTAGCATGTTACATTGCCAACATGTGACATGCACCTTGTTAAAATTATGTAAAAAAACTCTCGCTCCTCTAGCTCCTCCTAAAAGGGCATTTAACCTTCTCTCTCTAATGTATATGATTTCCTTGGGCTAGCTTTTGCTTTTAAAGCGGAACTCCACACTCCATTCTCAATGGTCTTGTCTTCCTCCTCTAATCCCTTGGATTTCCATGGGCTAACTTTTGCTTTTAAGGGGTAACTCCACACTCCATTCTCCAATGCTCTTGTCTCTTCCCTCTAATCTCTTGGATTTCCATGGGCTAATCTTTGCTTTTAAAGGGGAACTCCACACTCCATTCTCCAATGCTCATGTCTCCCCCTTCTAACCCCTTGGCTTTCCATGGGTTAGCTTTTGCTTCTAAAGTGGAACTCCACACTCCACTCCATTCTCAAAAGGCTGTGAGCTGCCTTAACCAATCCAAACCACATCCTTTTTTCAAAGCATACAACAGGGCCAGCTAGGAAAGGGGTGAGAAGAGAGATAGCCCGACCCTCTCCTGAACCATACAAGGCCACATGCACTCAACATAGTTGGCTTCCTTTGGGGCATGTTGAGCTAAGCCCAATACCAACCACAAAACACCTTGTACCCACTAGTTTAAAGGGGTATTTCACATTCCATAAAGCCCCTGTCTGCAACCCCTCAAAACCACAGCTTAGGGTTGTGTGGAAGAGGCCCTTGTCCCCCTGAATATGGGAACAAGGTGGTTGACTTTTGGGGTGCCTGGGCCCCTCCTGACCCCAAGCATCTCTTCATGAGCTGGCTTGCTGTGTGTTTGGCTGGTGGTTTGTTAGTGTGTGGGAGGGTTACAATATTTTTTTATCTTGTGGTGGTATTTTTCACGTGGGAATTCTCATTTTAAACCTTAACAAGCCCAAATAGCCTTGTACGTATTGGGGGAAGGCTATTTTTTGTTTTGGGTTAAAATCTTGCAGCTGCAATGTAGATTTGTAAGTTTTCTCTAAAGCCGTACATCTTTGAAGCAGCATTTTAGATACATGCTACAGATGCACCACTTTAAGGCCAATAACTAGAATATAAGCCAGCCAAGAGGGGACTAGCAAAAAATAACAAGTCAGTTCTCATAGACTGCAATGGCATTTGTTGTATAACTTTTGTCCATGTTAGGCAATTTGTTTGCCCCCCTGAATCGGGGGGTGTTTGTCCCATCTGTAATTTTGTAGCATGCTGGATGATGTGCTTCATTTTGGACAGGTGTTGGCTTATTTTTCATTAGCTGCATTTGGGTTGGTCTGGGCATACTCAGGGACTTTGTTTTTTTGCTGTAGCTTTTGGTGTGTGAAATGCGTTTGGGTTGTCCTTATAGAGTTTTGTAACATATGTATTTTCTATTTGTATTTTGCTTGGTATGTCTTTGCAAAACAGATGTGTTTTAGAGCAAGTATTTTTTACTTTTATTATTTATTTTTTTGAGGGGGGGGGATTTTTCCCTGGCATATTTTTGATGATGTCAATGTGTGTCGTTTGTAGGTTATTAGTTTCACTTTGATGTAATTGTCTGTGCTGCATTATTTTGCAAAATCTTCCTCAAGATGTTGTGACTAATAAATGTTGAAATCCTTAAGAGACCATCCGTTTGGGGGCGCAGTCCTATTAACTCCTGATAATTTCCTCTGCAAAATGGTCAGACTTCAAAACCATATTCTGTTAGTGTCTCAAATTAATATACATGTGTTTTTTGCTTTCCTTGCTCTTCTCCAAATCCTGTTTTGTTGACCAATAAAATTTGTAGCAATTTTTTTTTCCAAATAATTTTTATTAATGGTTTTGTAAATACATTACAAAGAATAATAAGGAACACTTTAAGCATTATGACGTGAGCAAACAAACAACAGCTCGTCTTTTACTTGTTATGAGTACAATGAAGATGTTATACCAGGTGGTCACGGTTTATATTCCAGAAGTATCATTGTATCGTAGCAAAACTCTGCCCAACCCTCTCCAGCACCCCAACTGGGAACTATCTGTGCCGGAAAGGGCCAGGCAGAGCACTCTTATGATTCTCACATGTGATTGTTTACAGAGAAAAGGTTACATTGAACATTGAACATACACATTGTACAGAGAGATCATAATGTATAGCATAAAGAACTGGTGTCATAGCATAGCAGAATGATGGCAGCAAAGTGGTTTCAAAATCCTGACCGGACGTCTTATGACGTCTTTAGGATTTTGAGCCGCTGCGCACCCCCGAGGGCGTGCATCGCGGCGATCGTTGTTGCAGGGTGTCAGTCTGACACCCTGCAACTACGATCTCGGTAAAGAGTGTCCGACAGAGACTCTTTACCACGTGATCAGCCATGTCCAATCACGGCTGATCACAGTGTAAATAGGAAGAGCCGGTGAACGACTTTTCCTCACTCGCGTCATTCAGACGCGAGTAGAGGAGAGCCGATCCACTGCTCCTCTGACAGGGAGGGTCTGTGCTGATTGATTATCAGTGCAGCCCCCCGAGGATGCCCACACTGGACCACCAGGGATGCCACCAGACCACCAAGGATGTCCAGCACCAGGTATGCCACCCTAGACCACCAGGGATGCCAGTCAGTGCCCACAATGGATGCCAATCAGTGCCCACAATGGGCATCACTGATTGGCATGCATTATTGTTTGACATTGATTGGAATCCATCAGTACAATATAATACAATACAATGCCGCCTATCAGTGCCAATTTGTGGCACCTATCAGTGCCTATCTCTCCCGCCTATCCATGCCCATCTGTGCCGCCTATCCATGCCCATCCATGCCACCTATCCATGCCAATCCGGTGCAGCTATCAGTCCCAATTTGTGCCACCTATCAGTGCCCATCCGTGTCGCCCATCAGTGCCACCTATCAGTGCCCATCAGTGCCGCCTATCAATTAAATTTGTGTAGTAGAGTAGGTGTGCGGTACCAACGAGTCAGGATTTTTAATCCATTTTCTTGAGTAGATACGTTGATAGACCCCTTATGGATATTAAGATCGTTTTTTCCCCATTCCTCCGGTGATATAGAGGTGGATAGTCCTCTTTCCCACGTGGCACACATTGGTGCATCATTGGGCTTTTGATATCTAAAGAGACGGGAGTGTGTGGTTGAAATCAAATGTGTCTGGGCAGACTTTTGAGAGCATAGGTGTTCGAAAGGAGTTAATTGTCTGGAGCAGGAAGATTTTCTGTCTAAGTGTCCTAAAAAAATGTGTGATCATGAGATATGTCCATTCCAGTATCTGAGGTTTGCCGTGTCTCAATGAGAGGAGGGGGGCTGAACATAATTTTTCTTGTTCATAGAAGCTGTGGGCTAGGACTTTTTTCCTCAGGCCAATGTTGCCCTAGGAAATTGGCATGCATACATGGGGGATGTCAGGATTCAGTTTAATCGGGGTCATTGGTCCTTGAACTGTCAATATTGGGGAATGTTTGCAGGTCTGTTGAAAACATTGTGTGGTTGGTCTGGTTAGAGGGTGGAGTTTTATGTTGTGAGGGATGTGTCTTTCCAGTATCCAGGGCATTGAGGCTAATGAGAGATTTGTGAAGGATTCTTCCAGTCCAATCCAGTCTTTTGTGGATCCGTGAAGGTTCCAGTCCAGAATTCTGGTCAAATGTACTGCTTTATGATAATTGTTGAGCTCCAGAAGACCTATTCCTCCCAAGTGCTTAGGCAGGGCTAGTTGCGAGTATTTAATTCTGGGTTTATTGCCTCCCCATATAAAGTTAGAACTTATGCTCCTGTCATTTTTGAAGAAGGTCCGTGGGACGTGGATCGGTATAGCCTGCATTAAGTATAGGATTTGTGGCAATGCATTCATTTTCAGAATGGCTCCCCTACCAAACCATGAGAACACCGGCCTGCTCCAATTTTTAAGGTCTTCTGTGAGTTTGTTTAGCATTGGTAAGTAATTCTTCACATATAGGCTTAATAGTTTTGTAGGGAGTTGTATTCCTAGATAGGTGATCAAATCTGATTGCCATTGAAATGGAAATTTTTATTTGCAGTGTGCGACTAAAGTCAAGTGCGAAAGATTTATTAAAATTTATTTTGAGATTGGAAATTAGGCATTGGTATTGTGATGTGTGGGTTCGAGCAAAATAGAAGAATATCGTCCGCGTATGCGGCTAATTTTTATTCCCTTTGGCTGGTAGAGATACCTTTTATGTCGGGGTTGCTTCTTATCGAACATAGCAGGGGCTCTAGTGTGAGTATGAATAGGATGGGGGGAAGAGGGCATCCTTGCCTTGTTCCATTGTGGATGGGGAAGGCATCCGACAGGGTGCCAGTGACTCTGATTTTGGCTGAGGGTTTGGCATATAGAGAATATGAGTTTGCGCATGTGAGGACCGAGTCCCAAGGCTTCCAGTACTGCTGCCATGTAATCCCACGACACCCTGTCAAATTCTATCTCCGCATCCAAAGCTAGAAAGAAACCCTCTTGTTTAGAAGTTGTTATAAGATGGTGTAGGTTGATTGCTTTAATTGTATTGTCCCTGGCCTCTCTTCCAGGGACAAAGCCAACTTGATCTTGGGAGACTATCGAAGGGAGAAGTGGAAGGAGTCTGTTGGCCAGAATTTTGGAGAAAATCTTGATATCCACAATTAATAGTGAGATCGGTCTATAATTTGCCGGTTGTACAGGGTGTTTATTCTCTTTATGTGTGACCGCAATGTGGGCTTGGAGCATTCCCAGTGTAAGTGGACTGGAGCTGGATAAGGAATTGAATGCTTTTAAGAAGGGCTTGCTTAGGGTATCCAAAAATGCTTTATAGTAGGCCACCGATAGACCATCAGGTCCTGGGCTTTTGCCTGATTTCAAGCTTTTAAACGCTTCCTCCAGCTCCTGTTGAGTGATTGCGCTTTCCAAGAGTTTAGAAGACTCTGTAGAGATTCCCGTGGGGCAGTGTTTTAATAGTAATTGTTTAATTTTCGTTTGACGGTCCTTCATGGAGTGTGTGGATGTATTTGGCTTGTCTATGCTATAAAGTTTGGTGTAAAACTTCTCAAATTCCTGGGCTGTCGGCATTACTAGTGTATATGTGTCCCTCTGGGGAATGTAGTTTATGTACATTCGTTGTGGCTTTCTTAGCATGTAATGCTTGGGCCAGCAAGTGTCCACTCTTGTTTCCCGTTTCATAAAACAATTTTTGAGATAACATAAATTTTCTCTTCACATTATAGCCTAATTCTTCCTGCTGTAGTTTGCGTGTTTCTATGAGATCTTGGTAGGATTGTTGCGCTAGGATCTGTTTATGGAGGGTTTCTAGTGATTTGATTTTGTGAAACAGGTCTGCAAGTGTATCCGTCTCTCTTTTTTGATTGTTGCTGCCATTGAGAGAAATCTGCCTCGTATCACACATTTGTGTGCTTCCCACTGGGTCAGACTGGAAGTGCCTGGTGTATCGTTGTCTCTAAAGTAGTCTTTCAGGCATTTTGTTAGTGTGTCACTCTGGACTAGGGATGAGCCAAACACCCCCTGGTTCGGTTCGCACCAGAACTTTCGAACGGACCCCAAATTCGAACGAACTTTAGAACCCCATTGAAGTCTATGGGACTCGAACGTTCGAAATGAAAAGTGCTAATTTTAACGGCTAATATGCAAGATACTGTCCTAAAAAGGGTTTGGGGACCTGGCTCCTGCCCCAGGGGACATGGGTCAATGCCTAAAATGTTTTTAAAAATGCCGTTTTGGCGGGAGCACTGATTTTAATGACGATTAAAGTGAAAAAAAAAAGTGAAATATTCCTTTAAATATGGTGCCTGGGGGGTGTCTGTAGTATGCCTGTGAAGTGCCACGTGTTTCACGTGTTTAGAACAGTCCCTGCACAAAATGACATTAAACGGAAATAACACCATTTAAAACTGCTTGCGGTTTTAATGTTATATCTGGTTCCTGCAATATGGTTGAAAATCATTGAGAAAAATGGCATGGGTAGCCATCCCTGCCCATTACCAGCCTATTTGGGTCTTGTACGCATATTAAGGGGAACCCTGTACCCATATTAAAAAAGGAAATGCGTGTGGCCCCCAGGCCCTATATACTCAGAACAGCAGTATACAGGCGGTGCAAACAAGACAGGGACTGTGTAGGTTTGTTGTGTTAAGTTGAATCTGTTTGTAATTTTCAACTGGTACATTTTTAAAGTGTAGCTCCAGTCAAAAAAACTAAGCTTTTTTAAGCTTTTTGGAAAACATAGGGAAGGGTTATCACCCCTGTATAATTTGTTTTGTCGTCCATCTTTTTTCATCTCACTTGCTGTTGTCTCCTTCCGTTTGCAAGTAGGAGATGTTTGTAAATTGGATGTTTGAAAGTAGGGGCCTGCCCTATATGCTCTGCAGAAATGGCGGAACAAGGTGTTGGTTTTGCCACAACATTGTAAGCCCTCAAAGTGACTCTTGGTGGGCGCTGGAGCGCCCTGCTGTGAACGATTATATCAAGAATTGTAATTACATGCCATTGTTGAACAGTGGTAGAAAAATTGACCTTTGGTGGTTGTGGTGCTGGTGCCACAACACTATAAGTCCTCACCGTTACTCTGGGTGGGCACAGGAAGGGGCCCTCCTGTGAAATATTATATCAAGAATTGTAATTACATGTCCCTGTTAAACAGGGGCAGAAAAATTTGGCCTTAGGCACTGCTGCTGGTGCCACCACACTGCAACCTCTTCCATATACTCTAGTTTTATTGCAGGAATTAGCCCTACTGCAAAGCATTGCATCAAAAATTGTACTTAAACGCCCCTGTTAAACAGGGGCAGAAAAATTGGGCCTTAGGCACTGGTGCTGGTGCCACCACACTGCAACCTCTGCCATATACTCTAGTTTTATTGCAGGAATTAGCCCTGCTGCAAAGCATTGCATCAAAAATTGTAATTAAACGCCCCTGTTAAACAGGGGCAGAAAAATTGGGCCTTAGGCACTGGTGCTGGTGCCACCACACTGCAACCTCTGCCATATACTCTAGTTTTATTGCAGGAATTAGCCCTGCTGCAAAGCATTGCATCAAAAATTGTAATTAAACGCCCCTGTTAAACAGGGGCAGAAAAATTGGGCCTTAGGCACTGGTGCTGGTGCCACCACACTGCAACCTCTGCCATATACTCTAGTTTTATTGCAGGAATTAGCCCTGCTGCAAAGCATTGCATCAAAAATTGTACTTAAACGCCCCTGTTAAACAGGGGCAGAAAAATTTGGCCTTAGGCACTGCTGCTGGTGCCACCACACTGCAACCTCTGCCATATACTCTAGTTTTATTGCAGGAATTAGCCCTGCTGCAAAGCATTGCATCAAAAATTGTAATTAAACGCCCCTGTTAAACAGGGGCAGAAAAATTGGGCCTTAGGCACTGGTGCTGGTGCCACCACACTGCAACCTCTCCCATATACTCTTGTTTGATTGCAGGAATTAGCCCTGCTCCAAAGCATTGCATCAAAAATTGTACTTAAACGCCCCTGTTAAACAGGGGCAGAAAAATTGGGCTGATGGCATCAACCAGAACCAGAAATGTTCTTCCAACATATCAGCGGAGGAGGAAGAGGATAGACAATCAACATAACAGGACAGTCACTCAGCATCAGCATAGGCAGTCTTGAAGGGATGTGATATTTCAAAAAAAATTATTCTGTTACATCAGCTTCAGGTGCTTGGTAGCTGTGGGTGATCCAAGACCGATTCATCTTGATGAAGGTCAGTCGATCAACTGATTCGGTGGACAGGCGCACCCTGTGATCGGTAACAAAGCCACCAGCAGCACTGAAGGTGCGTTCCGAAAGAACGCTGGATGCAGGACAGGCCAGTAGCTCAATTGCATACTGTGCAAGCTCTGGCCAGTGATCCATCCTCAAGACCCAGTAAGCCAGAGGATTTTCGGTGGGAAAGGTGTCCAAGTCTGACCTTGCCCCTAGGTATTCCTGCACCATGTAAATCAGACGCTGGCGATGGGTGCTGGAACTGATCATACCTTGGGGCTGCGGACTAAAAAATTGTCTGAAAGCATAAGTCAGACGGCCACCTTCTCCACCGCTCCTTCTGACCGATGCCTCAGCAACCCATTGTCCAGGACCAGGAGTTTGTAACCTCCCAGTCTCTGGGAACGCGTTGCACAGACCTTTCTGCAAGGCCTCCCGGAGATGTCTCATCCTCTGCTCCCTCTGCGATGGCAAGATAAGGTCGGCAACCTTACCCTTGTACCGTGGATCAAGGAGAGTGGCCAGCCAGTAATGGTCCCTCTCCTTGATCCGAAGAATATGAGGATCCTTCCACAGGCTTTGCAGGATCAGGGAGGCCATGCAGCGTAGGTTAGCTGAGGCATTCGGTCCGGAGTCCTCTGGGTCACTAAGGACAACATGATCCGCAGCTACCTCCTCCCAGCCACGTACAAGTCCACGTGTTTCTTGGGACTGTAAATCATCCCTACAAGACTGCTGCTGCTGCCGCTGATGCTGATGCTGAGTGCCAGCCTCCACCTCCATGCTGACACAATCATCCTCCTCCTCCTCTTCCTCCTCCTCATCCTCTTCCTGTGTGATGGGTGGCACAGTAGGAACACTGTCTGGATAAATGGGGCCTTGAGAGGCAAGGAAGTCCTCCTCTTCCTGCCTCTGTTCTGCCTCAAGTGCCCTGTCCATTATTCCACGCAGCGTATGCTCCAAGAGGTGGACAAGAGGTACAGTGTCACTGATGCATGCACTGTCACTGCTCACCATCCTTGTGGCCTCCTCAAACGGTGACAGGACAGTGCATGCATCCCTGATCATGCCCCACTGGCGTGGTGAGAAAAAAACCGAGCTCCCCTGACCCTGTCCTGGTGCCGTAGTTGCACAGGTACTCATTGATGGCCCTCTGCTGCGTGTGCAGCCGCTGCAGCATGGCCAATGTTGAGTTCCATCTGGTGGGCATGTCACATATAAGGCGGTTCTTGGGCAGGTTCAACTCCTTTTGGAGCTCAGCCAGCCGAGCACAGGCATTAAATGTTCGGTGGAAATGCGCACAGACTTTCCTGGCCTGCTTCAGGACATCCTGTAAGCCGGGGTACCTGCCCAAGAACCGCTGCACCACCAGGTTAAGGACGTGAGCTACACAGGGCACATGGGTCAGTTGTCCCTATCGGAGGGCGGAGAGGAGGTTGGTGCCATTGTCGCAAACCACCATTCCTGGCTTAAGCTGGCGTGGCGTCAACTACCTCTCGGCCTGCCCCTGCAGAGCTGACAAAACATCCGCCCCAGTGTGGCTCCTGTCCCCCAAACAAACCAGCGCAAGCACGGCATGGCATCGTTTTGCCTGCGTACTTGCGTAGCCCCTGGAACGCCTACGGAGCACCGCTGGTTCTGAGGACAGAGCACTGGAAGAGGCCATGGAGGAATAAGAAGAGGAGGGGGTGGAGGAGAGAGGTGTGTCACAACCAATAGTAGCATTTTGGAGGCGTGGTGGCGGAACAACCTCCAACACTACTGCACCTTGTCCTGCATCCTTCCCAGCTGCCAGAAGAGTGACCCAATGGGCCGTGAAAGACAGGTAACGTCCCTGTCCATGCCTGCTGGACCATGAGTCAGCGGTAATATGCACCTTACCGCTGACCGCCCTGTCCAGCGAGGCAAGGACATTGCCTTCCACATGCCGGTAGAGAGCCGGAATCGCCTTCTGTGAGAAAAAGTGGCGTTTGGGGACCTGCCACTGAGGAACCGCACATTGTACAAACTCACGTAAGGGGGCCGAGTCTACCAACTGAAAAGGCAGCAGTTGAAGTGCTAGCAATTTAGCCAAGCTAGCATTCAACCGCTGGGCATGTGGATGGCTGGGAGTGAACTTCTTTCGCCGGTCCAGCAGCTGTGGCAGGGACATTTGCCTGCTATAATCGGACGTGGGTGTACCGCTAGCAGAGTTCCCGGAAGCACTTGGCTGTGACACACCTAATTCTACACCTTCATTCCTCTCAGAGCAGGTTTCAGAGAGGACTGAAGGTCTAATGGGGTTGGAGATGCCAGCTGATGAGGAGCAAGGAGAAGTACGCTTTGTTCTTTGGTGTGGGTCTTTGAGGTACGCTTGCCAACGAGCTGCATGGCAGGTCAACATATGTCTGGTCAAGCATGTGGTGCCCAAGTGGCTGATGTTTTGGCCACGTGAGATACGCTTGAGACATATGTTGCAAATAGCAGCGGTGCGATCTGATGCACTCGTCTCAAAAAAGGCCCACACCAAAGAACTTTTAGAATAACGCGCAGAGGCAGCGCTCTGCACAGGCGGAGCTCTGCGGTGTGATTCAGTCGGTGTGCTGCCCCTAAGCTGGCCCCCGGAGGGCATCCTGCCTCGTTGGACATGTGCCTCCTCCTCCTCCTCCTCCTCCCTCCTTCCAGGCACCCACGTGGAGTCAGTGCCCTCATCATCCCCTCCCTCTTCATCGCTGTAGCAAACCTGGCAGTATGCTGCAGCTTGTGGAACATGACTGCCAGATTGCTGTCCTTCTTGAGCATCCCCTCTCTCTGCGCTCACGCTACTGCCTTCCTCTAGCTGAGTGTCATCATCAGAGCCCACAAAACACTGGGCATCCTCCTGGAGCATGTACCCAACACTGTGCTCAAAGAGTTCAGGAGACTCCTCAGGAGGACGTGGTGGGTCTAGGGAAGGAGTCACTGATGATGACATTGAGAGGAGGGAAGACGATGCGTTGGCAGCTGCTTTGCGACTACCCTGAGACTGGGTGAGAGAGGATGAGGAGGATGAAGAGGGCTTGGTCATCCACTCTACCAAGTCGTTGGCATGTTGCGGTTCAACATGTCCAGCTGCCGAAAAGAAGGACAAGCGTGTCCCATGGCCACGTGCTGATGACAATGCACCGCGTCCACGACCAGCACTGTTGTCTCTAGACACAGAGCCTGCTTGCCCTCTTTTATCGGCTCGTGCCTGTCTGCCTCTCCTTGCTGGCCTTCCAGACATGGTAATGGCCTGAAGAGAGTTGGGTAAAAAAGCAGTTGGGTAGTGTATATTGTGCTAGAGGCACACAACACCCACTAACTCCTGCAGATGCCTTTATTATAGAACACCAGAGATAAAGGGGTATATACAGATGTATACTGTGCTGTGCTGGAGGCACACACAACTTCCAATAACTCCTGCAGATGGCAAGTGGTCTCAAATAGAGAAGAGCTATGTAGGTGGATATAGCGGTATGTACTGGGTACAGAGCACGCAGACAGCACACACTATCTCCTAACACTACTGACTGCAAGCTCTATTATAAAAGATAGATCACTAGCTATATAGGTGAGGTAAATATAGTGGTGTATACTGCGGTCCGGGCACGCAGACAACAACCACTACACAACAGCAAGATCAAAAATCGTCCGAAAACAATCGGTGTGTACTGTGTTGAAGATACACAGAACACCCACTAACTCCTGCAGATGCCTTTATTATAGAACACCAGAGATAAAGGGGTATATACAGATGTATACTGTGCTGTGCTGGAAGCACACACAACTTCCAATAACTCCTGCAGATGGCAAGTGGGCTCAAATAGAGAACAGCTATGTAGGTGGATATAGCGGTATGTACTGGGTACAGAGCACGCAGACAGCACGCACTGTCTCCTAACACTACTGACTGCAAGCTCTTTTATAAAAGATAGATCACTAGCTATATAGGTGAGGTGAATATAGCGGTGTATACTGCGGTCAGGGCACGCAGACAATAACCACTACACAACAGCAAGATCGAAAATCGTCCGAAAACGATCGGTGTGTACTGTGTTGAAGGTACACAGAACACCCACTGCTTCAGACGCCAACACACTACACAAGGCCGCCGCGCTGGCGGCCTTATATAGTGTGGGGCGTGCACTACACAGCCTGAGCTATGATTTGCCACAGGCATCCTGCCTGTGGCCAATCATGGCTCTCCTCGCTGCTGGCGCTGCGATTGGCCAAGCATGCGGGGTCACAGTGCATGCTTGGCCAATCATGAGCCAGCAATGCACTGCGCCATCGCAGTGCATTGTGGGCCGTGAGCACCACACGAATTTGGCGCGAACGGACCAAAATGTTCGGACTTCGCCGAACGGACGAACAGCCAATGTTGGAGTCGAACGTATGTTCGACTCGAACACGAAGCTCATCCCTACTCTGGACTCGTCTGTCAGTAACATGGGGTCCAATCTCCAAATATTGGTATACGTAGTTTTGTCGGGGAGGGTCAAGGTCATAGTTACTGGGTGATGGTCTGAGAAGGTCATGGATTCTATGGTTGCATTGGACAGGAGGGGGGAATCCCTTTGAGTAAGAAATAAGTAATCCAGTCTAGAAAACTTGTTATGTGGGGCTGAGAAGAATGTAAAGTCTTTTTCTTGTGGTCTAAGGGTACGCCACGTGTCATGAAGAAGAAGAGCTTGGATACTCAATTTTATTTGTTGTAACGCTCTGTATGGCAGGCTGGATGTCCCTGTAGATGTATCGATGAGGGGGTCTAGAGGGACATTAAGATCACCCCCTAGTACGAGTATGCCGCTTTTGAACGAGGTCAGGGATTGTAGGGTTTTATGGAGGAATAGGACTTGGTTTATGTTGGGGCAATAGATGTTTGCCAGTGTAATTTGCCTATCGTGGATAGTCCCCTTCAGGAACAAGTATCTACCTTGGTTGTCGATTAGCGTGTCTGTTATATGTTTTATGTTTTGTTAATAATTTGTTTTGCAGATGCATACTCAGTCCGAGTAAACAATTTTCATGCAACAGATTTCCCAGCTGCAGCTTAATTAGGCTAATTGGCATGGCAAAAACAAAAAAAAAGGTGTGATTTGTCGAAAAGCTACTTTCCTGGTGCCTTCATTGTAGCCTATGCATGGATTATGAGTATGCTGCCATGGATAGGCACCAGGAAAGGAAAATTACAGAGAGGTAAATATTACATTTTCCATTTTAGCACAGTGGTTCTCAGCCTCAGTCCTCAAGTACCCCCAACAGGGCATGTTTTGGGAATTGATCTTAGCTAAAATAGCTGTGCAAAATGTCAAGCCTCTGACTCTGATTTAAAGCACCTGTGCAAGATGAAGGTAAACCTGCAAAAATGGACTGTATGGGGTACTTGAGGACAGGGTTGAGAACCACTGATTTAGAGCACTGAGCTAAAATATAGCTCGAGAAAATCTTATTCTAATTCTGGGCATTTGAGGGAAACCAAGTAAGTGTTAGGACCCCTGCTTGTCTTTTTTATGTTGGGCTTTGTGTCCCTTTTCTGAAAATTGGCTTCATTTCCAGTCACATAGCCAAACAGGAAGTGAGGGTAAAACCCTACCAATGTCTTTCCTTGGGAACACACAGGTCAATCTAACTAGTGCACCCATTAGACAAATTGCACTCTAGCACTTTGTTGTGTACACCCCACATTATTAAGTATTTTGGGGTTTATTAAAGGCAAATCCACTCTGCAATACAAGTGTACTCGCTGTAAATGTGAGGGAAGCATTGGTGATTTTATCATCCAATTCATCCAAATGTAGAAGCAAAGATGCTGTTTTTCTTATTTTCCTTGCATTTCCCCCTCTGATCTCCAGCAACTGCACTTCCAAGTGCACTTGTAGTGCAAAGTGGATTTGCCTTTAGTAAATAAACCCCAAAGTCCAAGATACCTAATAATTTGGGGCGTTCAGAGCAAAATGCTGAGTGCAATTTACCTAATGGGGAAACTATTTAGATTGAACTATATGCTTTACTATTAATTTCCATAAAAATTGTGTTCCTGCAGCTAGATGCGCCAAATGCATCTAGATGCACAACTGCTGTGTATGTGAGATGAGCAACTGCTGTGTGCACAGAGTGTGTACCCGTGGTGCATATCTGGTTCCCAGAAGCAGTGGCGAGCACACGGGAATGACATCATACCCCTCCAGGAAGTTGCTTGTACTGCTGCTAATTTCTTCCCACCACCATGCACCGCTCACTGTTCTCTGAGGAAGAGATGATCCTTATTTGCAAATTAAGATGAATTAAGATCATTTTTTATTTATTTTAACATGGGGTGGTGTTTGTGTGGGTCATGTGTGTATGTCAAAATTATTTGGCCTCAAAACACACCTACTTCCCGTGCACAGATTCACTTCTGGGCCAATGTATATTGCTTTCTGCTTTGGGGTGTGTGTATCTATAGATATAGCTAAATATAGATATATCTATAGATATAGGTTCTTATGTCCACCAGCCGAGAGAAGTTGGGTAGATGTCACACTCCCAATTCTGGAGGCATAATAATGGTCTAGCACAGGAGTCTTCAAACAACCGCACTCTAGTTGTTCAGGAACTACAATTCCCATCATGCCTAGTCATGTCTGCGAATGTTAGAGTTTTACAACGCCTCATGGGATGTGTTGTTCTGCAACAGCTGGAGAGCAATAGTTTGAAGATTTCTGATCACTCCAGAATGACTTGAAAAAAGGTGTTTTTTATTTGCCTTGAATAATGCCCCAGAAATATAATTTGGAAAATACAAGTGGGTCATGTCACATCTACATTCTAAATTTGGCATGTAAAATGGTCATGCACTGATTGGCCAATCTCTGTACAATTCGATATTTAGGCAAAGTAGGTAATAGGAAGCTCACTTGAACAATTAATTCAAATTATAAAAAATCAAACAGGCTCTTGCTCTAATGTATTTAAGATCTAACTGATAGCAGTGTATGGTCACCTTTAAAGAGCAAGATCTGAAAATATTAATGTATTGGGTTTAGAAACTTTATTTTAAAATTTATTGAAAGATTTAAGTAAAAAAAAAGAAAAAAAAACACATTTCAAAGATATATTAGAAGTGATAGATTAGCATGAAAAGGGTTAATTAACTGAGAACACCTAATAATTGCCTAACAAGACACATTCAATGAGAAGAAATTAACCAATTGTGTTGGGCAGGCACTATTATCAATGAGAAAACTGCAGTTGCCCTAGCGCCAGTTGCAGTTTACATATGCTGGTATTTATTATCGCTATTTGCATTCCAATGTGCGCCAGTTCGCACGTTCAATTAATGACTTTTCCGGCGCAACAATTAATGTATGAACTGGTGCTGTGCCTTCTTCTTAGTAAATCACCCCCAATACCTTCTGGGATATGTCACATGTATATCCTAGGCGGCACTGACGCCATTCGCCTAGGCAAGAATGGAGTATGGGAGCGGAAAAAGTCCTGCACACAAAAAAGATATAGATATTTATGTAGCAGATATATATACAGCACTGGAGTCATGGCTTTATGTATTGTGGGAGCAAGCGCTGTTGCTGTCAGAATAAATAAACCCGTGCTGCAGCTGGATGACGTGCCTGCTAAGCAAATGATGGTTATTAATACAACAAAGTAACAATACAGTATAACAGTAATACATACCATACCTGCAAAGAAAATACAATAAAACATAGTAAAAATAAAACATAACAGTTCTAAAATACAGTACAAATACAGTACAATAAAGAGTGAACAATAGAGCGGACAATAGAAAGCGAACATAAGAGAGAGAACAATAGAGAGAGAAGAAAAATAAAACCACAACTATTTTGTGTTTTTTATGTAATTATTTAACTTTTATATAAACTTTAAACATTCCAGATTAGGGTCTCTCAAAATGTGATGGTCATCTCATCTTTCACGACCTTGTGTAAGTGTGCCCTAGGACTGTGCAATGCTGTACCCAACGCTAATACTTCACTAGTGTGTGCTAGCGTTCGAAACATTCACCAGTGCAAAGACCAGGTTGGTCAGTACAGGAGGGACAATAAAAGCGTGTGTCACACCTATATCTGCGCTTTCTACAGACACAACATCTTCTTTGGTCATTTCTTTGGGTAGGGATACCAGGGACATACGAAAAATGCCTCTCATGCAGCTGACTCGCTGCATTTGGATTGCGAAGTTGGGCAACAACACCATCTGGAAACAGAAGGGCTGAGATGATCTCTTCCTGGAATTTAAGGAAGGATCCAGTTCGTCCTGAAGCTTTGTATAGCACATAAGCATTCAGCAGAGCCAATTGGAATAAATAAACAGGCATTCCAGCTGGTCGTTAAGGTCCACCCCTCCCATATTAAGGTTACATTCGTGGACACAGAGGGGTGTCTCCACAACACCAGTCGCCACTTGAATTTGGACCGTCGTGTCTGCATGAAGGGAGGACAGAACGAAAACATTCTTATTATTCCTCCACTTCACAGCAAGCAAATTATTACATATCAAGCAGGCTCTCTCCCCCAACCTAAGACGGGAATCTACAAGCTGCTGGGGTATGCCCGGTAATTAGATTGCACAATGCCACATGTGCCAATTCCATGATCAAACAAGTGACTAAAAAGTGGCACGCTAGTGTAATAATTTTCCACATACAAGTGGTACCCCTATCTTAATAAGGGTGACACAAAGTCACACTCAATCTTACCAGCGCCCCCTATGTAGTCTGGGCAGTTCTCCAGCTCTATGTAACTATCTATTCCCTTGTGAACCATAAAACTATATGTATAGCCTGTTGCCCTGTCACAAAGCTTATACATCTTTTCAAATATTTTATTAACATATAAAAAAAAGGGGGTAGCAGTACACAAGTACAGAAGGTCGCATAGTAGAGAGATACTATAACATCGAAATGCGGGCAACACTTACAGTACAAGGCCAACGATTGAGTCATAAATATCATATGAAAACATCCAAGATCCATTAAAACCCCAACAGATCGTTTTGGCAAAAAATAACCACTCTGGATCTAGGGCAAACCGTAAGGGGAGTCCCACTAAGAGGAGGTCCCCAAGTAGGGTTAATCACCCCCAAACTGGGGAGCAGAAAACTTACAACAAAGAAATACCCTACTGTAGTGTAATCATAAAGGAAAACACAAAGAGACTAGTAAAGTCAACCAGCCATAAAGAAAGAGAAAAGCAGAAAGGAGAACAGAGGTAAGGACAGGAGAAGTATAGAAAAAGTGCAAGAAAGCACAGGGAAGAAACGGGACAGAGAAGGGACGGCGGGCGGTCCGAGGTCCCCACGGGTCTCGGTAAGGGACCAAAAGTTACTATGCGGGTTACAGTACTAAAAGTTGGGGGTCAAAATTTGGGGGTAAAAACTGGTCCACCCATGGTTGCCAAATCTTACAATGGAGAGGGAGTCTGTCTAGAATAATTGCTTCAATTTTGCTGTGAATCACTGCCTGGGTAACCCGGTTCTTCACTTCGGGAATGCTAAGGGTTGCGGATTTCCATGCTTTTGCGATGGTCTGTTTGGCGGCTGTGACTATCTGCAGAAAGAGCCGCGCCCGGTGTCGGGTAAACCTGCTAGGTATTAGATTTAAAAGGGCAATCGTGGGATCTGGCGATAGAGTACATTGGAAGAGTCTGGATAGGATGCTAAAAATTTGTTTCCAAAATTCTGTCACTACTGGACAGGCCAACCTCATCACACCCCCGAAAGCAATTTGGGGAGTAGTTTGGCACAAATCTAGAAATCCTGGCTGGGACCAGGTACCAGCGCATTAAAACTTTATAATTGGCCTCAGCCGCAATTCTGGGTAGTGATTTTAGTGTTGAGCCAAACTCTACCCCATTCCTCAGGATCGATGCTAAGAGAAAGATCATGGGACCAGGCACTAGCATACAATAGGGGGGAGCTCAGACTAGAGGAAAGGTAGGAGTAGAGGCAGGATATGATTCCTGGAGAGTGCGGATCTGTTTTACAAATTGTCTCAAAGGGGGACAGGCGGCCTAGATCTGTGCATGACTTCGTGTTCATTTGGACAAAATGAATTATTTGGAGGTATCGGAAACACTCTTTATGGGGGAGTTTCGTTTTGGCTTGCAGAACCGGGAACTTTATGATTGCGTTATTCGATACCAGATCACATACTCTAGCCAAGCCCCTTTGGGACCAGGCATCGAACAAGGCGGGATCCGAATAAGCGGGCGTAAAATGTGGGTGGCCAAAAAAGGAGAGTAAGGGGGAATGAGATGATTGTAATTTATAGGTAGACTTCAACCTATCCCACAACCCCAGTGAGAAACGGGTGACAGGGTTACAAATCGACTTTCTAGCCTGGGGTGGTAACCACAGCAGGTTGGATATGATTAGGGGATGGACATCTACAGCTTCAAGACTGACCCACAAGGGTGTCTCAACTGCCGCATGATAAAGGGCCATTTGGGCCAATTGTGCTGCATAAAAGTAAAACCGAAGATTGGGTACACCCAATCCTCCCTGCGTTTTATGGCAAAACAGAGTCTGTCTAGAGACTCTGGGCCTTGTTGAACCCCAGATATACTTGAAGATACGACTCTGCATGACACGGTGGAAATACGGGGGGACCGCGACCGGGAGTACCCTAAAAAGATATAGCAGTTTAGGCAACAGCGTCATTTTCACGGCCGCGATCCTCCCCAACCATGAAACACAGAGTGGTTGCCAAGAGGCCATAAGGGATGAAAGGTTACGTAGTGCGGGGAGATAATTGGACTGATACAATTGGGTTGGGTCGCTGGTTAGTTTAACACCCAGATATGGAATAGAAGATGTTGACCATTGAAAGGGATAATTGTCCTTTAAATTTTGGAAGATTTCCGATGGCAGAGACACGTTGAGGGCCCGTGATTTAGATTGGTTTACCTCTAATCCCGAGATCGAAGCAAATTTATCTAAAAGGTGACAAAGGTTAGGGAGCGAGGTGTGGGGTGAAGTAATAAATAAGAGGGCATCGTCAGCGAATAAGCAAAGCTTGTGCGGCACTGAGGCGACGTCCAGGCCTTTGATATTGGGACCCTCTCTAATTAAGCCGCTAAGGGCTCTATGGCAAGAGCAAAAATCAGCGGGGAAAGATGGCATCCTTGCCTGGTTCCACGCTGAATAGGGAATCTATGGGAGATGAAGCCCGAGTATTTAACATATGCCTTTGGATGGGTATAAAGGGCCTGGACCCACTGTAAAAAATGCAGGCCAAAGCCCCAAAACTGTAGCACATACTGCAAATATGGCCAGGATAGTGTATCAAAGGCTTTACGAATATCCAGTGAAAGCAGGTGCATAGGTATTTTACGAGTTCTGGCAACATGTTGCAACAGAACCACTCAACGTATATTGTCACTCGCTTGCCGACTAGGGATAAATCCCACTTGGTCTTTGTGAATCAAATTACCAATAAATCGATTAAGGCGTAGAGCTAGTACTTTTGCTAATAACTTTATATCGGTATTTAAAAGGGATATGGGCCTGTAGTTGGACCAAAGCGTGTTATCACTGTTAGGCTTGGGAATCATTGAAATGATAGCGGTCAGCGTGTCTCTACCAAAGGATCCATCTTTTAGGAGAGCGTTAAATGCGTTAGCTAATAACGGGGCCAAAGTATCCGCAAATTTTCTATAATAGGAGTTAGAGAGGGGCGTGGCCTAACCTCGGGACGGAATGGACGCTTGAGAGCTGAGCTCCTGCCGCGATCCGGTCCTACAGCCGTTAAGGAAGCTTCTTAACACCCTACAATACCTCGAAGATTATGGGAACCGCCTCAAGAACATCATCTGCCTCCCGTTCGCGATCCCCGAGGCGACAGCGTGGCGGCATTAGTCAAACTCTCCCGGAGCTGTTCCGTTCACAGAGAGACAACATGGTGTCTTCCCGCCACACTTCATCGCAGGCCCCAGCCTCCACACAGTCTCCCGCGCTTCACAGCGAAGCTGTTCAGGGCCAGGAGGTTTCACTACACGCTCTTCAACAACAACCGAGTCTCATGGATTTAAGATCGGTAGCAACGGACATCAAAGAGACTCTCACGGCAGCCATAGCGGATCTCCGCCTGGATTTGCGCGCCATTGCTGACAGAGTAGTGGAAGTGGAGCACCGCACGACACACCATGAAACGGTCCTTCGTAAAGTTACCCACAAATTGGATGCTCACACGCTGCAATTGAGAGACCTCCAACGTCACCAGGAAGATCTGGACAATAGGGGGAGAAGGCATAATATTCGGGTGAGAGGCCTCCCCGAATCGGTAGACGTGGATCAACTGGAGACGACAGTTATGGATCTATTCAACGATCTTTTGGACCGACCGGCGAGTACCCCGGTGGCCTTCGAGAGAATTCACAGAGCTCTACGACCCAGAGGCCGGGATACAGATCCCCCACGTGATGTGGTCTGCTGCCTGGTGGATTATAGGCTGAAGGAAGACATTTTACGAAAGGCCAGAAATAGGATCCAAATATCTCTAGGGAGTGCTACGATCCACATCTATCAGGACTTATCGGGCATTACCCTACAAAATCGCAGGGACCTGCGACCACTTCTTGATGTACTGCGGGCGAAAGGCATTTCATACAAATGGAAGTTCCCGTTCGGCCTAGCGGCCACCTATCGGGGCCGAACGGCCCTGCTACGAGTCCCGGAGGAACTTCCTTCTTTTTGTGACGCCTTGGAGATTCCCTTGGTTGAAGTTCCCAATTGGTACGCAGCTTTTCGCACTTACAGCCAACCCAGCAGGGAACGAGACCACGCCGAACCGATGGATACTCAGCGCAGCAGGCACCGACGGCGTAGATCGGAATCTAGAAGTCGATCCTATCGTTCTAGAAGAGATTCCCGCCCTGACCGTAGTCCGACGGATTCCCCGCGATCTGGCCGAGCCAGGCGAGACGCTGCTCAGCATCGGGATCGTTCCCCAGGAGTGAGACTCTTCAGCTAAGTTCGTTCATTTCTTTCTTTTGGGTGAAATACCCCTTCTTCAGAGAACTATACCTTCGGGTTTATACCTCTACGGGACGCTTAGTTAGCCTGTTCCAGTCCGGAGCTGGCCTGTTTCTTTCCTAAGTTAGCCAACATCGGTTCTGGAATTGGACCCCGTAGCCTATCGGTTTGAAGTTTTATATAGGCAGGTTTTTTTTTTTTTTTCTTTCTTTTCGTTAGCCACGTATTCACGGTAAAGTAATTTTAGGTAGTATATTTTTACCGATAGGTAGAAACGTGCTGTAGCTAGACTTATTACCTCCTTCCTGGAGACATACCTTCGGATGCACTGAACTGCTGAACACTACCTTATATTCACGAAATGTTGTATTTTTGTTGTTTGCAAGGTTCCTATTGCCTGTTATACGGTGGGAGGGTTATAGCTCACATTGCCACGTTCCTTTTAGTTATCTTATTACTGAATAGACGCCCGTACGTTTAGCTGATATTGACATCACTTTTAGGGGTCATTGAGGGTTATGGTTTGCAGACGTGGATGGCCTAATTCTGCTCGTCCCCCCATGCAAATCAACTCCATCGAGTGGCTCGTTCGGAGAGAAGAGACAGGCCTACGTAGCAATGTGCCCGTTCCTATAGTACATCCTGAGGAACTCTTTCCTCCACTCCTTGCACAGTCCCGACTCTCCTTTACTAAGATCCGTAGCAGCGATCTTTGTATTAGTGATTTATTAGTTAATTACTGTTAACAGGGCGCTTCTACGAAGGATGTATATGAATATAGAAGGTTCCTCCTGGTCACCTTCTGTCCACCTCTATGCCTGTACATACTCTTTATGTAGTGAAAATGGCCCATGTATACTTGATCTGTTTTACTTGCACTGTTCGTAAGTGATACATCCTCTCAGCTAGGTGGGCGACTTGGTTTATATAAAATTGCAAGCCTTAGATTGAACGCAGAAGAGGTTGCGCCAGTCCGCTTCCTTTGATAGAATCTATATATGTTTTTTTATTATTGGACCGGATCGCGGTCGCATCTGGAATCTAGAGTATCCACCCTTACCGAGAGATTTGGTTCAACCCCACTGCGGTTGATCGTACGGTGGTGTCCTGTATTATTCCGGACGCTGTCCGCGCGCTCACCGCACACTTCCCGGACGTCTTCGCTTTGAGGGTGAGGCTGGTCCTATATCCTCACAGTGAACGCCTAAGGGTTTATCCCTGTTTCCCGTTATCCTTATTCACGTTCCCCGCTCTTCCCCTCCCCTCTCCCTCCCCTAGCCCTCACATCTTCTAGGACACTTTCAATTTGAACGACCTGTTATACGATCACTTGCACTAAGTAAAGAGGGTGATTTTACATCATGCACAAACGACAATCTCTTATCCCTGACTCTCAGGTTAAATTGTATTCGCTTAACGTGAAAGGCCTTAACAAGCCGGAAAAAAGATCGCAGTTATTTCGACTTTTACGAAAAACTAAGGCGGATATAGTGTTTCTCCAGGAAACTCATTTTAGATCTGACAAAATACCTAACTTACGGTCTTCACTTTATCCAACAGTATTTCATGCTACTAACCCATCAGCAAAATCAAAGGGAGTGTCAATTCTTATATCTAAGAATTGCCCCTTCCAGGTGAAAGACTCGTTGTTGGATACGGAAGCACGCTTTGTTTTTCTGAAAGGCGAACTATATTGCAAAACTTTCACATTAGCCAACATTTACGCCCCCAACCAGCAACATGTCCAGTTCTTCAACTCCACGTTGTTGAAACTCACCGCCTTCTATCAGGGCACTCTGGTGGTAGGTGGTGACTTCAATGCAGCCTTAACTCCCGCATTAGATTCTTCAAACGGTACCTCCTCTTTGAAATACAGCACGCTGAGGGCTATAAAATCCCAACTGACCGTACTGACATTACATGACACATGGCGAACGTTATATCCGACCGCCAGAGACTTCACCTACTATTCACCCCCTCATAACAAATACTCGAGGATCGACTACTTCTTTCTCTCTCAGGCGGACTTGGACTGTTTACTTGTAGCCTCCATCGAACCTATGGTGATCTCTGACCATAATCCAGTCTCGATCACCCTGTCCTTCCCGACCGGAACAGTTAAACCCTATATTTGGCGGTTGGACGGTTCTTTACTCAGCGATTCGGAAGTAGTGCGTTCTATCTCTAATAGTCTAACGAACTACTTTACGGATAATGCTTCCACAGAAATCCATCCCATAACAAGATGGGCAGCTCATAAATGCGTGATTCGGGGGGAGCTGATCTCCCTTGCAGCTAAGAGACGGAAGGATAGGGAGGCCAGACTTGATAAACTGTCAAAGACCATCCACTCGTTAGAATTGACGCACAAAAGAACGCTAGCAGAAAACACACTTCAAGCATTACAACAGGCCAGACTAGATCTCTTGGAGGAACTTAACATTCCAATTAGGAAGAAGTATACCCTTATGCACCGCAATTTTTACGAATTTGGCAACAAATCAGGGAAGTTTCTAGCAAGGGCAATCCAAATGCGAAAAGCAATGTCCACGATTCATCATATACTAGATCCGCAAGGTCTAAAGATTTCCTCACCATCTGGCATAGTGGAACAATTTAAAAAATTTTACTCGAATCTTTACAATCTCCCTAGACATTCTTCGACTACCACACAACACGACAGAACGCAACAGATAACAGACTTTCTTGCCGAGAACTGCCCCGGGACTATATCCGACGATCTTGCCACAGACTTGGAGAAACCAATTTCGACCGAAGAAATACTGACAGCCCTTAAACAGCTTAAACCGGGTAAATGCCCTGACGCACCAGCACTTCACGCAGATCTCCATGAGGCACACATTACTATGATCCCGAAACCAGGGAAAGACGAAGCCTTGGTCCCTAATTATAGGCCGATTTCGTTGATAAATGTAGACATGAAGCTGTACGCGAAAGTCATTGCGAATCGTATTCTCCCCTTTCTGCCTTCCCTGATCTCCCTGGACCAAGTAGGCTTCGTTCCGGGTCGTGAAGCGCGCGATAACACGCTAAAAGCAATCAATGTCCACAAATGGCTTTCGGCCTCTCACAGTCCGGGCTTCTTCTTGTCGTTGGACGCGGAGAAGGCGTTCGACCGAGTGGCTTGGGATTACATGCTGGCTACCCTGAGGAAAATGGGTTTTAAAGAACGTACCTTACAATATATCACGGCACTGTATTCTTCACCCACAGCCAGAATTAAAGTTAATGGACATTTGTCGGACGCCTTCTCCCTGTCCAACGGTACGAGACAGGGTTGCCCACTATCCCCGATTTTGTTCATTTTAACGATTGAACCCTTCCTCCACAAACTCCGAACGAACATCAATGTCAAGGGAATACGAATACGGGGCGAGACTTTTAAAATAGCTGCATACGCGGACGATATCCTTTTATTTCTTACTGACCCACTTGTTACTTTACCCAATTTACTCAAGGACTTTGCTCAATTTAGGACAATAGCAAACCTGCAAATTAACTTCCACAAATCGAAGGCCCTTAACATCACTTTACCCGACGACGTTTTGACACACTGCCAGACGAACTTCCCCTTTGGTTGGGAAAAGCACGCTATCACTTATTTGGGGATTCAATTGCCGACTAAACTAAAATACCTATATCCTCGCAACTATTTACCACTACTTAATTCTGTCCGTTCTGATTTGTTGAAATGGAAAATACCCACTATTTCGTGGTTTGGGAGAGCAGCGATTCTTAAAATGAACGTCCTTCCACGGTTCTTATATCTTTTACAAACGATCCCAATCACACTTCCCCCCACCTTTTTTGCAACGTTTCAAACTCTATGCTCCCAATTCGTATGGGCGAACAAAAAAGCTTGCATCAAATGGGAGACCCTGACTCTCCCCAAATTGCAGGGGGGTCTGGGTATCCCGGACTTACGCAAATATCAATGGGCTTGTCACTTGACCAGAATCGTGGACTGGCACCTACATAGACAACACAAAGCTTGGGTGGCGATCGAAGAGGCGTTCGTACAAACACCGATACATTTGCTTCCTTGGATAGGCACAGCCCCAATTCTTCCGAATATCTCAGATCACCCTCTGATTAACACCACGCTTACTATATGGAAAACAGTCTGCCGGAATACTAAAATATCCTCCACGCATGGCCCGCTCACCTCCTTAGAACACAATCCGGACTTCGCCCCTGGTTTTCAAGCTCCACTCCCCACTGATGATATACACAAAGACTACGTTCGTGCAAGATCCTTCTTTGACAAAGGTAGAATGATTACATTTCAAACTCTATTGGCTAGATTCCCGGACAGAAAGATACCTTTCTTTAATTTCTTACAAATCCGACACTTTTTACTACAGGAATCTCCAGCCACTACGTGGTGCAGAGATCTGACCCCGTTTGAACAACTTTGCACTGAAACGACTCCACAAAGACATCTGGTTTCAGAACTCTACTCTGCTCTCTTTCCTACTACGAACGATTCAGTGACATCATTGCGCTCTAAATGGGTGAGAGACACGGGTATAGACCTAACACCAGACGATTGGGAACGGATACTAATAAATGTTCACAAAGGTTCTAGGAATGTATCAGTGCAGGAAAATGGTTTTAAGCTCTATTCCCGATGGTATAGAACCCCCGATATTCTGCATTCCTTCTACCCTTCGGTTTCTCCAGCTTGCTGGAGATGTGGCGAGACTCCGGGAACCCTCCTACATATCTGGTGGGAATGCCCAGCACTTCGTTTGTATTGGCAGACGATCCACCAAGCTATTTCTAATATAACGACTTTCACACTAGATTTTACACCGTCCCAATACTTACTTCATCATACGTCCTTATCTCAGCGCCATTACAGGAAGTCAGTTGTAATACACTTAGTTAATGCAGCCAGGATGTGCATCCCAGTTCATTGGAAGTCAACTACGACCCCTTGTGTCAAGGATTGGTTACGTAGAGTAAACAGAATAATGGACATGGAAGAACTCACGCATCGAATCCTTGACACATCTCCTAAGTTCACTAACACCTGGGCATGTTGGAAACACTTCCAAACAACCGATGATTACAAACGGTATATGGTAGATTAACGAAATACTCAGCAAGTCGTTGTTACTTGATGCCTCTATGGTCTTTATAGGATGTGATCGGATTAGGCAATATTCCTTACACACTAAAGTACACATGTCCTCCCCTTTCCTTTTCGACCCCCCCCCCCCCCTCCTTCCCCTTATGTTATGATGCTGGTCATCATATATTAGATGTAACATTTCAGACACTTACGATAGAGCAATTCAGAGGTACGGCAACCAATTATTAAACAGTTCGGTTATTCTTCCAATGTTTTCATTTAACTTTATCTGCCACATTCCGGTTATCACCTTTCCAGACCTGGTTATGGATCACACGGATCGTGATGTGGAAGCCTTCGTACCCCCAATGAGAAGAACTATGTTAGATTTCCTTAACAATTATTACTGATGGTTTATTAGACATTGTACTGCACTTATAAAGGCTTGTTTGTAACATGTTATATGTACCCGCTGTTTCTGATGTATGTCATGACTTCTTCAATAAAAAGATTTATCAAAAAATAGGAGTTAGAGAGGCCATCCGGGCCCAGTCGTTTATGTGGTTTCAAAGTACGGATAGCAGAAAGTATTTCCTGTGAGGTGATAGGGGCCTCCATTATTTCCCGGTTAGAATTAGATAAAGAGGGAATCCGCAGATCCCGAAAAAGAGAATCAGCAGATTCCCTGGGGCAGGGGGTATTAGCTTCATATAATTTAGCCAATTGTTTACTAAATTCAGACACTATTTTAACTGGATTACTGGTGAGGGAGTTTTTACCCACCCTTAACAGGTTTGGAGGAGCGTTCTGGGTTCCTAAGACGTAAGGCTAAAAAGGTGTCAGGTTTGTTGGCCTTCATATAAATATTATGTAAAGCTTATACATCTTGACCCCATATCTGGCACACTTGCTGGGAGGATATTGTTTGAATGACAAGCAGCCAGAAAACTTAATTAGGGACTCATCAACACAGACAACTTGATCAGGAGTAAACAAGGCTGCAAACTGCTGGTTGAAGTGGTTTACGAGGGGCCGAATTTAGTGAGCCAATCGTATTCCAGGTCACCCCGAGGACAACAGAGTTTATTGTCATTGAAATGCATGACCTGCAAGATCTGCTTGTATCATGTCCTGGTCATTGAGGCAGAGAAAAAGAGCATATGGTGAATTGGGTCAGTGGACCAATATTTTTTTTAGTTATGCTCATGAGGAGGGATGGGCCTAGGAAGGTCTTAAATTCGAAGACTGTAATAGGTCTCTAATCTCTGGCAAGGGTCAACTGGGGGTTAGCAGTGATTAATTGACCATCTTACAAATTGTATTGGCAAATACGGGCTCGATGGGCCTGTCTTTGTCTTCTTGGTGGCTGCGGGACACTAGTTGTGCTAGCTACCTCCTTTTCACTCTCATCTGTCATGATCAGAAACGTTTAGGCCTCTTCACTAGTGTACCTTTGACTGGAAATTTTGGCCTCTAAATTTACTGGTACACTAGTGCGATTCACAGGAAAAAAGAGCACCTGACTGTCAGCAAATGCTTCAAACACTATCAAACAACTATTAGCATTCACAGGGATCAGGCCTGACTCGGCAAATACAGCAGTTATGTGTTTAGTGTTTTGTAAGTGACAGTGATCGATTGATACTGCACTTGGGTGGGCTGGACTAGGCTGGGCGGAGGGGCTAAATGCAGGTGCCAGCAGGTATCTGGGCTGATCCAGCTAACGTTGCATTTTTGGGAACCCTAAACTATTGGAGATGCTAATCTAGTTCTGATCAGATCAAAGATATTGATCCGTTCAGACACTATACTACTAAGGGAAGTGTATGGATGTTAGTGCTACTGGCACTAATCTGACACTGGCTCTGGTGATGCAGACCCTAACTGATGCTAAAACCTGATGATCAGAGGGTTAAAACTTTATTGGGTAATATATGGGGGGGTGCCCTGATGCTATAAAAAAACGAACTAACTAACTAACCAGGGTTACCCGTAACACTAATACAGTGATCACTGGTGACAGGGGGTGATCAAGGGCTTAAAGCTTTATTAGGGGGGTTTAGCGGGGTCCCTGAGACCTATCTGGGGCTACTACTAAGTACCTTAATGCTGATTAGTGTCACGTACAGTGATCAAAGAAAAATATGAACACTGCACTGGGAGTCCAGGAGTGAAGGGGTTCACTGGGGGGGCAGCAGTATAATAAGAGACCCATGGGAGTAATGAGAGAATGGCAGGTAGAATGAAGATTGTATCATATAATGTGAGAGGGCTTTGTTTGATTGGTAAGAGGGGCTTCCTCTGGCATGAACTGCGTTACATGAAGGCAGAGAGAGTTTTTTTTTCAAGAGACACACTTCGTGGCAGGGTCGATCCCTCGTATGCCTCTTTTTCCATATAATCAATGGTTTCATGCACCTTCATCGATTCCTAGGGCTAGAAGAGTTACAATAGCTTTACACAAACAATGACCCCTAGTACCTACAGAAGTACAAGTAGATCCTGAGGACCACTTTCTTTTTCTTAAAGGAAGGATCCAGGGCTAATGTTATACCCTAGCTACTATATATGCCCCCAATAGCCATACTGTTAAATTGTTATCTAAAACTTTGGATATCCTGGGTAAGTTTCGGGAAGGTCTATTGGCTATGGAAGGAGATTTTAACATTACTTTTGACCCTAGTCTAGACACCTCTTTGGGAAAAACCTTTGTGTCTCATAAGGCGTTAAGATATGTTAAACAGCGCCTTCGCTCTCTGAATTTGGTGGACAGTTGGAGGGTACTGTTTGAGCGAGACAGGTATTTCAGTTAGTACTCCAAAATACACAATGTATATTCAAGGATCGATATGTTCTTGATTGATCAATATTAACTGAATTATGTAAATTCATCAACTATTGAGTCAATCAAAATGTCAGACCATGCTCCAAAAAGTTTAAAATAACAATATGTCTGGCATCGATTGGGCACCTGGAAAGAACATTTTGAATGAATCTATTTTGGATGATAAACAGAATGTGGAACCAATATATGAGAAGAGGTGTCTGACCAAGTGATATGGGAAGCCCACAAGGTGGTCATCAGAGGGGAATTAATTTCAATTGGTTCGTGTATTAAAAAAGAGAGACAGAAGGAAATGGTCGGGCTCTTAGAGGAAATACATAAACTTGAGATAAAACAAAAGACCCATTTAAAACCTGGTGACGCACAGTCAAGAAACTGCGGGCAGACTTAAAACAGCTTCTCAATCGAAAAGTCTATTGACTAGACAACAAAAGAAACAACAGGATTCATTCCATGTTCACACTATAATGACAGACGATAAGCAAATAGTGGACTCACAAGAAATAGCAGCTGAGTTCCATCACTTTTAATGCGTCTTTATATAACTGTGTTGGCAGAGGAGGGTGGACATTTGGATAGAATTAAGGAATATCTTGAGGCCTCAGGGCTACAGGCCATTCCATCTGTGGCCTTGGAGGAAATGGAAAAAGTAATCTCCATTGAAGAACTGGGCGGAGATATTGCAGGTTTGCCATTAGGTAAAAGCCTGGGACCTGATGGTTTCACAAGTATGCATTATAAAAAGTTTTCCTCAATCATGTTGGTTCCTCTTTGCAGATATTTTAGCTCTATCTTGGTCTCTAACCCATAACCTCCAGAGGCCCTGTTGGCTTATGTAACAGTTCTCCCAAAGGTAGGGAAAGACCCTCAGTGCTGTGCCAGGTGCAGACCCATCTCCCTCCTTTTTTTTTTTCAACACTCTTTATTACAAAATGATTTACACAATTACATTTTAAGTCCTTTTGGTCATAATTATGGATGAATTCACCAAAGCATGTAGTGCAAGGGCCTGCCTGAATACTTTCAAATGGTACTGTTTAACCACTTGGGATCCGCGCTATTGCCAAATGACGGCATTAGCGCGGACCTACATTTCCGGGACTACGTCTATTGACGTCGTCCCGTGTACGAGCGGCCTGCGCGCCCCCTGAGGGGCGCGCGCGGCGCGCTCTGTGATCCATGAGACTCGCCTGATCACTGATCCGTGCAAGGGGTCGAGCCCGACCCCTTATCACGTGATCAGCTGTCAGCCAATGACAGCTGATCATGTGATAGAACGGAGCCGGTAATCGGCTATTATTCCTCCTCACGCTGACAGCGCGAGGAGAAAAAAAAAGCCGATCACCGGCGGCCGTGATCGGGACATCAGTCCCGATCACGGCCATCAATACAAGGGACCACCTGCCACCTGCCAGTGCCCACCTGCCTCCCGCAGTGCCATCCTGAAGTAAAAGTAAAAGCAAAAGTAAGTGCCCCCGTCAGTGCCCCCCGTCAGTGCCCATAGTGCCCACAGTGCCACCCACAGTGCCACTCCACAGTGCCACCCACAGTGCCACCCACAGTGCCACCCACAGTGCCCACAATCTGCCTCAAAGGTGCTGCACCCCAGTGCCGCCCATCAGTGCCCAGCAGTGCCGCCCATCAGTGCCCAGCAGTGCTGCCCATCAGTGCCCAGCAGTGCCACCTATCAGAGCCACCTATCAGAGCCACCTATCAGTGCCACCTATCAGTGCCCATCAGTCCCATCTATCTGTGGTACCTATCAGTGCCCATCCGTGCCACCCATCCGTGCCACTTATCCGTGCCACCCATCCGTGCCATCTTATCTGTGCCCATCTTTGCCCATCAGTGCCGCCTTATCTGTGCCCATCGGTGCCGCCTTATCTGTGCCTATTAGTGCCGCCTTAACTATGCCTATCAGTGCCCACCAGTGCAGCCTATCAGTGCCCACCAATGCAGCCCATCAGTGCCCACCAATGCAGCCTATCAGTGCCGCCTAATCAGCGCACTTCAATGAAGGAGAAAAATGACCCGTTTGCAAAATTTTATAACAAACTATTAAAACATGATTTTTTTTTTTTTTTTGCATCTTTTTTTGTTTGTTTAGCAAAAAATAAAACTCCGAGCTGTAACTAAATGCCACCAAAAGAAAGCTCTATTTGTGGGAAAAAAATGATAAAAATTTCATTTGGGTACAGTGTTGTATGCCCGCACAATTGTCATTCAAAGTGCATCAGCGCTGAAAGCTGAAAATTGGTCTGGGACTGAGGGGGGTTTAAGTGCCCAGTAAGCAAGTGGTTAAAGTTTTGTTCTCCTATTATCTTGATAGGTAAATGCAGAATCTAAAAATGAGCTTCCTTTTTTTTGTTGTTTTATTATGCCACTTCTTACCTGTCCAGTGGGCTGTCAATAGTGTAATTAAGGAGAGGCTGGCCAAAGAGGGGGGCAGGAATCTAAAATTGAGACTTATATTTTAGCCTTTAAATACTCTTTAAAATAAATTTTTTACTGATATTGGCCAAGAATGTTTGTGTCTAATCTGCTTGCAATGTTTATGTGCAAAATTACTAATTCGATTTTTCTTGTTTGACTCCACAGTTTCCTTCAACGCCACAGGAATGGCAGACTGTGGCTTCCCAATTTGCCTAGCGGTGGGATTTTCCTAACTGCAGAGGGGCAATCGATGGGAAGCACGTCCACATCGTCCCACAGCCCCATTCGGGGTCATACAATTTTAACCATGAGGGGTATCATAGTATCGTGTTGATGTCGGTGGTGTGGGCGACATACGAGTTCCTGTATGTGGACGTGGGGAGGAATGGCCGGATGCCGGATGGAGGCCGAGTTCCACCGATGTCTCGAGAGTGGTGAAGGACTGCCATTTGTTTTCATTACAGATGAGGCATTCGGTCTGGGTAACCATGTCATGAGGCCATTCCCCATAGGACCCTCACCCCAGAGAAGAGGGTTTTTCATTAGTGGCTGGCCAGAGCATGAAGAGTCCTGAAGAACATGTTTTGGATCATGGCCAGCGGGTTCCGCCTGTTTCAAACGGCCATAAATATGGTGGAGTGCAAAATTAATCACATTGTGTTACCATCCTGCACAACTTTTTAAAACAAAATAATCTGAATTATGTTGCCTCAGTTTGGCCTGAGGCTGGACTTCAGGAAACAATGACGGCCCTGGAAGTGGCCCATCCTGGCTTGCCCGCCAAAGTGCCCCTGAAGTGCGTCAAATGTATTTGGACTATTTTTCAGGTAGGGGGGCCATTGCTTTGCCAGCACATTTGTAATACATTTTATATTTAATCAGCTAAAATCTACTAGATTTACTGCTTGTGTTTCTTTTTGCTGTCTCCTAGGTTCTCCTAGTGCACAAGTAGTGTCAAGTGGTTTTTCCCTTATTAAATAACAACCATTGTCACTGTAAACACCAACTTCAACACAAAAACTGGTATAGATCATTGAAAAAAGAAGCCACACATTGTTGAGTATAAAATCTTTTACTCCGTACACATTCACATGTGCGTTGTAAAAAACGAATTTTGACATAACATACACAACTCTGGAACTTACAAAGTTCAGCACTGTAAAACTTAAAGCAAGACCAGGCATTATGGGGGGCGTGGCAGGCCCGAGGAAAGATGCACTGTGGCTGTGCTCCGCCGGCCGTAACAGAATCCACAGTCATCCTCCATTGTGATTTGTTTTTTCTGACCAGTAAGGTAAGGTAGGGTAAGGTAAGGCAAGTAACTCATCCTCTCTACTGGGCTCTCCCTCTACTGCCCCATATGGATTTGGCCGCTCTCCGCTGCCCGCAGGCTGCACGATCTGGCCCGTCGCTGACTCCATCGGCAGCCTGCCAGCCACCATCTTGCGGCCTACTCGGCCTCCAGGATCACCGAGCTAGCCTGCTGTGACCACCGGGAGTTGAACCATCGGCGGTGGACGGTCGACTGGGGAGGATTCCTCCAGCCGCCGGGCCCTTGGAAACGTGAGCCACCTCCCAGACACCTGCACAGGCCTTCTTCTGCCTGGTGAGTTCCCTGAGGGGTTGTGTCTGGATCCCCCTGCTAATCTCTCCCCACCGGGCGGGCGCTCTCTTTCTGGGCTATAGGGAGGCTGAATCCTGAGTGGGCCCTGAAAATTCCTCCTGAAACTGAGCCTGGTATCATTTGGCTGCAGCTATGTTTAGGAAAGGCCCTGGCTCCGGCCTACTCTGGATGTCGGCGGCCATCTTGCTACACCCTAGCACCTTATAGCTACTATCATCACAGCCTGCCAGTGTGAGAGGGGAGTGAAATCATTATCAATTATCGATATGTGCTTCACCACCATTACCCAACATGACTTTTAAATGAGTTTAAGGGCCTATCTGCTCCCCATGACCCCTGCAACGCTACACTAGCTAGTAAAAGCTCCGGGGGTAAGACTTCTTCTTCATTACAGTACTAAATCACCCCATGGGAAAAATTGGTCAGAAACAGGAATATTACAAACACATCCCTGAACAGCAAACAGGACCTACTATGGACTGCTTTGTTACCAGATATCAGCCTCCACCCTCCTATTCCCTTGCAGACCCTTTCTCCAATATGGACCCACCTCTGGGAATGGAGGACTCTGGCAACCTCCCAGCTACCGCCCCCCAAGCCTCCGACCTGGGTCCGTCATCCCCGCTGGGGATCCTTACCCCAGATATTTTGGACTCTAAACTGGATGCCAAATTACATTTCCTGCTCCAACAGATCACAACCAATGTCTCGGCCGAGGTAAACAAATTTGCGGTGGAACTGAGAAAGGAAATTAACCAGCTTGGTGAACGCACAGACACACTCGAAAACAAATTTGATGAGATGGTCAGCTATGTCCAGACCGTCGAGGAGGTCAACCACAACTTGCGCCTCTCAGTGTCTCAACTGCAGCTTCAACAGGAAGACCTAGAAAATAGAGAGAGAGGCCAGAATCTGTGCTTCAGAGGTATCCCGGAGACTGTGGGAGATCCTGATCTACGCGCTTATCTGCTAGGTCTCTTTAATACCCTGGCTCCCACGGTAGTGGCCATAGACTGGTGCCTTGATAGGGCCCACCGATCTCTGGCCCCCAAACCACCTGCTGGAGCTAGACCCAGAGATGTTATTGTTCGGTTCCACTTCTTTGAAAGCAAAGAGGCACTGATCCAATCCACGCGCAATAAACCTCAAATTGTTTATAAAGGGGCGAAGTTGCAGATTTTTAGTGACCTCTCTCCCATCACTCTGGCTAAACGCAGGAACCTTCGGCCGATTACCTCCTACTTGCAACATCAAAAGGTCCTATACTACTGGGGGTTTCCCTTCCGTTTTCTAGTGTCTAAAAATGGAGCCCAGTACACCCTACGTGATCTTCCAGAGAGCGAATCTTTTCTAAAGAGCCTCGGTCTCCCTCCCCTTCCTGAGGATAACATGCACCCCAGATGATGTCCAGACTCACCCACCCCCCAATACTCCAAGCCGCATCTGGACACCTGTGAGGAGCAAGCCCAGGAGGCACCTCTCCACACCTCAGCGTCCACGGTTCTCCAAGCAACCCCCTGACCTCCCCCAACAACTTCCACATGGTTCAATTTTATATGCTGTTCGCATTCCCCCATCTTTTCTTTTTCCTTTGAGAATTAAAAGGAAAAGATCCTGTTGCTTGGATTATACCAAGTTTGTTCTCTACCTTGAATATTCAAGCCAGGACTTGACTTCCCCACCACATGGGGTTTCTTTCTTACAAATGACTATATGTTGTTAATGCATTTTGATAATTTCCGAGTTCATAAGGAGTCACATCCTCACATACGGCCATCCTGACCTGGGTTAATACCCTGGGTCCCCTGAGGTACATGTTTCCCTCAGGTTCTCAAGATGTTCAGTTCTTTTTTGTTTTTGTTTTTGTTTTCTTTTGTTTTCTGACACTTTTGTTAATGTTTTTTTTCAACGTTTTATGTTCTACTGTGTCCATTCCTTTAGATCAGTTTCATTGTTTACACATGCATTGCTTATGCTGGTACGGCCTCAGGTTATCCCGTCTCGGTCTATACCCAGTCTTTCCCCACTACCTAGGAATAACTGACACTAATGACACTTTTTACCAGTTAGAGTTCTAGTTCATTGTTACTTATTTTCTGCTGTATTGCAACCTTATGGCTCTTACATATGCTTATCCACCTAGACTGCCCATATGGCTTTAAAGCTCTTGTCATACAATGTAAAGAGCTTAGGTTCCAAACATTTCCCCACCTCCTTCCTAGCCTCTGACCCCACAGGTAGGGCGGGTGATTTTGATCAGAAAGTCATGCCCCATTAAGGTTAAAAACTCCCATGTAGACCCCCATGTTAGATACCTAATCCTAGACTGTCAATATTTTAACAACTCTCTGAGCCTCTTCAACCTCTATGCCCCTAATGCTGGTCAGATTGACTTCCTTAGTGGTTTGTTTGACTCTTCCCACTATCCGTCACAGCCCTTTATGATAGTTGGCAGGGACTTTAATCTGGTTATGTCCCCCACAAGAAATAGACAAACACTGTTCTCTTCAACGCCCTCCAAGAAGCTTGCATCTCAAGCTACCTCCTTCTGTCAGCTTATAAGATCCCATAGACTTTTTGACTCATGGAGGATTAAACACCCCACAGCTCAGCAATTTCCGTTCTACTCTCCAGTTCATAAAATGTATTCATGGCTTGATCACTTCTTTATCTCTGCCCCTCTCATCCCACACGTGGTCGACTCTGAAGTGATGCCTATCACCTGGTCTGACCATGCCCCCATTACTCTAGATCTTCTGCTCACTCAGGCTTACCCCAGATCTTGCCATTGGCGACTTAACAATCATCTCCTACAATCTGAAAGCTCCCACTCTGTCTTAGCACAGGGCCTTGCAGAGTTTTTCCAACTAAACAGAGGGTCGGTCTCTGACTTCTCCACCCTGTGGGAGGCGCACGTTTTTAGAGGTGCTTGTATTGCTGAGAGCTCTAGACTGAAGAGCGACAGAGCTAAACTTATTCAATCTCTAACTTCCGCTCTCATTTCGGCGGAGTGGAGGCTTTTGGGCGCCCCCGCGGTGGAGAGACTGCGGAGAGTCACACTACTCAGGGAACAGATAAAAATGGTGCAACTTGACCAGGCAGCTAAATTGTTGCTCTGGACCAATCAGAGATTTTACAAATTCTCCAATAAACCCCATAAAATGTTAGTTAACAAGCTACGTCCGTGCACGTTTAATTCCTTCCCTGAGTTTCTCTTACGGCCGACAGAACTAAGACCCATTGCCCTCATGAAATCTCAAACATCTTTGGCAAATTTTACCACAAACTTTATAACTGTTTATCCCCAGAAAACCACTTTCATTTCACACAAGAGAAATTTGAGTCCTTCTTCTCCAACCTGAAACTTCCCAAGCTCTCACCCAACTGACTTAGAGGCCCTAAATAAAACCGTAACGGCGGAAGAGCTCTCGGCTATAATACAGGAGCTCCCTTCGCATAAATCGCCTGGCCCTGACGGCCTCCCCTATTTTTACTATAAAACCTATCTGGATATTTTGGAACCGCACATGCTCACCTTATTCGACTCTCTACTCAAGGGCAACCCCCCCCCCCCACCCACAATTGTCCCACTCCTACATTTCAGTAATTCTCAAGCCAGGTAAGGACCCCTCCATCCCAGACAATTACAGACCTATAGCCCTTCTAAATTCGGATTACAAGATATTTATGAAAATTCTTGCTTCTAGATTGTCCGACCTTGCCCCCACACTTATTCACAGAGATCAGGTGGGGTTTGTCCCAGGCAGACATGCCGGAGATAACACCCGACACACAATCAATCTGATAGACCTCCTGGATAGGACCAACAGATCAGTTCTGATACTTAGTTTAGGTGCACAGAAGGCATCCGATAGGCTTAGCTGGCCCTATATGATTGCTACGCTAAAAGTCTATGGCTTCACTGGCCTCTTTTTAAAAGCATTAGAGGCCCTGTACTCAACTGTTACTGCCCAGGTACAGATGTCGTCCTTCATGTCGCCTCGCTTCCCCATGATGAATGGAACTCGGCAGGGGTGTCCCTTATCACCACTATTATTTATTTTATGCCTTGAACCTCTAGCCGAGTCCATATGTTCTCATCCATATATACGTGGGGTGGTGATGCGACAGGGGAAGTATAAATTATCACTCTTTGCGGACAACATCTTGCTAACTATTACCAACCCATTGGTCTCCCTCCCCTCATTACACAAACTACTCTCCTCATTTGGTGGTATCTCTGGTTACAAAGTGAATACCTCAAAGACCGAAGCTCTACCCATACACATCCCGCTACACAACTCTCCAGGCTTAGAGAAACATACCCTTATAGATGGTGCAATGATTCACTCAAATACCTGGGTGTTGTTTTGACTCCTTCATATTCCCACTTGTTCCACGCAAACTTTCCTCCCCTATTCCAAGACATAAATAGCTCCCTACTGTCCTGGTCCAAATACCCTCTGTCCCTCTTGGGAAGGATCAACGTCCTTAAAATGTCAATCTTGCCCAGATTGCTCTATCATTTTGAGACGCTGCCGGTTGCCAATCCACCCCCACAGCTAAAACATCTCCAAAGACGCTTTTTAAAATTTATATGGGCTAACAGATCCCACCGCCTAGCCAGTTCGGTGGTATTTGCACCTAGAGCTCAGGGAGGCCTGGGGGCTCTGGATATCATGAAATACTATCATGCTACTCATTTAAGAATCATTGCCACTTGGTCCTCTCTTAACGCCACGAGTCAGTGGGCTGCTATTGAGAAGGGGGTGCTATATCCGGTTCACCCATGCTCCTTGATCTGGGGCGCTTCATCCCCTCTGCACCCCAACCTTAGGCGTCAATGTATGGCCCCGATGTCCTTTACCCTGGACATATGGCAAAAGTGCCAAAAAAGGTACTCCATTACCTCACCCTGTCCCCCCCTAAAGAATGTGTTGTTTAACCAAATAATTCCTGATGGACTGTCCCTGGGTAGGACTTTTGCGTGGCTCAATCCCCCCCTCTGCCAACATAGAAATTTGGTGAATCCCATTTTGCGAAGGCTCTATGCTTTCAAGACCTTATGTGAAACGTATGATATCCCCAACAGTTCGTTTTACTTTTATCTACAAGTTAGACACTTCTTTAGCTCCAAATCTCCAACATTAACCCTTGACAACCCTATGGCCTTTGAACACCTCTGTGCCCAAGGTCCCCATCAATTACATATAATCTCCTCTATCCACCAAATCCTCCATGTGTCGACCCCCTTTAAATGAACTTACACATCTGTATATGAGTAAATGGTCTCATTTGCTGGGTAAACCTATCACCCTACGGACATGGGATAAGATTTGGGCCTCTACCTTTAAATCCTCTAAATGTGTCACACAAAGGGAAACGGCTATAAAAATTCTTATGTTCTGGAATAGGACCCCCGATGTCATCCACAAATTTGACCCCTCAGTCTCGCCGCGTTGCTGGCGTTGCAGGGTTGACATCGGGTCACTAGTTCACATCTTTTGGAAATGTCCCCTGATACGTCCCTTTTGAGGAGAGGTGGGATCGGTGGTGATGGGGGTGACGGGGGTGTCCCTTCCGGCCGATCCCTTACACTGCTTGCTGGGCCTCCCTGTCCTAGGCTTGCCTAAAAATACAAATCGGTTGATCTCCTATATCCTATTAGCTGCTAAGAGGCTTATCCCGTTATGCTGGTTATCTGGCGCATCCCCCCCCCGGCCTAGATTTCTTCAACTGTTGACCGAGATACGAAGAATGGAGTACCTGATGGCCTCGGTGCATGATTTGGTTCCCCAGTTTAATAAAATCTGGGAGCCCTGGGATAGGTCGGAGTATGGGGCCCCCCTGTCCGCACACCTTTAATGACCACTACTGCTTGCCACAGCACCTCCCGTCCGGCATCTATTCCCATCTTTTTCCCTCTCATCCACCCTCTCTTTGTATTAGTCTCCCCCCCCCCCCGAGACTCACCAAGATAATCTTATGGATGTTTTGTTGTATTATCTCTCTTTGGCCTCCGGCCCGCTGTTTCACGGATATTTTGCCTTTTATAAACTGTATGCTACTTACTTTACCTGTTATAGTTATGCAGTTCACCGTTGTGCCTGCATATGTGGACAATAACCTCTAACTTTTATAGTTAAAGTTTATGTTATACCCTATATTCACTTATGCTTATTGATTATTTCAATGCTTCATTATATTGTATTTGCTCTGAAATTTACTAAAAATACAATAAAAAAAAAAAAGACCAGGCATTATATTGTCCAAAATTTGTGGATCTTGTCTTCAACAGATGGGGTGATGTCACCCCTGTAAATGCCAAATTTTGAAGATGCACACACATTGGGAGTCAAACTGGGGATTTCCATCCTGATCCCATGCATATTGTCAACATTTGCTATCTCCCATCATGGGGGATCAATGGACATGTTTTGGGGGTGCAACCACTTCCTCTCTCCTACGAGTTTTGAGGAAGGGGTTGCAGCCACATAACGCATACATTGAGATCCCCTTATGGCATCAATCATGTTCTTAAGTTTTTGTTTTTGTTCAATCTCCAGAGTTTTTGGTTTTATCAAGTCTAAATCCTGACTACACCGCATTATGTCCTGGATTAGCCTTTGGGCACTGTCACTGGTGAAATTATGAGATTGTTCTTCCACAACCTGTACATCATCCAAAAATAAAAATATATACCATGTATTATAGATATTTAGGCATACATCTCTTACCTGAATCTGTGGTATTAGACACTCACCTGTTGTGACAATCTCGACCACCTCTCCTTCCTCCACATCCTCAGATTGTTACCTCTGTTCCCCTTCTTCAGGAGATGGGGGGGGGGTCCCTGGTGTGCTGAGACATCCCGAGTCTTTGCTCCCCTATGAGAATGAAACAAAAGGTATACTTAGCACACAAATATTTGAAGCCAGAAATAGGAATATGAAACATTGCTTGGAAGTAGGGTACAAATGTCTGTTTGGGCAAAGTTCCAAGACGAAGACATGATTAATTCCCTTAATCAAGCTGGAATACTTAGCTTTTTTGGACAAGTTTTACACATTTACACATCTGTGTGGGACACCATAAAAAATGTGCTCAGGTGTCCCGCACTAGTGTTCCAGAGTCCAGATGTGTAAACAGTTGCCGAGTGTCCTCTCCTTACATTCCACTGAATCTAGTTTGCTATTCCTTCTAGTTTCAAACACATCTAGACAACAATGTCCTAATTTTTTTTAAATACCAATTATCATGAGCAAATGTAGTTAACCCTGTATCTGGCAAAAAACATGGTATTTAGTTGGCAAACAAATGATTTTTACTACAAACGATTACTGTGCCACCCACGAACATGAAAGTAGCCATTTTAAACTGTACAACAGTAAAGAAAAGCACATGGCACAGCATGCAAGTAATTTGTGAAGCCGGTGATCCCCACGGCAGACACCTCCTATTTGAAGTCCCTAATTGGTGGCCTGAGGAGCACTTATAATAGGGAGCACAAGAAGGTCCAGGATTCCCTGAGGTCAGGAGCTTCAGCAGATGACATTTATGTCCCCAGGCTGTGGTACTATAACAGACTGCATTTTCTGGCAGGCCAGACTGAACCCAGTCCAGCACTCTCCAGTCTTCCTTCAAGGTTTCCTTCCCCCCAGCTGAGGCTTCCAACAACCAACCTGGGCCTTCCAGGCAGCAACATGTGGAGGAGCCAAGCTTGAGTCAGGTATAGCATTCTTCAAAATATTTCTGTGTCAAATTAATGATGTTAAATATAAGTTAGTTTTGATCGCTAATGGCCACAAATGATTGTGACAAGAATGAAAAATGCTGGGATCAGAATGATAGTCTTTTCTATTTATTAACATTCAATTTGCAACAGTCATGAGCTGAAAATTGTGTGTGATTGATGAACAAAAACTAAAACGATGTCCTTTTTCATACACAGGAAAGCCTCAGCCAGAACGAGAAAAGTGGCAGCCAGGAGGTGGCCGGGCCCATTAGCCTCCCAGAATCGCAGGTCCCTCCCCTCTGCCTTCCACAAAAAAGTGGCAGGAAAAGGAATCACGTGAAGGAGGCCTAATTCTGAAGGCTACTGTGGCCCTTACAACCCCCAACTGTGTTCAAGAGGACTTTGCCTACATTACAGCATGCAAAATGCTGCAAATGCAGGAGGGCCAATGCCTCTTATGTGAGGAAGTCATCTTGCAAGCCTTAAATAAGGGGTTGAGGGGCCAACTCACAAGACAAACCCACATTTGTGAGTTGAACCATGGTCCTCCTCCTCCAGGTCCTACTCCTCCACCTCCTGCCACACCTCCAACACCAGAGCCACAGCCTGGAAGGAAGCATCTAAGGAAGACCAGAGAGTGATGGCTTGAGTTCAGTCTGGTCTGACAAAAAATGCAGGCTGTTGTATGACCACAGCCTGGGGAAAGATATGTCATCTGTTGCTTTCCTGATCTCTTGTAGTCCTGGACCAGATTGTGCTCACTATTATAAGGACTCCTCTGGCCACCAATTTAGACTGTAAAATAATTGATGTCTGCCCTGGGGTACAAAACTTTGCAAATCTCACCAGTTTATCCAACATTGCCTTCCTCTTTATTTTGTTATGACCCAGAATAAATGGCTTTTTTTTAAATACTTGCCTATGTGTTTTTCTTCAAAAAGGAGAGTTTGTTTGTGAGTAGGCAGGTACATTCTAAAAATACAATGTCAAATTAATAAGGGACACCCCCAACAAACAACCTCCTTGAGATTTACAAATACAAGATAATAATGGTGTTGTAGAAAAGAGACATACAAAAAATTGGAGATCACTATAAAATAATTTGCCAAAAACAAAAACAAAAAAAACAACAACAGGAGATCTTGATTAAAAAATAACAAAAAAAAATTCTAAAAATTATTATGGACATCTGGATTTAAAATATATATATATTATTCATAATATCAGGATAAATAATGAAGTAAGAAGTTTGTGAGAACTCTGTGTGAATATGAGCAGCAAAACAACTTCATTCTTCTAGCATTCTAAAGGAGATGAGAATGAGCTGCATTGAAAGATTTAAAAATGATCTGTGTGACGAATGTGCGATCTCCATTACAAACGCTAGTTTTACAAGACCAAGCGGTTCCGTCTCATACTTGATTCTGAGCATTCGTGGTTTTTTACATGTCGGAATTGCATACACATGATGGGAATTTCCGTCGTAAAAATTGAGAACCTGCTCTCAATCTTTTGCTAGTGGAAATTTGACCAGCAAAATTCCAATTGAGCATACACACGGTCACATTTTCGGACGAAAAGCTCTCATTGGTCTTTTACTGGCCACAATTCCGACCGTGTGTACGTGGCATTAGAAGCCATCATTGAGGAGGAATATAATAGCCACTCAGCATATGCAATCTTCAAGAGATCCCACATCCACAGAAAAATCAATTGGTTACATCAGCATTAGATGCTTGGTAGCTGGTGATCCAAGACTGTTTAATTTTTATGAATGTGAGCCAATCAACTGAGTCTGTGGACAGGTGCACTCTGTGATCGGTTACAAAGCCTCCAACAGCACTGAATATGCATTCAGTTGCTTATCGAGCAAGCGCTGGCCGGTGGTCCATCCTCAACACCAAGTAACCCAGTGGATGTTCTGTTGGAAAGGTCTTGAAGTCTGATCTTGCCCCTAGATATTCCTGCACCATGTAATTCAGATGCTGGTGATGGTTGCTGGAACTGATCAGACCTTGGAGCTGAGGACTGAAGAATTATCTGAAGGCATCGGTCAGCCGGCCACCTTCTCCACTGCTCTTTCTGTGACTGAACAAAGCCTCAGCAACACATTGTCCAGCACCAGGAAGTTGTAACATGCAAACCTTTCTTCAAGGCCTCCCAAAGATGTTTCATCCTCTGCTCCCTCCACAAAGGCTGGATAAGTTCTGCAACCTTACCCTTGTAACGTGGATCAAGAAGGGTTGCCAGCCAGTAATGATACCTCTCCTTGACACCACGAATCCTAGGGTCCTTTCACAGATTTGCAGGATCAGGGAGGCCATGCAGCGTAAGTTTGCAGATGCATTCAATCCTGAGTCCTGTGGGTCACTAAGGATCACATGATCCCCAACCACCTCCTCCCAGCCACGTACAACTCCATGGGTTTCTGGGGACTGAAAACTATCCCTTGAAGACTGCTGCTGATGCTGAGTGTTATCCTCCACCTCCATACTGACACAATCCTCCTCCTCTTCTTCTTCCAGTGTGATCGGCGGGAGTGCAGGAATACTATCTGGATAAAGGGGGCCTTGTTCTGCCTCAAGTGCCCTGTCCATTATTCCATGAAGCGTGTGCTCCAACAGGAAGACAAGAGGGATAGTATCACTGTGGCATGCGCTGTCACTGCTCACCATCCTTGTAGCCTCCTCAAATGGTGACAGGACAGTGCATGCATCCTTGATCAGTAGCCACTGACATGGCAAAAAAAAGTCAAGCTCCCCTGACCCTGTCCTGGTGCCATACTCACACAGGTACTCATTGATGGCCCTCTGCTGCATGTGCAGCCACTGCAGCATTGCCAACATTGAGATCCACCTGATGGGCATGTCACAAATGAGGCGGGTTCTTAGGCAGGTTGGACTCCTGCCCAAGAGAGCTGCAGCAGAATCACCACTAGCATTATGGAGGCGTCATGGAAGAACAAGCTCCAACAATACTGAACCCTGTCCTGCATCCTTCCCAGCTGCCAGTAGAGTTAACCAGTGCACGGTGAAATAAAGGTAACGGCCATGTCCATGCCTGCTGGACCATGAGTCAGTGGTAATATGCACCTTACTGCTGACCGCCCTGTCCAACGAGCCAAGACATTGCCTTTCACATGCTGGTAGAGAGTCAGAATGGCCTTCCATGAAAATAAATGGTGTTTGGTAACCTGCCATTGAGGTATCGCACATTCCACAAATTCACGAAAGGGGGCAGAGTCAGCTGAAAAGGCAGCAATTTGGCCAAGCTTAGCATTCAGATGCTGAGTATGTAGATGACTGGGAATGAATTTCTTTCGCTGGTTTAGCAACTGGGGTAGGGAAATTTGCCTGCTAAAATCGGATGTTGGTGTACCGCTAGCAGATTGCCCACAAGTACTTGGGACACCTATTTCTATACCTTCATTCCTCTCAGTGCAGGTTTCTGAGAGGAATGGAGGTATAGTGGGGTTGGAGATCCCAGCTGATCAGTAGCAAGGAGAGGTCCGCCTTGTTCTTTCATGTGGGTCTTTTAAGTGCTGTTGCCAACGGACTGCATGGGAGGTCATCATATGTCTGGTCAAGCATGTGGTGCCCAAGCAGCTGCTGTTTTGACCACGCTTGATACTCTTCAGACATATGCTGCAAACAGCAACAGTGCGATCTGTTGCACATGTGTCAAAAAAGGCTCACATCAAATAACTTTTCAAAAATATTTGGGGGAGTCAGCAGTGCCCTACACCTGCTTAGCTCTGCGGTGTGATGCAATAGGGTGGCTGCCCTTAAGTTGCCCCTTGGAGGGCATCCTGCCTCATTGTAGATGTGCCTGCACCTCCTTCTCTCTTCTATCAGGCACCCAAGTAGAATCAGTGACCTCATCATCCCCTCCATCCTCGTCACTGGAGCAAACTTGGGAGTATGCTGCAGCAGGGGAAACATGACTGCCAGTGTCTTGTCCTTCTTGGCCACCCCCTCTCTCTAGGCTTACGTTACTCCCTTCCTCAACCTGGGTACCATCATCGGAGCCTTCAAATCACTGCGCACTGTGGTCGAATAGTTTGCGGGACTCCTCCATGCATGATGGTGAGGCTAGGGAAGGAGTGACTGTTGACATGGAGCTGATGGAATAGGCCTCTTTGGCAGCTGCATTGGCAGGCAAACTACTCTGAGCCTGGTTGAAAGATGAGGAGGATGAGGACGACTTTGTTGTCCATTCCACCAACTCTTCTGCATGTTGTGGCTCAATAAGATGGCCAGCTGCAGAAAAAAAGGACAAGCATGCCCCACGGCCATGTGCTGAGGATGCACCTTGACCATGGCCAGCACTGTTGACTGTCTTGCCCTCTTTTAGTAGCCAGTGAGCATCTGCCTCTCCTTGGTGGCCTTCCGGAAATGCTGTAAATGTTGTTTCACAAAACCACACTACACTGTATTGTGTACACCACCAGAAAAGTAGTAGCAACTGCACTAGGGGTGCACAGTATTGTGTACACCAACAGAAGTGTAATAACAACTATGGGTGCACTGTATGTATTGTGTACTGTGTACACCACCAGAAAAGTAGTAGCAACTGCATTATGGGTGCACAGTACTATGTACACCAACAGAAGTGTAATAACAACTATGGGTGAACTGTGTTATGTACACCACCAGAAAAGTAGTAGCAACTGCATTATGGGTTCACGGTACTGTGTACTGTGTACACAGCCTGAAGTATGTTAGAAAAAGTACACCAGGAATGGCTTGCAGTCAGATATAGACTTGGCTACACTCACTGGATGCAGTGTATATATATATATATATATATATATATATATATATATATATATCTATATATATATATATATATATATATATATATATGACTGACTGTGTATGTGTATGTATATATATATATATATATATATATACATATATATTAAATACACTGTATCTAACTGAATAACCTGCCTGCCTGCTCAATCTAAATGACACTCTCTCTCCATCCATGCCAACAACACACTACATGGAGCCTATGTGCAGGCAGCCTTATATTGTGTGGGGCATAGTCCTCCTGAGCCATGATTGGCCAACTGTACCCTGCCTTTGGCCAATTATGGCTCTCTTAGCTGAGGGTGCTGGGATTGGCCAAAGCATGCAGGTCATGGTGCATGCTTTGGCCAGTCATCATACAGCAATACACTGCGCTTTCGCAGTGCATGATGGGGCGATATGGGACACTCAAATTTTGCGCAAATGCCCCATAATGTTTGTTTTTCGACAAACGGGCGAACACCCAATGTTCGAGTCAAACTCATGATCGACCCGAACATTAAGCTTATCCCTAATGCTATACTATGAACTTCAGCTTCTAAAGTTGTGAAGGTAAAGGATTCTTTTTTTTTAACCTCAATATATTCTCTGCATTAAGATAAGAAACCTTTTAAAAGTTGCTCTCGTCTTCACATCCTGCCACTCTAAATACTTACCTGAGCCCAAGCATGATCATGTGCTTGCCTGCAGCAGCTCTTCTACCCACTCCCTGCTCTCATACGCTTGGCTGAGAGCATGCGGAGCCATTGGCTCCTGCTGCTGTCAGTCAAAATCTGTGAGTAAAGAGTGGGTGGGACCAAGCAGGGCTGTGTGTCTAAAGAGATGCAAACAACCCCACTTGGGATCACACACTGTCAAATGTTCTGCTTCCGGCTCGTACTTGATTCTGAGCATGCGTGAACTTTTGTGCAACGGACTTGTGTACACACTATCGGAAAGTCCGACAACAACGTTTTGTTGGCAGGAAATTTGAGAACCTACTAGCCAACATTTGTTGGCAGAAAGTCTGACAACAAATGTTCAATGGAGCATACACACGGTCTGACTTTCAGCAAACAAGCTCACATCCAACATTTCCTGTTGGAAAATCCAACCATGTGTATGCGGCATTATTCTCCTTTACCAGAGGAAGGATAAAAAAAAACATTAAGCGCTTGTTCACACTTCACACCAAGCATGCTGGGACAGTACAACAAAAAGCAAACAGTCATGTTCCCTACAGTATGGTTATGCATGCAGTACTTTATTTCAGCACAGTGGGATTGGTACTATTTACCCTCCCAGGGCACACCAGTGGCCATGCAATCAGTGCAGCCTGCTGGTGTGAACAAGCATTGAAATAATAATTAATCCAATTGGGGAAGGATGATACTCTGCTAGGTTTCTGTTGCTATGTGTATGGCTGTTGGTGACTTGCACCAATACTCCTTGTCAGGATGACAGCTGCCACCTGACCAGAAAGAGAAGGAAAAACCAAATTGTAATGGACATCACAACAATAAATTCCTAACAGAGGTTTCAAACTACACCCTGTAAAAACAAAACTGTATATTTTAGGGGTTTATTGTACCTTTCCATTACTTCAGTCTTATCTTTTGGGATCCACAAGATGACCTGGCTAACATGATGTCCCTACCAGGCTGAGTGTGTGCTGTGTTCTCTTTGAAGTCAAAGACATCTTTAGTGGTATTAAACGTATACACTATTATTATTAAGTGTGTTGTCAATTTTCTTTTGCACTTGAATGACAAACTGAGTTGCTTTCAAATGTAAGCTGATTTGACTGGCAATCAGACCATTTCACTCAACCAAATATTATCAAAAATAATTCTATAGTGAAATGTGAGAGGAACTTAAATACAGCCTATAACAGAATGTGGCTGCACTAAATAATGAAAAATAAATAGAAGCTTTAATGTTATTTCACTTCAAAGCTGCCCTACTTATGTCAACAAAACATTTATTTTACAGTCCAGTATGTAAATCTGCACAGGATTATTAAACAGCTTCTTCTTAAACTCCCAAGAATTACATTTACTGTGGCACTTGTTTTCTGCAGAAAAATGCTTGAGAAACGCCCCATCAACCTTCCCTTGATCTAGAAATGACATTAACTGACCAATTTAATGGTATTGTTAAATGTGTAATTTCTGCATTAGCTAAGGTGCACGTGCTGGAGCTCTGGAAAGTGAACTCAGAATCAATTGCTATTACACCACTACCCAGCGAGTAATCTGTTTTTCCATCAATGTCATCAAACTAGCGCCCTCCTGAACTAAGTGATAATCTTATTGACTCCAAGAACTTAGGAGCATCTCTTGTGATTAGCAAAGAGAAGGTAAATTAAATCCACCTGGAGCCTGGTATAAACTAAAAGTTTCCTTAGTTCTAAAAAAAATGAAATTTGAAAAAATAGTCTGTAATACATATATGCAAATTGCCACATAGTAAATAATACATATATAATATAATAAATAACAAATCACATTGTATTACACGAAAAAACAAATGACAAGAGTAAAAGAGAGGCTAACATACTCCAAAAACTCCAGTCATTTGGCTACTCACAGTAATTTAACCAAAATAAATTCATTCCTTTTTCTTGTGACTACAACCAGAATGTGTATGCAAACCATAAATGTATATAAAGAAGGTTGCACTTTACATTATAACAAAATAATGTAATTATTCTCACAATCTACCAATGAGTAATAAATATAAATCTACAATTCATTTGAAATGCATATAAGACCTTCTCACAAATCCTCAAAGATTTCAGCATGTGTGGGCAGATTGATAATCATTGAAAGAAATTCTGGAATTCTAGAACTCCAGTAGTCAGTTTTTCTCTTAGATATCTATACATTATGAGATGTTGCTGGGCACCAATAGGACACATATATATATATATATATATATATATATATATATATATATATATATATATATATATACAGGCTATATCTGTATATTACTACACAGATGCAAAAACTAGGGATTCCACAGCTAGTCCATTGATTTTGCAAGGAAAGTTGCACTTTGAAAGGGAATTTTTCCCAGAACTTAGTAAATGTAGTGAAAGTTCACTTTGAAAAAAATACAAAGTTTTGTGAAAATTAAGTAGAATGATAGACTCCAAAATACAGACAATAGGTAAATACCAGAGTAAAATCACAAAAAAATTTGATTATTATTAGAATATAAACCCCCAAATGAGAGGGTGAAAAATTCTTTAATTTGAAAATACAAGATATAAAATCAGTGCATATGATTGGAAATATCGATGCAATTCATACAGTAATTATGATGTGATGTTGTCTGTACTGTCAACATTTCGCCACTAATTTGGCTTCCTCAGAAACCCAGACATAAAACAGATGTTTGGATTACCTAAAACAACATAGTATTAGTGCAAATATACATTTCACAAAATAGTATATATGACTCAGCCAGAAAATGCATCATATGCCCCTACCAGTAGAACCCGGCAGCAGACCAATCATGTATATTTCAAGATACTATATTTGAAATTGCTGATTCCACTGTCCTTGTTCCCTGGTACACTCCCTGCCATCACATTATCCAAACAGTAGTCACATTGAAGTAAGTTAATTATAATTATATTTGAACTCGGCACACATATTCTGAGTAGATCTTTTGGTTTTATATATATATATGTATATGTGTGACAATACATACCTCTCCCTACTTTGTTTAGGTTTGCAGTCTTGTCTTTTACATCTTGTGCTGTGGTCTGAGTATTATTATTATACACGATTTATATAGCGCCAACAGTTTAGCATTAGCATTACACTGAGTATACTGGATGTGCTCCTATGCCCGCCCAAGGCATTTGGGCTGGTTGATCTGCTGCCGGATTTTACTCATAGGGGCATATTATGCATTTTCTGGCTGAATGATATGTACTATTTTGTGAAATGTATATTTGTCCCCAATACAATGTTGTTTTAGGTAATCCAAATATCTGTTTTATGTCTGGAGTCTGAGGAAGCCAAATTAGTGGCGAAGCGTTGATCCTACATGCAACATCACATCATAATTGCTGTATGAATTGTATCGATCTTTCCAACCATATGCACTGATTTTTTATCTTTTATTTTTAAATTGAAGAATGTTCCCCCTCGTTTGGGGTTTAATTTCAATATTTTTTTTAAACTTGTATATTAAAATGTTGTGATTTTATTCAGTATGTCTCCTCTTTGTAGCCACTAAAGGATTTTCCGTGGTGTTTACCTGCAAGTCTTGTGCAAGTTCTATCCAGAGTGGATTTTTCAAACACAGATGAACATACTTTATATGTGTTTCAGTTGTCGACATTTTTTAACTGATTCATGGAAAATGACAAAATATATCTCTCACCCTCAGGTAGTTTAGTGAGCTTTGACGTTGTGTATTTAAAAATGGCTGCTGCATATGCAAGTGACCATATGGTTTTGGGGTGAAGTGCAACCATGTGTTGCTGACATCACTCACAAAATGGCCTGTAAGTGGTCAAGAGGAATGATTACACCCTGTGAGTCTCTGGTATTCAGGACTAAAAATAAAGTCACTTGCAAGGGGGAGAAAGTTTGGTTTTGGAGCTGTGGAAGGAAAGGTGACCATCTTGGCATTTGTCAAGAGGGTTGAGAGTGGCTAGCAAGATCGCCTATGGCCACATCATTATTTGACCTTTCTTTGGGATATTGGGAATAGGAGTATGCCTCAATCTAGATAATAAAATATAATAAAATAAGGGTGGGCACCATCATCCTTGAACTTGGAATGGTGAAAAGTAGGTGTGTCAGGGACTGCTCGAAAATAAATGCCCCACGACAACAAAAATTGTTGTGGACTATCTTGGTAGCCAGGGATTTAGACAAGGTAAATATAAAAATATTAATTTATTGAAAAAGAGAACATAAGTAAAGGACATTGAATACAACAATAAGTAAAGTGGTTATTGCATACAGTTACAGGTGATTCAAAAAGAGAACATGTAAACCCCACAGGTATATGGGGAGAAAAGATGTAGGTCCAATCATAATCCTGTACATGTTTTGCGACAGAAGTCGCTTCTTCAGGAGGAGTCGACCATCTATAGAAAAATACAATCTTATAATTATGTAGTCACAGATAATACATACAATAAAAAACAGAATATACACTTTCCATAGATACAATAAATCAGATAATATTGGAGTGTTATAGTCAGGCAAGGCTTACCAATGGAAAGCCAAGGGAGGGCACCAGATGGTACAGTTTGAGGCAGTTTAAGGTGTGCCAAAGGATACAGGTAGGCTTGTTTGTACAAAACAATATCCAGTGGTCAGACTTGGCCAATAAGTAGGTCCCCTACAGGCTGAAAAAAGATGCAATGAATATGTGCAAAGAAAATGAACCGCCAGTCCACACCAGCAGCAGCGGCCACATAGCATAGCAAAAAGCAGCAGCAAATGTCCGGCACCTCCCTGTCATGGAAGCATAGGCCGCACTTGTATCAGCCGAACAAGCCGGTCTTACCTTTGAATGTCTGTGTTGGAGCCTGTCCCTGAGTGGCAGCCATCTAAATGAGGGCTGCCATGAGCATACTTTTAAGGGGCCTCCAACCTGGCCCACGTCACAGCACCCGCTGACTCTGGCATCTGACATCACTGGGTTCATCTCGCACACTGCGTGTGCAATATGTGCACACGCGTGACCCTCAAGATAGGCTGACCACTGCATGCGCGCACAGTGCGCATGCATGTGACCCTTACAAGGGATGGCACAACGCCGTCATCGAGAGAAGAAGGGGAGGGTAATCCAAAGGTTGGAAGCCCACCTCCTAATGGAGAGAAGTATATGTCTGCCTCAGGCCACTATAGATTCCATGGCAAAACAGGCCTGACAACAGAGTTTATACAGGGAGCATCGGTTAAACAAAGCAGTTTGCGAGGCAATGTGTGTGCCAAGGAAGCGACCGCAGCAAGAGTTGCATCCCAAGGCACACACATATACCAAGCAATTAAAACATGTTATTGATGATTAAAATTATTCTGTGTATATGTCAGCACAACTACATCTTCCACCTTTAATTGAAACTGGGATTTGCTTGCTAATTCTGTGTATTTGTCAGCTCAACCACATCTTCCATCTTTAATTGAAACTGGGATCTGCTTGCTAATTCTGTGTATGTGTCAGCTCAACCACATCTTTCACCTTTAATTGAAACTGGGATCTGCTTGCTAATTCTGTGCATGTGTCAACTCAACCACATCTTCCACCTTTAATTGAAACTGGGATTTTCTTGCTAATTTTGTGTATTTGCTTTTGGTGACCTATACTGCTCCCAGATTCTTTACCTCTGTCCATATCACTGTGATGTTTATTTTGCTTTCTTATTGTTTTTATACCTAAATTATTAGCTGTTCTTATCTTGATCCTTCTGCTCTCTTGCTGTGTCTTGTAGTCAGCCTCTAGTGTTAAAAGTTCATTCTATTAGCCATGTGTTCCTCCTATGCAATACTGACTAAATAATTGACAATACCCCCACCCAAACTTAGTATAAATTTATGGTCTCCTCTAAGGGATGCACAGGTAGGGATTCCATTGGCAACTATAATCTTGGATAAAGTATTCATATTGGATTAAGTATTAAACTTCAGCTCAGCACTTCAGCGAATGCACAATAGACTTCTGCAGAACACTAAACAGACTACAGGTGACCTGATTCTCCATCAAACTTTCATCTCTCATCCAGGCTTCCTCTCACTCTCACCACTCTGCATCATGCACTCCCTACTCTTCCTTCTCGCATTTGCATCCTCTCTCCTTAAATTCTCTCTCCTTCACCCATCTTCTCCACCCCACAGCTTATATATATCACCCACCCTACTGTCTTCACCTTATTACTGCACGTATCAGCTCCTGCTAATTCTTAAACCATATACCAATAAATCCTGCAGGACACTAGGGCAGGGCTCGACAAACCCCGGGCACCTGGTCACATTTGCGCCTAGAATTCGTGTCCTGGCGACTGGGGCAACGCTGCTGGGGTATCCCGTCTCCATTTGGACCCCGAACTCCGCCGCGCAATTGCATCAGGCCGCGCCGGCCAGTAATTGAGGCCGCGGCTTTGCGGCCTTCTAAAATCTTTCGGTAGTCTGGCGCCATCTTGTGGTGGATGTAGAAATTACACCCTATTCCAATAATGCCAATTCCTAATGGAGTGAAGCCACCCTGCCTGTTTTTCACTGCCCGCCCATTTCCTTCCCAAAGTGAAGAGAAGGAAGTGATTTATTTATTAATTTAATTATATATATATATATATATATATATATATATATAATTTATTTATTTTTTTTGTAAAAAGTAAAAAAAAAAAATTATTTTAATTAAGGAAAAAAAAAAGGGGGGGGGGGGGGCTGCGGCGCTATCTTCCCCTCACTCGTCTCCATGTCAGGCCAGGGACAGGTCCGGATCGCCGTTACCGACCTGGCTCCTAACTTTTTAAGCTGGCTCCTAGATTCCAAGCAAATTTGTCAAGCCCTGCACTAGGGCGTGTCCCCCCACATAAGTGAAAATCCCATATCACCTCTCTCACCCTTCTGCTTCTCCTAACTTCTGGAGATATTTCTCTAAATCCTGTACCGACATCATTTACCTTCGGCCAACATACCCAGCACCCCCCATCCTCTGATAGCAGCCGCAATCCACACAATCTTATTTTGATTCCTCTTCTTCAGCCTAGAACCAGCCTCCCCTTCTCCTGTGCCCTTTGGAATGCCCGCTCTGTTTGTAACAAACTCACCACCGTTCATGACTTATTTATCACAAACTTCCTGAACCTACTTGCAATTACTGAGACCTGGATTCAAGAATCTGACCTTCCTTCTCCTGCTTCTCTCTCCTATGGTGGCCTCCTATGGACTCAATCTCCCAGGCCTAGTGGACGAAAAGGAGGTGGTGTTGGTATCCTCCTATCCCCTCAAAGCATTTTTCAGGTTCTTCATCCACCCCCCTCTCTGTCCCTCTCCTCATTTGAAGCTCACTGTATTTGTCTATTTTCTCCAGTTTCATTGAGTATTGCTGTGATCTATCGGCCCCCTGGACCGGTATCAAACTTCCTTGACGACTTCTACTCTACTTTCTCTCTTCTGAAATTCCAACAATAATTCTTGGTGACTTCAACATCCCTGCTAATCTTAACACTCCCACTACTTCTAAGCTGCTGAGCCTAACCTCTTCTTTTGACCTAAAACAATGGACGAGTGCTACCCACTCCATTGGCAAATAACTTGACCTTATATTCTCCTACATATGCATGCCGCACAACCTCTACAATATTCCTTTTTCTCTCTCTGATCACCACCTTATTAGTTTCACTCTCTCCTTGTCTGCCTCCCCCTTGCCTTCCAACCACAAAACTATTACCGGTAGAGACGCTCGCCATCTTAACCTTTTCTTCTTTTTTCTGCTACAGATTGTCTCTACGACAAAATCTCATTTTGTCCTGCCCCAACTTGGCCACTTCTGTCTACAACAGTTCACTGTCATCCACCCTGGATACCTTCACCCCCTCACTATGCAGAGAATCAGGCCCCTACCGCTACAACCCTGGCAGAATACCAGAAGCCTCAAAAAATGTAGCGGCGCTCTTGAGCATCTCTGGTGTAAGACTAAGTCACAGCAAGATTTCAGCCAATATGAATCTGACATCCAAAAATACCATTCCTGCCTCCACACTGCCAAACAGACCTTCTTTATCACTCTCATTAACACACTCTCAGGCAGTCCCCATCAACTCTTTTCTACCTTTACCACTCTACTTCATCATCCATTACCTCCACCCACTAACCTACTCACTGCCCACAAGATTGCTAATCACTTCAAAAATAAGATTGAGACAATTTGTTTCAAGATCTCCGTTCTAACGGTATCTCCATCACTTCAATCAACACTTCCCTCTTTTAACTCAGCTACTATAGAGGAAGTCACTCAACTTTTTTTCTAACGCCCACCTAACCTCCTGCCCTCTGGACCCTGTTCCTTCTCAAATACTACGGTCACCATCTGACTCTATCCTACACTCCTTAATTCCTATCTTCAACCTTTCACTCTCTACTGGCATCTTTCCCAACCCTCTAAAACATGCGCTAGTCACTTCCATGTCCAAAAAAGGCCTCACTAGACCCCACCAATCTTAACAACCTAAGACCCATCTCTTTACTCCCTTTTGTCTCCAAACTCCTTGAATGTTTAGTATACTGACTGACTGACCACCTCATTGAAAATAACCTTCTTGATTCCCTTCAGTCTGGATTTCGCCAACAGCACTCCACAGAAAGTGCCCTCCTAAAACTCACAAATGACTTACTAACAGCCAAAGCTAATGGCCATTATTCCATACTCTTACTCTTGGACCTTTCCGCTGCCTTTCATACAGTTGACTACCCCTCCTCAAAAAACTAAATTTGCTTGGTCTCCATGGCTGCACTCTCTGTTGGTTTGAATCTTACCTATCTCATCACACCTTCAGTGTCACAACTCCACCTCCTCCTCTCCAACTCCTCTTACCATTGGGGTCCCCCCAAGATTCTGTCCTTGGACCTCTACTATTGTCCATCTATGTGTCCTGGGTCAACTGATAGCCTCCCATGGCTTCCACTACCACTTATATGCTGATGACACCCAAATCTATATCTCTGCCCCCCAGCTCACCCCATCAATCTCTTCACGCATCACTGATTTGCTAACACTAACTTACTATCAGCCTGGATGTCAATCCACTTCCTCAAACTGAATTTATCTAAAACGGAGCTCTTAATATTTCCTCCCCCACGTGCCCCTTCCCCTAACTTCTCTGTCAAGATCAATGGCACATCTATCAGTGCCAGGGTGCTAGGGGTAACCTTAGACTCTGAACGGTCCTTTCAGGCCCACATACAATCCCTGTCCAAATCATGCTGCCTTAGCCTCCGCGACATTTCCAGAATACTCCCCTTTTTAACTATTGACATCACCAAGCTTCTAATTCACTCCATGGTTATCTCTTGCCTCAACTACAGCAACTCCCTCCTCATTGAATTACCTCTACATAGACTATCCCCCCTTCAGTCCATAATGAATGCTGCTGCAAGACTCACCTTACCAACCATTCAGTGTCCTCCACCCCCTCTGCCAATCCCTCCACTGGCTTCCACTCACCCAAAGAATTCAAAGTACTAACAATAATTTACAAAGCCATCCATAACTCTGCCCCCAGCTAAATCACTAACCTAGTCCCAAAATACCAACCAAGCCGCTCTCTTTGGTCCTCCCAAGATCTCCTGCTCTCTAGCTCCCTTGTCACCTCCTCACATGCTCGTCTCCAGGATTTCTCCAGAGCTTCTTCCATCCTGTTGAACTCTCTACCCCAATCTGTCCCACTGTCCCCTAATCTATCAATCTTTAGACAATCCCTGAAACCCCTTCTCTTTAAAGAAGCCTATCCTGCTTCTGACTAACACTGTTTTACTTCCTCCATCAGCTCATTCCCCACACTTATTACCTTTTGTATCGATTGACCCTTCCCTTTTAGATTTTAAGCTCTAACGTGCAAGGCCCTCTGATTCCTCTTGTACTAAATTGTAATGTAACTGTAATATCTGCCTTCATTTTGTTAAGTGCTGCACAAATTGTTGACACTATATAAAACCTGTATACTAACAATAATAATAATAAAAGCTGTTTGTCTGCAGTCACAATCTCATCACAAAGGATCACACATGATTTCAAATGATTTTCAAATGGATTTCAAATTTAATAAAAAAGTATTTTTGTATTACCCATTCAGGGTGCCTCAAACTGTGCCGTCTGGTGCTCTTCCTTGGGTTCCCATTGGTAAGCCATGCCTGACTATAACACTCCAATACTATCTGATTTATTTTATCTATGTAAACTGTATATTCTGTTTTTATTGTGTGTATTATCTGTGACTACATCATTGAAAGATTGTATTTTTCTATAGATGTTTATGGTCGACTACTCCTGAAGAAGTGACTTCTGTCGCGAAACATGTAGAGGATTACGTTTGGACCTACATCTTTTTTTCCCCATATACCTGTGGGGTTTACCTGTTCTCTTTTTGAATCACCTGTAACTGTATACAATAACCACTTTACTTATTGTTGTATTCAATGTCCTTTACTTATGTTCTCTTTTTCAATAAATTTATATTTTTATATTTACCTTGTCTAAATCCCTGGCTACCAAGATAGTCCACAACAATTTTTGTTGTCGTGGGGCATTTATTGGAGTACTTTTCATCATTCTAAGTCTTGTTAATATTTATGGTAATTTATGTGTAAGAGATTTTATGTATTTTGATCTCCAGTAAAGTTTTGTTTTTATGCTTTTTATCAAAACTGCTTTTGGTGCATCTGTTCATTTTAAATATTCACTAGATATTTGTGTGATTGTCCACTATACCTTCATTCTGTTATAAATTTAGTTGTTTTCACATTTGTTACACTATGTATCTATTAACCTGATGCAGTCTATATAGTATCAAGAAAAAAAGGCACGATGCATTTCAGTGGGTAATAAAGAAGTAATAATTTCACTTATTCAATCTGTAATCTCCCATATAACAGCTGTCCTGGGCACCATTGGCTCAAAGTCAGTGAGCCGATGAGGAGAGAGAAAGGACAGGGCCAAACCATGGCTCCATGTCACAATAGACACATGGAGCAGTGGCTCAGGTCGGATGGCCCAATAGCAAGCTACTTGCTGTGGGGGCACTTGGCAGGAGGGAGGGGCCAGAAGCACCAGTGAGAGACCCAAGAAGAGGAGGATCTGGGTTGCTCTATGGAAAACCACTACACAGAGCAGGTACTGTAAGTATAACAGGTTTATAAAATGTTTTTTTCAAGAGTTTGGTATGAATTTTAGATTGTAATAAGAAACAATTTATTCATATATAAATATATCTATCTATTCTATTCTTGTTATTTTCTATGGCGGGCCTCATCTAAAGTCCCTGATTCTCTCTCTTTTCCTGTAATCTACATTAGGGATGGAGGTCTGCCATTTGGCTGTGCCAGGTCACACCTATTTCAATTGTCCTAGGTAAATATACAGTACATAACTTAAATGTGCATAGTCCACATCAGATGTAGAGGTCTCTGTTTAAAGAGAAAAGGTTATCCACTATTTTCAATTGAATGCTTGAATGAGTCTTGCTATAAACAGCCTGTCAGGTGTAAACAACAATCATTTAGATCAGCCTAAAATAAAGCAGAACTTGTAAGGCAAATGTATTTTTCATGTGGAAAATTAGCACTCTCATATGAATTACTTTGTAACATGCACCTATACACATGATAATTGACTTTTATATGGGAACATTTCATCTTTTATATGTTGCCAATCTGTACAGGTATAATATGTAAATCATTGTGTCATCTATGTTTTCAGCTTAATTTAGTGCTGCACTCTATATTTTGCACTACTTTACCATGCCCAATATTTGGGTTATAGTGTTCAGCTGCTGATTCTTTAACCTAGCGCAGATATATACATTTTTATACTAATATATAAATGCACAGCATTTATAGTGTAAAACCAAGCAATCCCATATGAATCCAGCTTTTGACCACACATGAAATGATTGTAGACCACTTTAAAAAAAGTTGCACATTCAATGCAATGCCAGTCTACACAGCATTTGTAATAAACTAGACAAAAATGTATAATGTCCCATAAAGGTATTTTCTAAATAGTAAGTTTACACATTCGGGTTGAAACTGGGGAGTGCAAATCCAGTGTATCTCTGCATAGAATTGAATCAGCTTTCAGTTTTGTTTTTTTGTCAAAGTTTAAAGTGGAATAACACTACCATCAGCCCTCAGGTGCTACTGCCACCATTGTCTGTATGGGAAACCGGCAGTGAAGCCTTGTGGCTTCACAGCCAGTTCCCTACTGTGCAAGCATAAAGCACACTATGCTTTCTGAATGGCCCAGTGACGGGGAAGGTAGGAGGGGGGCTGAACTTCTGAGAAGTTGGACAGGTACTATAGACGTATTCATCTATAGGCTGTGTGAATCATTCATGGAGGTGAAAAATACAAGTTTCAGGAAGGTGTGTTTACTATGCCTTTTTTAACAGCTAGAAGGGACCTAGCCTATGTTGGGAAGAGAACAAAATGTTAACCAACATCTCTCACGGGTTGCCCATGTTGGTAAGTGAACAAGGGGGTGTTCAGGGGTGGACTGACCATTTGACCACTCGTGCACTGCCCGAGGGCCCCAGCCCACTAGGGGGCCCCATCAGGGTTGCCAGCCTCATTAAAACCAGGGACAGTATGTAAACATCTGTGTTTTTGTTTACATCTGTCTCTGAAATGTCCCTTACTGACATCTTTTTGGTCTAAAAATCCTGAGATTATAGCCGCCAATCACAGTTATCTAACTATTTATTGTAAGGAGTCTACATCCCTGATAGAGCTTAGAATTATCTGTTGGACCTCTTCTAGTTTTATATGTAGAAGAAAAAGCTGGCTAGTGTGAACCATATATACAATTTAACAATCTGATAAAATATCCTTTTTTTTAATCTTTATATTACAGCCAAAAATACATAAAAAATGATCACAATGACAGGCACCAATCAGGGTAGTTTTCTATCATTATTGACCAATAAATTTAGCAAAAGTGGCTAAGCATTGTAATGCTTTACCAAATGAGAAAGTGAGATAATGTAATAAAAATTTAAAAAAAAAGTACTTGGTACCCTACCGGTTGGCAGTTCTCGTTGTATCCCCCTCATCATAAAATGTATTCTATGTTGGATTTTTTTTTCTTGTCTCAGCTCCACTTCTGGCTATTATTGTTGCTTCTGAGTTTGGTCTGATGACCTGGTCTGACCATGCCCCATTATTTCTAGGTCTTACTCTGACAGCTGCCCTCCCCAAGAAATGCCAATGGCAAATTAACAAATCATTACTCCATCAGTTAGATACCAAAAGAAACTCTCCTGAGCTTTAACAGAGTTTTTTCATCTTAACCAAGGTTCTGCGATAGGCACGTCTAAGCTATAGGAGGCCCACAAGGCCTATTTCCATGGGCAATGTATTTCTGAAGGCTTTCATTTGCTCTCAAAGCCTCCTTGTTGAACGTCTCTTTGTGCTCTTCCCCCACGGTGGCTCGACTTTGCACAGCAACCTCTCTATGTAATCAGCTTAAAGCCTTTATCATGAAGGGTATTTTGCATGGGTGAAGCAAAAATTTTATGAATAAACTCCACAAGATGTTGGTGTTCAAACTTAAATCCTGCCCTTTTCATTCCTTTCCTGACCTTCTTCTTCAACTTGATGTTACTTCTACAGATTGTCCCCAGTCTATGGCTAAGGGCTTTGGCGACTTTTACAGTAAGCTTTACAATTGTTTGACTCCTGCAAACCACACTCCTTTGACCAAGAGGACTTTGATGCATTCTTTGTGTGTATATATATATATATATATATATATATATATATATATATATATATATATATATATATACACTTGCCTAAATTGTCCTCTTTTCACTTACAAAGGCTTAATGCAGCTATATCCATGGAGGAGCTTACCAATGTCATAAAGCATCTGCCTGCACATACATCTCCTGGCCCAGATGAACTCCCTTTTTCATTTTACAAAATCTTCCTCCACATTTTAGCACCCTATTTACTGTCCCTCTATAATTTCATACTTCGAGGTGAGACTCCTCAATCAGACTCCTTAATCACCTTTTATGCATTAATGTATTTCCATTATACCAAAACCAGGTAAGGATCCATCTGTTTCTGACAACTATAGACTGATTGCACTCCTACATTCAGATTATAAGATCTTTACAGAGATCTTGGCCAACCGGATTTCCCAAACGCTTTCTAAGCTGACGATAGGGATTAAGTGAGTTCAATCTGGGGACAATATTAGGCATGCCATCAATCTCATTAATATGCTGAACAGAGTCCCTCGCCCACCTTTAATTTTTAGTCTAGATGAATGAATGAATGAATGAAATACTTATATAGCGCACAATGCGAACTGAATCGCCTCTAGATGCCCAGAAAGCGGTTGATAGACTAAGTTGGCCCTATATGTTTGCTACACTATCACGCTATGAGTTTTAGGGCCCCTTTTTAGCAGCTAACCGGGCACTTGTTGTTCCCCCTCTGGTTCAACCAAAGGTGTGAACTTGGTTTGTGGGTGCGTCAATGATTTCAATGGTTAATTTCCTTTCCCTTGACAGGTTGGTGGGAATCTTCTGACTTCCTGTTTCCCAGGGTGTCGGCGCTGTTCAAATGTTCCATTGTCAGAATATAATGGATAGGCGAGAGGGGACATCCCTGTCTCGTACCATTTTCTATGATTATTTGATCTGATAAGATGTCATTGACTTTTACTCTTGCTTTCAGAGACTGATATAACGCCAGTATTTTTACTAAGAGGGTTGATGGTATCCCAACCTGAGTCAAATTCTCCAACATGAAAGGCCAACCTAAGTGGTTAAATGTTTTTCCGTGTCTACTGCTAAAAGGCAGAGGGGTATTTTGTTTTTTCCTAGCATAGTCCATTAGAGTTATGGCTTTAGTGGTATTATCTTTTGCCTCTCTATGGGAAACAAACGCCGCCTGATCCAGGCTGTGTCTTGATCACTGCTATATAGTATACAATTCATACTTTTATTCATGTCATATATCATAGCTATTGCTATACTTCTGGCCCCTGGTAGCTCTCATACACAGAAGCACTAATTTATCACATAATGTCTTTTTTTCAATTTTATTGAAATGTCAAAATTACATTTAACTTATATTTATGCACCACAGTGACTTGCAAAGTGGTGGAGTAAATTGAAAAATGCATAAAAATTCAGCATGTAGTACTTCTTCTCAGCACACAGCCACAAGGTAATATGAACTGACCTATTAAGAATATTCCCTTATCTGGAACTGTGCTGGGCAAGGTTGTTCACTGCAGTCCCAGTGCATTTGGTGTGAATGGGGCCTAAACTCATTTTGCAACACACACAATGTGGTTTATAGCTGGGATAGTCCATAACCTTTGCCCACTTTCTGTAGATATTACCCAGCATTTAAATGTATAGGATAATTTGCATTTTTATATACAGTATCTGGATGCTATATGTATATATTTTAAATCCCATTTTCTCTGGGATTGTTTACTCCCCTTATTGTTATCTAAGATGTTAATGATGATGTTTCTCTTTATATGTTTCACACTATTATTAAAGTTGACCTATGATCACAGGTGACATATGATGCAGCCCGTCACTAGCATTAACACCTTGGAGGAGATTTACTAAAACTGGAGCACTCGGAATCTAGTGCAGCTGTGTATGTAGCCAATCAACTTCTAACTTCAGCTTGTTCAATCAAGTTTTAACAATAAAACCTGGAAGCTTATTGTTTTCATTGCACCAGATTTTGCATGCTTCAGTAATTTTCCACTTCCTTTAACAGGGTGGCAATGTTGTTTGTTTTGCAGTGACTTTACACAGTAACCCATGAGTGTTATACAGTTTGTCCCAACCCAGTAACTATTTTTGTACATGCAAGTCTTCATGTAAATCTGGAGAATTGTGTGAAATAGGAATTGATATACGGAATACTATCATTAAAGTTATTAACTCCTTACAGCTACAAAAACATTTATTTTTTTTGCTATACAATTCCTTAAAGGAATAGGACAGAGATGAAAATATGTTTGACCTTTGGTAGTCACAAAGGAACATTATTTATTTTATTTCTTGTTTTTGTGATTTATTGATGCTGGGTGAATTAAGTTTGGTTGATTTGTATTTTGTGAACAAATCAAATGTCCCTGAAGTGTTGCAGTCTGATTCATCCCCCTAGATTGTCTATTGTGTTGAGGATATCCAGGACCAGAACAAATGAGTAATTCCCTACTACAATACAAGAGCATGTCTTTATGTACTAAAAGTCATGTTGTTTGAACAATTGACGTGTGAGAGCTAGTAGTGGGTAGTCATATTTAACTGGACATGCTTAGTAATTTTGAAACACTTCACTACTCATCAAAGTGTCTTCCTCAGTTCTAATGAGTGCAGTAAACATACCACAACATGTGTACCTACATAGGTAAATCAATGCCTGTAATTTCAAACAATGTGGTGTCATAAAATATGTCAAGGTAGAGCTAGATGGCTCAGGAACTTGATTAAAAGTGTAAATAGTGATCTAATTAACATAATCCAACCAATTGCCATGAATTCTCAGATATGTGTCAATTGCTTGAGTTACATGGATGGCAAATGGTGTTTGGGACTATGGTGAATGAGTTTTCAATTTGGGCATATATTCTGGGATATGTTCATGCCACTCATTTCAACAGTGGAAGCCACTTGGATGAATTGTGAAAGATCTTCAACAATACTAACCAAGTATAGCTAAATATAACATGTGGATTTGTGTGCACATATGTCTGACAGGGTAAAGAGGAATAAAAATAAAGAAGACATTAATTAAAAGCAATTTGGTGGAGTATGGACATTGATTTATACTGCTTTTTTTTTATTTAAATTTTTTTATGTGAATGCAATGTGGTTGTTTTAAGCTATTAATAAGGGTTTTCAATGGAATCACATGATTAGGAATGTTTTTCTCAATTGAGGAGTAATATGTGAAGAGACATATTTGAAAGATTGGCTTGGGAAGGACAAAAGTCATTTGAGACTTGATTACACTTAAAGTTATATGTTTCTGATGAGTTATTCTGGCACACACCAGGTGGAAGGTGATTGTTACACAGTGGTGTCTTGTTTGGTCTTGAAGAACAGAGGATACACTGTTTCTGGAAGTGTGGTTTCACAGCGGTGGATTATAAAGAAGAAAAGTTACAATTACTGTTTTTCCTTTTGTTATTTTTTCATTCTACTGAGGTTTCTTTATATAGACACTTTTTTTAAGATTAGACTTAAAAGGGGTTGTAAAGGTAAATTTTTTATTTTCTACATAGGTTCCTTTAAGCTAGTGCATTGTTGGTTCACTTATCTTTTCCTTCGATTTTCCTTCTAAATGTTTTTTTTTCTTTGTTTTCTTTGTCTGAATTTCTCACTTCCTGTTCCTCCTCAGTAAGCTGTTCAGTAAGCTGTTCTGGCTGACTAACCACCAGCTCGGATGATGGTGAGAAGTTTACTGAGGAGAAACAGGAAGTGAGATATTCAGACAAAGCAAAAAAACATTTAGAAGGGAAATCAAAGGAAAAGGTAAGTGAACCAACAATGCACTAGCTTAAAGGAACCTATGTAGAAAATAAAAAAATTACCTTTACAACCCCTTTAATTCACTTATCACGTTTATGTTGCAAATTTATACTATTTGCCTTCATGTGTGATTTAAAGTATTATGATAAACAAATTGGCCCCCATGTACCTACTGTAGATAAAACAAATAACATTAGTGCAAGCTATCCACATAAACATAAACACCTTTCTAGATTGATGAAACATGCCATTCAAGCAAACATTAGATCTTCATGCAATCCCTGCCTAGAGATAATGGTGATATATGTGCACAAACCAAACATAAAATGTACATGGTGCGTTCATTTTTATAATCGAAATTATTTATTATTTTGCCAAATTTTTATTGCCATCACCAAAAAATACAGGGAAATAATATATAAAAAATAAATAAATTGTACTGTTACCTCATCACAATATCAGTATAAATAGCATGTTACCATTGTATCCAATTTGTATCCAATATATATAATCATCACATAACATAGAGTTCAGTAATCAAGGTTAGATTAAAGCTAACAAAGTGAAAACATTAATTATGATCAATAGAGATATAACAACTTTTCTTGGTCTAAACATGGATGAAATGTCTCCCAGATCCAGAGTTTGTTAAAATGTCAGAGTACCCTTTACCCTCAGCTTCTTTAGCTCTTAAATATCTATATACCAATATGTTGAGGGAACCATGTTGGCATTCATGGTTCCCTCAACAAACTGTACTGTAGCTCCCCAGTGCTGGCCACACTCATGCAGCTCAAGACCATGATACTCCCATCGCCATGCTTGACTGTACGCAAGACACATTTGTCTTTGTACTCCTCACCTGGTTGCGGCCACTCACAAATGACACCATCTGAACCAAATAAGTTTATCTTAGTCTCATCAGACCACAGGACATGGTTCCGTAATCCATGTCCTTAGTCTGCTTGTCTTCAGCAAACTGTTTGCAGGCGTTCTTGTGCATTATGTTTAGAAGAGGCTTCCTTCTGGGATGACAGCCATGCAGACCAATTTGATGCAGTGTGCGGCATATGGTCTGAGCGCCCTCCAATCCTTCAACCTCTGACAGCACTCATACGTATATTTCCCAAAGTCATCCTCTGGATATGACGCTGAGCATGTGCACTCAACTTCTTTGGTCCACCATGGTGAGGCCAGTTCTGAGTGGAACCTGTCCTGTTAAACTATTGTATTGTGTTACAGCTCAGGTTCAGGGTCTTGGCAATCTTCTTATAGCCTAGGCCATCTTTATGTAGAGCAAACGTTCTTTTTTTTAGATCCTCAGAGAGTTCTTTGCCATGAGGTGCCATGTTGAATTTCTAGTGACCAGTATGAGAGTATGAGAGTATGAAACCTTGTAACACTAACGAGTCACATGACATTGGGGAGGGAAAATGGCTAGCTGGGCCCAATTTGAACATTTTCACTTAGGGGTGTACTCACTTTTGTTGTCAGCGGTTTAAACATTAATGACTGTGTGTTGAGTTATTTTGAGGGGACAGCAAATATACACTGTTATACAAGTCTACTTTACATTGTAGCAAAGTGTCATTTCTTCAGTGTTGTCACATGAAAACATATAGTAAAATATTTATAAAAATGTGAGGGGTGCATTCACTTTTGTGCGATACTGTATCTTCGGTAGAAAATGAAAAACATTACTTTATTCTATGTCAAAAGATAATAAATTGTTTTGGGGTCTTAGTATACCCATTACCCTACCTCTAATGATTTAATCCTCCAAATTTTAAATGTTTTGTGGGGTCTCCCTTGAAGGGTTTATAGGCGGAGCGGTCATTAAGCTATCTTAAAGTTTCTATAGAATATCGCTATTTAGTTTTTATTACAACTGCCCTTCCTTTATCAGGCCCCTGAACCACTATATCTTTAGATTGTGTAACCATTTTGCACCCATGCTATAGACAAAATACGGCTACAGCGTGGGCTTAAAATGGTGGAAGGACCTCCATGGACATCCTCCTGTTCTTGCGCTGGCTGCGTGTGCCTTGGGACGTGTGGAAGGCATGCTCTCTGTGATCAGCGAGTCTTTGGAACTCGGCTGATCACTGATCGGAGTAAAGGGCCAATGACAGCTGGGCACGGAAGTAAACAGATGCTGGTTTTCGCCTCTTTTTTTTCTCGCACGGTCAGCGTGAAGGAAAGAAGAAAGCTGTTAATCAGCTTCTGTCATCAGTCCCCTTATTGTCCACCAGCACTGCTAATCAGTGCCCCCCCATGGCTGCTAATAAGTGCCCACCAGTGCCATCTATCAGTACCCATCATTACTGCTAATCATGCCCACCAATGCCACCTATCAGTGCCCATCAGTGCTACTAATCAGTGCCCATCACTGCCTCATCATCAGTGTCACTTATCAGTGCTGCCTGTCAGTGCCCATCAGTGCCACCTATCAGTGCCCATCTAGATTTTGTGAGGCCTTAGGCAAAACTTAGACGTGACGCCCCAATCACTCCCATAATGGGAAAAGTATTTCAAGGAATGCAAATTAACTGTATTAGGAGGGTACAGTATAGTTGAGTGGACAGTACAGGGTGCAGGGGGGAACAGTACAGGGGGTAGGTAAGTGGGCACAGTACAGTACAGGGGGCAGGATGTCACAAAAAGAGAGAAATAAAGGGGGATGGGTGGAGAAAGAAAGATGGAAGGAAAGAAAGAAAGAAAGAAAGGAAAGATGGAAGTAAAGAAAGAAAGAAAGGAAAAGTGGAAGTAAAGAAACAAAGAAAGGAAAGGTGGAAGGAAAGAAAGAAAGAAAGAAAGAAAGAAAGAAAGAAAGAAAGAAAGAAAGAAAGAAAGAAAGAAAGAAAAAGAAAGAAAAAGATGGAAGGAAAGAAAGAAAGAAAGAAAGAAAGAAAGAAAGAAAGAAAAGATGGAATAAAAGAAACAAAGACAGGGAAGGTGGAAGGAAAGAAAGAAAGGAAAGATGGAAGGAAATATGGAAGTAAAGAAAGAAAGAAAGGAAAGGTGGAAGTAAAGAAAGAAAGAAAGGAAAGGTGGAAGGAAAGAAAGAAAGAAAGAAAGAAAGAAAGAAAGAAAGAAAGAAAGAAAGAAAGAAAGAAAAAAAGAAAGAAAGAAAAGATGGAATAAAAGAAACAAAGACAGGGAAGGTGGAAGGAAAGAAGGAAAGAAAGAAAGAAAGAAAGAAAGAAAGAAAGAAAGAAAGAAGAAAAGAAAGAAAGGAAAGATGGTTGGAAAGATGGAAGGAAAGAAAGAAAAGATGGAAGGAAAGAAATAAAGAAAGGAAATGTGGAAAAAAAGAAAGAAAGAAAGAAAAAGATGGAAGGAAAGAAAGAAAGAAAGAAAGAAAGAAAGAAAGAAAGAAAGAAAGAAAAAAGAAAGAAAGAAAGAAAGAAAGAAATAAAAGATGGAATAAAAGAAACAAAGACAGGGGAGGTGGAAGGAAAGAAGGAAAGAAAGAAAGAAGAAAAGAAAGAAAGGAAGGAAAGATGGAAGGAAAGAAAGAAAAGATGGAAGGAAAGAAAAAAAAGATGGAAGGAAAGAAAGAAAGGAAAGATGGAAGGAAAGAAAGAAAGAAAGAAAGAAAGAAAGGAAAGGTGGAATGAAAGAAAGAAAGAAAGAAAAGATGGAAGGAAAGTAAGAAATAAAGGAAAGAATGAAAGAGAGAGAAAGGAAGGAAAGATGGAAGAAAAGAAAGAAAGAAAAGATGTAAGGAAAGAAAGAAAGAAAGAAAGAAAGAAAGAAAGAAAGAAAGAAAGAAATAAAGAAAGAAAGAAAGATAGAACGTAAGGGGGATGGAGGAAGAAGGGAAGGAAGGGCATCCCCTATATCACTGTACTCACTGGGAGGAAGGATGGACTGGATGGATGGATGGATCAGACTACACTTTTCCTTTTCTGTTTGATGGATCTTCCCACCCTCACATCCCCTTCTCTGAGGCAGAACAGAGAACACCGCTGAAGAGAGTGGGCGGGGCAGACACAGTACGAGAGGGTGGGAGGAGGAGGAGCAGAAGCAGCTCTCTCCTTTCCTGTCTGGCTGTGTGGGCAGCAGGGGGCGGGGGAGATCTGTCAGAGCTGATTCTGCTCAGCGGCTCTCCCTGTCTGTGATCCGGAGCTGTACGTGCACTCCGATCACACAGTAACTTTCACTCGCAGCCTGTATTTCTCCCTGTAGCAGAGTGAGAGTATTCAGGACTGTGTGATGGCGGGTATCTCTGCTGCTGGAAGAGGTGGCTCTCTAATTAGGTAAACTAGTTGGCCGTGCAAGGACCCTGTGACTGCGAGGCCTGAGGCTATTGCCTAATTTGCCTAATTAGAGAGCTGCCTCTGCCCATCAGTGCAGCCTATCAGTGCCCATCAGTGAAGGAGAAAAATTACATTTTTGCAAATGTTATGACAAAATATGAAAAAAACTTTTGTTTGTTTTTTCAAAATGTTTTACCTTTTTTGTTTGTTTAGCAAAAAATAAAAAACTCAGTGCTGATTATATACCACCAAAAGAGAGCTCTAGTTGTGTAAAAAAAAGAAAAGAAAAACTTTTCATATGTGTACAGTGACTACATGACTGCGCGATTGTCATTTAAAGTGTGAGAGTGCTGAAAGCTTAAAATTGGTCTGGTCAGGAAGGGGGTATATGTGCCAAGTAAGCAAGTGGTTAAGATGTTCCAATGCTTTAACTCAATCAATTACCTTTAAACTACAGACCAAAAAACTTCTACAGCAGCGCTTCTGGTATGAATAGGGTACAAATGTTTGTCAGACGAGCCAAGAATGCTGCTGTCCACACCATATAGGCCACCAGTAGATTCAAACTGTAGAAAGTCTATTTGATACTAGAGTTGGATACACACATGTACTGTATCTATCTATCTATCTATCTATCTATAAATATATATATATATATATATATATATATATATATATATATATATATATATATATATATATATATATATATATATGAACTGGAATCCAGGCTGGGTTCAGGTCCGGGTGTTTGGGTCCACTGGAGTCCACAGTCATCTGGACTTTAAAGATATATACATACAGATAGCTATAGATACATATATGTATTTATTTTTATTTCCCAAATATGCATTATAAATATGTATTCTTATTAAAAGTATGACATGCATGTAATTGAAGAGGAAAGCAAACATTTAGTTTGAGCTAGAGACCTCACTTGGACCAGTAGTCATGTTTCTTGATATTAGGCGGTTTCACGGGTATATGATGATGTTGATGACATGTATGTAATCGAAGGGAAAAACAATTTCAAAGTAAAACTTTGACATTTCTTTACATAATTATTTTATTTTGAAAAATATAGGGAAGAAGCACAACTTACATGAGCATATGATGCAATTGCCATCCAGATCATCCACCAGGATTTGTTGGGACTTGGGATTAACCACTTCAACCCAGGAAGGATTTACCCCCTTCTTGACCAGAGCACTTTTTGTGATTCGGCACTGCGTCCTTTTAACTGACAATTGCGCGGTTGTGCGACGTTGCACCCAGACGTCCTTTTTCCCCCCATAAATAGAGCTTTCTTTTGGTGGTATTAGATTACCTCTGCATTTATTTATTTTTTTTGCACTATAAACAAAAAAGCGAGCGAGGAGCGATCACTGCTCCTGATGATAGTCATGTCACTAGGCAGAACGGGAAAATGCTTTGTTTACAAAGGCATCTCCCCATTCTTCTGCTGCGTGACATGGTCGTGGGCACCCGGCAGACATCGAGTCCACGGGACCCGCAGCACGTGGTGGGCGCGCGCCCACAATGACGCTTCTTAAAGGGGATGCACCTGTACGCCCATTTGCCCAGCCGTGCCATTGTGCCGACGTATATATCATCGTGTGCTGGTCATCAAGAGGTAACACTAGGGACTAGGGAGGGAAAATTTCTCTAAACGTAATATATGTACTGCACTGCTATGGTCTGATATGCTCTGATATGGGAGCAGACATTACACAGTCTGCAGAAGTAAGAAACAATTAACACGTAATAAAAATAGGAATGCTTTAGGAGCATATTAACCACTTGTCGACCAGCCGCCGCAGTTGTTCTACGACAACATAGCTCGGCTGCATATCTTACGTTGCTCCCTCTGGTAGCCCCACGCACCCACAGCTCGCCCCCCAGAGCCAACGCGAGTTTCGGGCTCCCGCGATCACTCATAACATGGCGAGAACCACAATCTGTCATCTCCCCTAGTCAGTCCCATCCCCCCATAAATTAGAACTCAAACTGGGGAACACAATTAACCCCTTTATCGCCCCTAGTGTTAAACCCTTCACTGTCAGTGACATTTTTACAGTAATCAATGCATTTTTATAGCACTGATTGCTGTATATATGCGAATGGTCCCAAAAATGTGTTAAAATTGTCTGATGTGTCCACCATAATGTCGCAGTCATGATAAAAATCACAGATCACCACCATTACTAGTAAAACAATAATAATAATAAAAATAGTATAAATCTATCCCTATTTGTAGACACTATAGCTTTTGCACAAACCAATCAATATATGGTTATTTCAATTTTTATTACCAAAATTATGTGGAAGAATACATATCGGCCTGAGAAAAAAAATGCGCTTTTAAAAAAAATATATATATTATTATAACAAGTACAAAATATTGTTTTTTTCAAAATTATCACACTTTTTTGCTTATAGCGCAAAAAAATAAAAACCACAGAGATGATTAAATACCACCAAAAGAAAGCTCTATTTGTGGGAACAACATCCCATGACCACGCAATTGTCAGTTAAAGTGACGCAGTGCCGAATCACAAAAAGTGCTCTGGTCAGGAAGGGGGTAAAATCTTCTGGGGCTGAAGTGGTTAAACAAAGGTATCACACAGTGCATTCCAATAGGCAATAAATATAGAAGAGTGAAGGTTAAGCCTGGGTGGCTACACTGTAATGTAGAAAGCCTCATTAAAGAGAAAAAAATGGGCTTTAAAATATATAAAGGGGATGGGTCACCATCACCATTCTGACACTACAAGGAATGCAATAAGAAGTGTAAGAACGCAATCAGAGCAGCTAAAAAAGACTACGAGCGAATCACCAACTCTTGGCATTGTTGACCCCCTTAAGAAGCAGGACACTTGCATGGGGCTTTTCTTTTTATTTTCTGGTTGAATAATGGATTGATTTGGTATATTTTCTAGATTTTTGGCTGCATAGAATGCACTTTTTGGTTAAGTTCTATTGGCAGATAGCATGTCTAATTTTATTTCTTTTCATTTTTTTAACGCACAATAAAAAATTGTGTAAAATAATACTTGGCTATGTGTTTTACGTTGAATGACAGTTAGAAAATAGGCAGTAACATTTTAAAAAATATAATGTAAAATTAACAAGGGACACCAACATAGTTGTATCTTTGATCTTAAAAACAACAGGATAATGGTGTTGTGGTAACTTGCACCAAAAAAAAAAAAAAAACAAGCATAATAATATTATTCTTGATATCACTAGAAAAAAAAAACCTTTGAAAATTTGTTTGCCATAACTCCATCAGTATCACCAGTATCAGTATCACCAGCAAAGCAGCTTAATTGTTATCCCATTAAAGAAGAAGAGATTGTTATCTGCATTTCGAGATTTCATAATTTGTGCGTGACAAATGTTAATTCTCCATTACGAATGCTAGTTTACAAGACCAACCACTTACAGCCTCTCCTTGCTTCCAAGCATGTTTATTTGTACTTTTGGACTTTTGTGTACACATGTTCGGAAAATTTGACAACAGACATTTGTCCGTGGAAAATTTTAAAGCCTGCCATCCAACATTTGTCCATGGAAAACCCGATATCAATTGTCCAATGAAGTGTACAAACGGTCGGATTTTCTACCAACAGCCAGTCATCACACAATTCCTATTCCATAAATCTTGATATGATAAAATCATAGCCATAATCAGTATCTACCCTAATGTACAGTATACAGTATGTAAGTCATAATTAATTTGGTACCAGATATGACTAGACTATTATGTATAGTCGGCAAACTGCTAATATTAAAGCTGAATTCCAAGGAAAATACTGGGTAAGGAAAATCTCTCCAACAATTACAAGTCTGTGACAAACTAATACGTTTACATCTTATAAGGCCAAGAAGACAACTTACACATTCCATATAACCCCACCACTCTAGGGTGGGGTTAACCAGCTCCAGCAGATCAAGTTTAATAAATAAAATTCCAGCAGGATCATAAATCCTGCTTACCAGGATGATGATCTGAAAACCTTCTTAATAATATCTGGGAATTTGCTAATTAGCTATTGTAAATAGTTTTAAGCAAATCAATTTGATACCAGACATGCCTAGACTGTTATGTATAACTGCCAAACTGCTCATCTTGATGCTGAATTCCAAGGAAAACAAAAAAAACTCCCTTACAATGGGGCTGTCTCCACACTGCAAAAGTTAAAATGTATTTAAAGTATGGGTTTAGATTAAAAAAAATTATACTCACCTAGATGGATGTAACATTGGATCTGTCTCCCCCCCAGCTCTAAGACTGAGAACTGAGCGATCAGAGAAATATGCCATGCTGGTTACCTGGCAGAGGGGCTGCATGGGGAGGGGTTGAATCTGAAAGCCAACAGTTACAGTAGCTTGCGATTTTTACATGTGTCTCTAACTGCTAATGGAGCTGGATGTGTGTGTGTGTGTGTGTGTGTGTGTGTATGTTTGTAAAACCTTCTGCTGCTCCAAGAGTATGATGTATGGTGGAAAAAAGGCTAAATGTTCTAAAATAAGTATATAGCCAATGCATATCATATTTTGTCATTTTCAAAATTATACACAATGGCTTTAAAAGTGATATGGTCCAGAAATATTTAGGCAGATTAAAGGTGGATAAAGCACCTGGCCAGATGGCATCCACCCACAGATCCTAAAAGAATTTAGCTCTGTCATTCTAATTTTTAAGGACTTGTTAATGACTGGAATGGTACCACTGGATTGGCGCAGGGCCAATGTGGTGCCCATATTTAAAAAGAGATCAAAGTCTTTACCAAGTAACTATAGACCTGTTAGTTTAACTATAGTCGGGAAGATACTGGAGAGTTTAATAAAAGACCATATAGAAGAGTTCTTACAGACAGCATGGATTAATGAAAGACAGAAAGACAGTTGTCAGACAAACCTGATTTCTTTTTATGAGGAGGTAAGTAAAACCTTCGACAGAAGAGTGGCTGGGGACATGGTATACATGGATTTTGTAAAAGCATTTGACACAGTTCCCCTCACATGGCTAAAGTGTAAGGTAATATCTACAGGCTTGGAAAGATTAATTTGTAAATTGATAGAAAACTAGCTAAAATAATGAATTCAGAGAGTAGTGGTTAATGATTCTTACTCTGAATAGTCTAAGGTTATCAGTGGTGTACCCTAAGGTTCAGTGCTGGGACCCTTACTTTTTTATACCTTTATAAATGATATTGGGTCTGGGATTAAAAGTACAATTTCTGTCTTTGCAGGTGACACTAAGCTATGCAGTGGAATAAAGTCCTTACAGGAAGTCTCCAATTAACAAACTAGCCTCAGTGCACTAATTGGGCAACTATGTGGAAAATTAGGTTTAATGCTGATAAATGTAAAGATATGCACTCGGGTGCTAAGAATATGCATGCATCATACATACTAGGGGGGTAAAACTGGGGGAATTAATGGTGGAGAAGGATCTGGGGGTTTTGATAGATCATAAGCTCAATAAAAGCATGCAATGCTAAGCTGCGGTTTCCAAAGTGAGCAAAGTCCTAAGCAAAGTACTATTAAGAGAGGTATAAACTTCTGAGAGAGAGATATAACTGTGCCCCTATACAGATCATTAGTAAGACTTCATCTGGAATACACAGTTTAGTTTTGGGCACCAGTTCTCAAAAAAGGATATTGGGAAACTGGAGAAACTGCAGAGAAGGGCAACCAAACTGATAGGAGACATGGAGGAGCTCAGCTATGAGGAAAGATTAGAGGAACTGAATTTATTCTCTCTTGGGAAGATGAGATTAAGCGAGATATGATCAACATGTATAAATAAGTGGTCCATATAATGAACTTGGTGTTGAGTTATTCACTTTAAGGTCATCACAGAGGACAAGGAGCACTCTTTACATCTAGAGGAAAAAGATTTAATCTCCAAAGAGGGAAAGGTTTCTTCACCGTTAGCCCTTGTACACACGGTCGGATGAATCCGTCGGAATGTGTCCTATCGGACCGTGTTGTCGGATAATTCGACTGTGTGTGGTATGCATTGGACTGATTCCGTCGGAATATCCGTCAGACCAAGTTTTCCAACATGTTGGAAATATTTTCCGACCAACTGGTCCGATCGGACATACTCCGATCATGTTTAGCCTACTCCGACGGACAATGTGCCACGCATGCTCACATTCAAATTCCGACATGGAAGCGCTCGTTCAGGTAAAACTACTGCTCGTAATCGATATAGCACATTCGTCACGCTGCAATGTTAAAAATTCTTTCATCAAGCGCATTCTCTAGTTCTTTACAATGCTGCAAGAACGAACTTCTTTTGATGCTCATAGTCACACACACTTCTCCCGAACGTATTTCATTACTCTTTTTTAACCATTTCAGCAATACAATTTTAGTTTGTGTCATTTGTGTCACACTTTTTTGGATGCTTTTTTATTTTTAATTCCTAAAAATCTCCTTTAAAGACAGTTTGCTAATTTCTCCTTTTTTTGGGGTGTTTTTTGTGTGTAAACTTACCACAACAACATTATTTTATTTTTTATCTTTGTTTTTTTTAATCTACAGGAGGTTGTTTAGTGTTGGTACCCCTTGTTATTCATTTCACTTTGTATTTTTGAAATGTACCTGCCTGCTCACAAATAAACTGGCCTTTTGGAAGGAAAACACATTACACAAGTATTTCATCAAACAAAAAAAAACGTTTATTTTGTTCGCTATAAAATAAAAATAGGAACTCAGCACTGAAGAAACTTCTTACTTTGGTGCAGCCTTTGGCCCCCAGGGCAGACATGAACAAATTAGAATAGAAAAAATTGGTGGCCTGAGGAGTAGATATCTCAGGGAGAGAAGTCTAGTCCCGAAGTCCTAGAGAACAGGAAATTCAGATGCCATTTCTGTCCCCAGGATGTGGATCTTCAAGAGGCTACATCTTCTGGCAGACCAGACTGAACCCAGGCCATCACTCTCTCATCTTCCTTGGGCACTTCCCACCAGGCATCCTTCCAGGCTGTGGCTCGGCTCCTGTAGTTGGGGCAGGAGGAGAAGGAGGGCATTGGTCGACCTCCTGGCTGCCACTTGCCACAGCCTCCCCCCGACTGAGGTCTTCCTGTGTATGAAAAGGGGGCATAGTTTTAGTTTTTTGATCATCAATCACACCATTTTGTGCTCCTGGCTTTTGCAAATTGAATGTTACCAAATAGAACAGACTATCATTCTGAGCCCAGCATTTTTCTTTCCCGTCCCAATCATTTTTGGTCACTACTGTCTCTTGAGATGTAAACCACTTTGAGAAATCACAACTTACTGATCAATAAGAACATCTAGTTAACATCATTAAATGTAACACAAGAAATATGTTCAACAATGCAATACCTGTCTCAAGCTGGGCCCCACCACATGTTGCTGCATGGAAGGCCCAGGTTGGACATCAGAAGCCTCAGCTGGGGGTGAAGGATGCCTTGAAGGAAGACTGGAGAGTGGTGGCCTGAGTGGTGGCCTGGGTACCCCTTGGTCTACCAGAAAATGCAGCCTGTCAAAGTGAACCATCCTGGGGTAATAAACGGCATCTGGATCTCCTGCTCTCAAGGACTCCAGGTGCTTGTTTCTCTCCCTGAGATATGTAATCCGCATGGCCCCAATTTTCCTATTCAGATAGTCCATGTCTGCCGTGGGGACTATGATCCACACCAAAGAAAGCAGTTTCTCCAGTGCTGCGTTCCTCTTTGCTCTGTCGGCATAAAACTCGTTGTGGAACTGCCACAGGCAGGGTATCTCCATGTAGAGTTCTAGGAATAGCCCCATAAAATTTTCATTTTGGAAAGGATCCATATTGTCTGCAAGACACAACACAAGACAAACCTTCAAATACTAATAATGCCATTAAAAACCCTCCTAATATTGTCCCAACATCAGCCTAGATAGAAGCAGTCTAGTCTAGTGAAGCACCAAGTTAAAATGTTTACCTTTGTTTCCACGCTTGTCACATCCATGCCTCAGGAGGAAGGAGAGATCGTGGAGGTTGGACAAATTGTCACCACAACAGGTGAGTGTCAGAGAACACAGCTTCTGGTAAGCTCAGCAATGTATATAACCATATTTTTATTACATGGTGTGTTTGTTTGCTTTGTTTTGTAGGTGATGTGGAAGAAGATTCCCGTTTTACCAGTGAAAGTGCACAGATCTTGATCGGGGAGATAATGGGGTGCAATCATGATTTGGAAATTATCCAACAAAACATCAATGATGTAAAAAATAAAATGAAGAACATCATTGATGTTTTGGGGAGAGTGTGAAACAACAAAAACTAGATAGGGTTTTATTTTTGCTATTTTAAAAACAAAATGTTGTATTTATCGAAATTCCAAATTTGGAAGATGCACAGAGTGTGTAAACATGCGCTATCTCCCATCATGGGGGATCAATGGACATGTTTTGTGGAAAGTGTCTGAGATGAAGGGGTTGCAGCCCCAAAGCATGTACATTGATCCCCCATGATGGGAGATAGCACATGTTGACACACTGTGTGCATCTTCCAAATTTGGATTTTTCAGGGGTCACACCCCATGTGATGAAGGCAATATCAGCCCAGTTTGTACATACCCAGGTCTGATATTGTTTTCACTTTTCAAAGTTGAACTTTGTAAGTTCCTGTGTTCTGTATTTTACGGTTTAATACATGCCTGTTTACACAAAAACAACAAGGAAACAAAATTCTGATTAAACTCTGTTTTGGGTACACAAAATCTCTTGGTTTGTTGTAAAAACCTTTTCGAAACGCACATGTGAATGTGCTTGTATTAAAAAGTTTAATTCTCAACAATGTGTGGCTTCCTTTTTCATTGCGCATAAAATGTATTTGTAGTCAAATTTTAGTTTGTGCTGAGAAGGAGTGTGATTTACTAAAGGCAACTCCACTTTGCACTCCAAGTGCAGTGTCATGTGTACATTTGCAGTGCACTTGTAGTGCATAGTGGATGTGCCTTTAGTAAAAAACACCCACAGTGAGGTGTAAATTTGGACAATCATGCCATTTTCCTGCCATGGTGCTGAAAATGAGCACGATTTTGATCAGTAATTCACTACATACATTAGTTACAAAAACAAGGTGTGTGTGTAGCAGACCCACAACATAATAACATTATCTGAAGAAGAGACTGTCCCCTCATCTCGCTCTGAACTTGGGTTTGCACTGTTGGTGAAAAAGGCACAACTTAAAAAAACTGGCAAAGTGGGAGGCCACAGTCGGCCATTCCTGTGGCGTTGAAGGACACTGTGTAGTGAAACAAGTACAAAAATTAGTAATTTGACAAATCAACAGTGCAAGCAGATTAGACACCCACATTTTTGGACAAAATTAGTATAACATTTTGGGAACTGAGTGTTTAAAGCCTAAAGTATCACCCCCCCCCCCCCCATATGATGGACCCTTGCTAAAAAATGAGGGGGGATGTTTAGGACAGGTAACCCTCTCCACTTGATTGAGAGCTGAATGCCTAAATAATGTGTGATACTTTGTGAAGCCCCTCCTTAGTTACACTATTGGCAGCCCACGGGACAGGTAAGAAGTGTCATAATAACAAAATGGAAGCACATTTTGACATTCTGCTATTACATAGCAAGAAAAATAATGTGTTAAAAAAATAAAAATAGCATTTGAAAGTATTGAGGCAGGCCCTTACACTACATGCTTTGGTGAATTCATCCGTGATCATGAAAAAGGTAGGTATAGTGTGTATTGGGTTTGGTCAAGTCACCAGATAGAGGATTGCTATCAGCTGAGCTAGAAGTTGGGGAGAGGGGGGTTACTAATGAGTTTGGCACAACCCCAAAAATAAAAAATAAGTCACTCTGCATGAATTGAAGCACACACATCACATTTGTAGACATTTTAGGGGGTGTTTATGGGAAAGCAATACTATAGAGCTGACAAAAAACATTGTTAAGTGACTAGACTATAGTTTAATGGGCCAAGAAGAGCATGGTGGGAAAGTTAGTGAGGCAAATATGCATGAGGACAAAGGGGCACAGCATATGAATTAGAGCATATTGCAATCATGGTAATTAGGGAATGAGGAAAGAAATGCAAGACATTGGCAATCATGAAATACATAGAATGTGATGTTTAAGGCTAAAACTTAGCTTCATATAGTCCTTCTGCAGGACCTGAATGATGGAAGAACAGGTCTCTGGAATAATGATCCCCAGAGCCTGGGGGGAGATGCCTGTAGAGAACTTGAGGCCCTATAGACTTCTCCCTGTCGCCAAGTAGCGCAACATGGCAATGAGCCTCTGCTCCGGAGTGATGGCTTGCCACATGCAGGTATCCTGCCTGGTGATATAAGGGGTCAGCAAAGCCAGCAGACGGTGAAAAACAGGGTCCGTCATCCGGAGATAATTCCTGAAATGATCAGATTATTCTCGCGGATCTCACGGAGCAAAGGCATGTGCGAGAACTGGTGATGCTGGCACAACCAATTCTTGGTCCACAAACGCCTCCCCTCCCTGTTCATGGACCGGGCTTGTGTCAAAGTAAGAACCCCAACATGAAGTCTCTGCACAGCACAAACTGTACGATGAGTACGTAGACGAAACATGGTTTGAAAACGGTCGGCTGGTCAGAACGGACACCATAAAGCACTGATAAACAGCAAGGCCTGAAAGAACGACCTGAATAGCAGAAGCAAGCAGACAATAAAAAATGCCTTTCAAAGCGTACTATACCTAGATATAGTCCACAATGAGAAACAAATACTTAATGACTGCACGCACTGATTATCAGATACGCAAAGACAAGCAGAAACTGAAGAGCAGTAGCGATCTGAATCACTAATGTGAAAAGCGCGAATCATCTCTCCCCAAACTTCTACTAACACGAGATCAGCAGAAGGAGCCCAAAGGGTGCCGGACGTGGTGCTGAACTTCCCTTTTCTAGTCCCGCCGTACACGGCTTACGTCACCACGTTCTTGGTAACCGCTAAATCTGACAACTGGGTCCGACCGTGTGTATGCAACAGTTTCGGACACAATCCGTCGGACAAAATCCGACGGATTTGGTTGGTAGAATGTCCGACTGTGTGTACGGGGGCTAAGAGCTGTGAAAATGTGGAATAGACTCCCTCAAGAGGTGGTTCTGGAAAGTTCAGTAGATTGCTATAAAAAAGGCCTGTATTCTTTCCTAAATTTACATAATATAACCAGGTACTAACATTTATAGGTAAATTGATCCAGAGAAAATCCGATTGTTGTAGCAAATTTGAGCATGCTTTGCTGGGGTTTTTCACCTTCCTCTAGATAAACTGTGGGTGATGGATTGTGTATATGGGATTGTATTATTATTTTTTGGTTGAACTAGAGGGACTTGTGTCTTTTTTGCAACCTGAGTAACTATGTAACTGCTGTATGTAAATATGTAATTATGTAATTTTATTTTATTCAATATTGGACTGGTTGTAGGACTGAAAGATATGGTCATCCTGAAATATTAATATAATTAATAAGGGTGCCAAAAAAGGAGTACCTACTGGATTATGATCAATCACTTTAGCCCTCACACCCCTCAGCCCTTTTGACTGGGTGGGGTTATCTCAGTGATACACTCTGGAGGGTCAACAACAACCTGCTGAATATGTGGCTCAGACGAGATCTCAATTTTCCAGTGAAACTATGCATGAATGGCAAGTGCAATTCCTGAGGGTCAGTTACTCAAACCTATGCTGCAGGGAACTGGGTAAGGTGAGGGGTTAGGTTCTGGCAGATCTGGGCCAGGCAAATCCTTTTAAATTCGGTTCATTTGTTATCCCATTTTTTTACTGCTATTATTGTCTGTTTTTTATAATATATTTTCCCTTATTAAAACATTTTTATTAGAGAAAAAACACTACAGTTCACAGGCAATGATAAAATGTAACCAATAACATATTGCTATACACTCAAATAGCAAAAAGATAATTTTACATATACAGTACATGATATGCGGGTAAACATCAAAATAAGTATAAATACTTGGAGCAGAATGTGCAATTCTAAAAAAAAAGTTCTGAGTTTCAACTTATAGAGTGTTGGCTGATAAACCACACTGAAAATATAGAAGAAAGTAAAGAAAAGTAAAGAGGAGAGAAGAGAAAGGTGGGGGGAGGGTAAGGGAGGGAGAGACTACCAGGATCAATGCAGTACACAACCACACAATGATGATAGGCTACTCATCATCCATTGTGATTTAGTCAGGGTTCCAAAAGGGACTGGTCAAAATCAATACAGGTGGGAATTTAATAAATAAGGCAAGAGTAGTTTCAGAACTCAAAATGTACATATAGCATCGAAAATACCTCCAATGTCCAATACACCAAAACTATAGGACAGGCCCACCATATACAGTATGTGGTGTGCGTTCCCTCCTCTGTGCATCCCCAGTAGCCCAGTGGGTTGTGTATGGGGAGAGATTCAGAGTTCAAAACCAAGATCAGATAAGCATACAGTTTAGAGACTTTGCCCAGAACCTGAGTGCCCAACAAACATGTGCTCAAAGAGCGTTTGTGATCGTAAATCCGATTGGCCCTTAATATACACCAAATAAAAATGCAATATTTAAAGATATCTAAACACTTCTGAAAATTGGAAGCTGATATTGCTCTTGCAAAGATGCAAAAGAGTAAAGGGAGAAGGCTGTAACCAAGTGACCCAAACAATGATGTCCAAGAGATTTCCAAATTTTGAAAAATGTTGTGATGGCTCCAGCAGGGTATGCTTGGTGCCAGTATATAGGCACAGGCGCATGTGAGTTTAACTATGCTTTTTACCTTTTTAAATAAATTTTGATTACATACTATACCATGATGACTATTTATATATCTTTGTGAGAGACAACTAGTTCAAGAGGCATTTATATACTGTTTGGAGAGGCTGTTGGTGAAACGGATAACAGAGTGGTTATCCTAAATGAACCAAAGGCGCATATTCTGGTTTATCTGGTGAGTGGCCATTGTAACAGGTGGTGGTGAAATCACTCATTTGTTGGATAAAGAAGCACTTTATATAGGAGGAATATAATTGCACTTTAGTGATCACTCACTTTGGACATTCATTTGCACTGAAATTAATTTTTCTGTCATTTTTACATATTTTTATAGTGATAGTGAAAGTTAGAGCAATCCATATCATATACACAGTGTCCATGGCAGCTCAGCACCTTAGAATCCTCCTTCCATTTACTGCATCTTGAAATAGCCAGTTCTGAGGCTCAGAAACGGATGGATCCACATCCCAGGCCATGAGGGCCCCTGGGGGCTGTTCAGAAGGACCAGGACCAGGGAGTCAGCAACAACTTCTGGACCGGAACCCAGAACCACGTGACTTCGGCACCTTAAGTACCCTCCCCTGGATTACGTAGTGAGACAAAGGCACCCACTGATTGGCTCCAGGATGAGGATTGGTACCCAATGCGTCCAACCAGACTGCGTTCTAAAGCCTCCCACAGGTGTACAACCCCACCTATGACCAGGCAGAACTTCTATACAGCCCAGCCAAACTGATGCCAAAGTACAATTTAGCACAATTAACCTCAAAACTTACTATAGTTTTGAGCAAAAACTACATTTAAATACATAGTGCGTACTCTTTAGGAGTACCGGCGCTATGTATAATGAGGAAATCCAACTAAGGAAGTTGGCCCATCTTGCAAACATATAATATAAATATGACCACAAAAGTGCATTGGACGTTTTATATACATACAGCGATAAAAAGTATGCAGGTATACGAATGGGGGTGCTAAATAAGTCAAGAGGAAAGCCCAAAGTACATTGTCGGCTGCCTGCCAATGGGAGATAAAGCCCACTTAGTCTTTGGGAGCCAATGATGGGGTTCAAATGAAAGGTGAGGATTTTGGCTAAGATTTTAATGTTCAGGTTAGGTAAGGTCTATACTTTGACCAAGTAGTGGTATCAGTATAGGGTTTAGATATAGAAATGATAGCTGTGAGGGTTTCTGACCAAAACAAATGCTGTTTAAGTGAGGAATTGAAAGAGTTGGCGAGTAGCGGGCCAGAAAGTCTGCACATTTCTTTGGAATGCCCATCTGAGCCTGGATGTTTATTAATTTTCAAGATGCTTGTTAGTTTGAGCTGAAGGTGGGAAGGTCAAGGCCCGCTAACACTGAATCCATGTAAAATGAAGAAAATGTACCTTTTGCAGCATATAGTTGTGAGAGACAAGCTTTAAATTCTTTCAGAACTTTGAGAGGGTCACTAGTATACACATCCCTGGCAACTTTCAAGGGGACAGGCTTCCTATCAACATTAAGTTGTCAAAGGCACAAAGCCAGGAGAGTAAATAAATAAAATACTGCTATACACCTGATTTCAGAGTGCCGCTGAGTGCTCACATGACCTGCCTGCTCTCTCCTCTCCTGATCTGGCAGCTAGAGTGGGAGGGGCTGACGTCAGTCAGGAGGGGAGGAAGAGAGGGGTAGAGAGCCGGCCGATCAGGTGAGCACCAAGCGGTTCTCTGAAATCAGGTATATACCACCATTTTACTTATAAAGCACAGACACGGGGACACTTGTCATTAGCAAACATGGAGGTTTGTGTGAAAATTTAAGAGATTTAAGAGTAATTTTAGCAGCATAAGGGGAGGGACAGACACTTGCAAGAGCTGACAGGTAGGGAGGGGAAGGGGGAATAGGATGGGGTAGAGAGGACAGAGCAGGGCTGTGGATGAAGGAGGCACATAAACTGACCACGGTGTCAGGACTCAGCATCCACGATAAACCATGGTCAGTTTACAGAGGGGAGGGTAAAGCCAGGCAGGATCAGCCAGGTATTTCAGGTGATAGAATAGGCCAAGCATTGTTCTGTATAACATGCTTTAAAGGAATGGGATCAATACATATTTTTTTAGGGTAACACACACTCTAATTGGTAAAGGTCCGACGTGCCATAATAAATACTGAGAGAGAGTGTTTCTGTTAAAACACTAGGTTGCAGCTACTGTTTGTATGTATAAAGGATTCACTGTGGAGTATGTCATTGTCTACAGATATACATACACTTTATTTTTTATATGTTTTTTCCTTCATAGGTTTATGGATCAAGTTAGTGGGCACCTGATGCAGCTCCTCTATGCAGTTATATAGCAACAGAGCACTTCTAGTGATTTATTGCTGACTGCATTTAGCCAGTAATGTATTACAATTACAGTGGTCTATTTCTGCAAAGCAAGGATCTGCCTAAGATTTCTCCTAGTCTTCCTATGGACAGGAAGTACTAATATCACATTGATTTCCTGCTACAGTCTTCCAATGACACTGGACACCTATGCAGCAGGATAAGAAGTCCATGAATAATTGTTTACTGAGGTAGTTGTTCCATGGATAATGCTATTTTAAAAACACAGTGCGGGAGATTTACTAAAATGAGATCGCTCAGAATCTGGTGCAGCTGTGCCAATCAACTGCTAACTTCAACTTGTTGAATTAAGCTTTGACAATAAAATCTGGAAGCTGATTGGTTTCTATGCAGAGTTGCACCAGTTTTAGTAAATCTTCCGCACTGTCTTAAATGATTAAACTGTTCCATGCATATGAGACACAGTTTTTCTGCCTGTAAATGTGCCTCTATAGCAGGGATCTTCAAGCTATAGCCCTCCAGCTGTTGCAGAACTACACATCCCATGAAGAATAACTAGCAAAGATGGGAATTGTAGCTCCTGATCAACCGGAGGGCCACAGTTTGAAGACCCCTGACCTATAGTATATATTATAGCATTTTCTTGCTATAGTATATTACTGCTAACGTACTCAGAATCCATTTGCATCTTCCTACTTTATTCAGATACTATAGCGCCTCACCCTACAGCTAATTATGCTAGCCAAAGCAGATATGTGGAAACATTGATATAATCATTTTGAGCAGTTCAGAGAACAAGCTTAACCACTTGGGATCCGCGCTATTGCAAAATGACGGCAATAGCGCGGACCCACATTTTCGGGACTACGTCTATTGACGTAGTCCCGGTTACGAGCGGCCTGCACGCCCCCTGAGGGGCGCGCGCGGCGCGCTCTGTGATCGGCGAGTCCGTGAGACTCGCCTGATCACCGATCCGTGTAAGGGGTCGATCCCGACCCCTTATCACGTGATCAGCTGTCAGCCAATGACAGCTGATCATGTGATAAAACGGAGCCGGTAATCGGCTAGTATTCCTCCTCGCGCTGACAGCGCGAGGAGAAAAAAAAAAAGCCGATCGCCGGCGGCCGTGTTCGGGACATCAGTCCCGATCACGGCCAGCAATTTAAAAGGACACCTGCCCCCTGCCAGTGCCCACCTGCCACCCGCAGTGCCATCCTGAAATAAAGTAAGTGCCCCCCTGTCAGTGCCACCCAGCAGTGCCCATAGTGCCCACAGTGCCACCCAGCAGTGCCCACAGTGCCACCCAGCAGTGCCCACAGTGCCACCCACAGTGCCACCCAGCAGTGCCACCCACAGTGCCACCCAAAATCTGCCTCAGGTGCTGCACCCCAGTGCCGCCCATCAGTGCCCAGCAGTGCCGCCCATCAGTGCCCAGCAGTGCCGCCCATCAGTGCCCAGCAGTGCCACCTATCAGAGCCACCTATCAGTGCCACCTATCAGTGCCCATCAGTCCCATCTATCTGTGGTACCTATCAGTGCCCATCCGTGCCACCCATCCGTGCCACTTATCCGTGCCACCCATCCGTGCCATCTTATCTGTGCCCATCTTTGCCCATCAGTGCCGCCTTATCTGTGCCCATCGGTGCCGCCTTATCTGTGCCTATTAGTGCCGCCTTAACTATGCCTATCAGTGCCCACCAGTGCAGCCTATCAGTGCCCACCAATGCAGCCCATCAGTGCCCACCAATGCAGCCCATCAGTGCCCACCAATGCAGCCTATCAGTGCCGCCTAATCAGCGCACTTCAATGAAGGAGAAAAATGACCCGTTTGCAAAATTTTATAACAAACTATTAAAACATGATTTTTTTTTTTTGCATCTTTTTTTGTTTGTTTAGCAAAAAATAAAACTCCGAGCTGTAACTAAATACCACCAAAAGAAAGCTCTATTTGTGGGAAAAAAATGATAAAAATTTCATTTGGGTACAGTGTTGTATGACCGCGCAATTGTCATTCAAAGTGCATCAGCGCTGAAAGCTGAAAATTGGTCTGGGACTGAGGGGGGTTTAAGTGCCCAGTAAGCAAGTGGTTAAAGCAGTATCAAATCCAAAAGCAAACATGTATTATATTACAGCTGATTACAGTGATTGTGAACATAATTAATAAACAAAATAAACAATCATGTCTATACTTATCTGCTCTGTGCAATGGAATCGCACAAAGCAGCCATAATCCTCCTCTTTGCGGGTCCTCTACCGATGCTCCTGGACACTTCTCTTTGGTTCTAAATCTACTAATACCTTTAACTCTACCCCCCCAACCCCACAGACTGATAATGGTTCTGTTATGTGCTCATTCTGCTCATACCTCCAGAGTTGTGTCTCACTAATACCGAAGGTTTGTTTACGGCCAGATCACTGGGTGAAAACAGATGGAAAAAAAAACAAAGAAAAGAAAATGGATGCCGCCACCACATCTAATGATTGGTAAACCACAATAAAATATATGTTTGGTTTGTTTTTGTTTTTACCACTTTAAAACAACGTATTTCCATGCAACCTCGAGCGACCTAAATTTTTAACATGAGAACTCAGCATAGCACCACAGTACAGTGTTTTCTTGAAGTGGCACAACAATCAACGTTGTGTGAACATTAATCAAAGCAGTTTATTATTATCAAGTTAATCTAATTTCACAAGTGCCATTTTAAGGTAAATTACATGTTATTTATTACATTGGGACATTAAATTTGGGCTATAGTTTCCAGAGAAAATCGTACCCAGTTTATGAAGTTAAACTCTACAGGATGATTATAACCCATGATAAAATGACATATTCTAGACTGTAGCGTGTGGAGCTTCAGTACATATGGCTCTCTCAGCTACCAGTTATCAAGGGAACTGGGGCATAAGGGAAAAAAAAAAAACTGTAGGACACTATCATAATGTATGGGATCCCAAATTAAACTCATACCTTTGAGAGATTGTGGTTCCTCCCTAGGGCAGAAAGGTTAATCTGTTCCACATCATTGCTAATTCAGCATCTGCAGGTGAACGGAGAAATATAGAACTATTTTCCTGGTGGAGGGCTGCAATACATTACTCCGCATTGTGTTTGTTAAATATTATACACACACTCATATTCCCATTTCACAGATGTCAAAGTAAAATGAATGAGCTTTTGTTAGGACATAACACAGTAATGTATGATGTTCTATGCACAATTACTTGCCTATTCATGAGTGTACTATGCACCACAGTAGAATGGAAGCCATACAATTAATCAAAGCTTTAATCATCAAACACACTGTGCATGCACATGTCAATTTTCTCATTTTTTAATTAATCTCCACATTGTGTGTTACTTCAAACAAGACCAGGCTTCACCGTCAACATTGTTTAATCAATGGTATGCCTTAACCAGAAGATACTAGTGATGATTTCATATCTGCACACTGTGGGAAAACAAAACAAGACCGATGCCTCTGCTCACTTTTAAAATATGCAATTAGATCATTATTCACTTACATATATGTTGCCTGATAGTGAAAAATCAGGTACTTTTTAAAGCATGCTTATTAAGACTAAAGAAAAAGTTCATAATATGTAATGTTTAGAGCTAGAGGTGCTAGGTATAGGCTAAGGTTAAGCAGAAGGGTTAGTATTAGGCTAAAGAAATCAAAATGCATGACATTGTTACCTGGGCTGGGCGTGTTTCCCTGAAAATAAGACCTACTGTTATTTTCAAGAAGGGCTGCGATGTAAGCTGACCTCCCCATGCTCTCCTCTTCTCTTAGTTGTCAGCGAGGGATCTTGGCCCCCGTCTGCAGTGTTCAGAGCTAGGTAGAGAGCTCCAGCGGGTCACAGAAGCGCCGAGCACTGCTTTAATGAAGGCATTTGGCACAATTATATTACAGAAACACACACAATGTACATTATATACAGCAATAGAGTGAATTATAGGATTTTATAAGCATTTTAACTCAGTTCACACTGGGGATTCCTGACAGGTAGGGAGGGAGACGGGGAGAGAAGACGGCATATTACATGGTAAGACCTACACCAAAAATAAACCCTACTGTGTATGTTGTTGCTAAAATTAATATAAGACCCAGGCTTATTTTTGGGGAAACACGGTATAAGTCATCTTATAATCAGTGATCTTTAGATAAGTTACACCAAGGAAAGGACTATAACTTAAATATCAATGGTAGGGATGAGCCAAATGTACCTGTGCTCAGTTTAATGTGGGTTCAGCAGACATTACTAAAGTTCAGATTCTGTATATGAACCCTGTTAAAGTCTATAGTATCCAAATGCTAAAAACAGCACCAAAGCAAACAATTTTTTTTAAATTCAATTTGGCAGGAAGCAGTGATTTTAAAGCAACTCTCAGGCACTTCCTGAAGACGTTAACAACGAAACGTACGTCGGAGCGGCACTTGGTCACGCTATTCGACGCCATTTCTGGCCCTTTGGTTTGTCGGTCTGTAGGCCTGGAACGCACGCCAATATCGAATGCAGAAGAATTTTTTTCCTTGAGTTGGAGAGCGATTCTTTTGGTCAGAGCGAGCAGTCCCAGTGCCAGGTTAGGCACCTAACCATGTAAGGAGCCTTTTGGCTGTCTGTTTTTTTACTCATTTTTTATTAAAGTCAGTATTATGCTATGGATTTTTTGGTAGTTTTTCACATTTGCCGCTTGAGTCTGTGAAGAGAGACACACCATCTAACATCATCTGCATTGGTATCCATATGAGCAGGCATTATCCTGTACAAGCGTTGTTTGACTTACTTTTTAATTAAAGTGGTCAAACGGATCTGGTAAGCAGTTTGGACTTGTATTATCACTACTGGTGTAGTTCTACATTCATGGTGGAGGGAGTCGCAAGTTTTCTTCCGATTTGTTGCTAACCACTGCTATATCACGATTATTATTTGTTTTTCACTTTCCGGATCGGCAGAATTCTACTATAATCATTGCTATGATGTGTATATTTCTCACTTTGGTGATGTTCACATTATTTTAAGCACTTTCTTTTCCAGCCATTTTGATTCAGTGGTTCAGGAAGAGAAAAAAATGTTTTTTGCTAATTAGTAGTTTAGATTAATATTCTTTACAGAGCGCCCTTAATCATTGTTATTATCTCTCAGGAATCCGCTTTAATGCCACCTACTCTCACCTTCCCTCTATCTGATCTCTCTATTATAAAAAAAAACATTTTTTTTTACTTTCCTTACACATTGGCTTGTCTTTTATTTACTTCATGCTTGGGATTGCTCTTTGGGTACTGTATCTACATTATTAGATACATGTTTAGGACACTTCCAACTTAAAGGGGTTGTAAACCCTCAGCATTTTTCACACTTATGCATTCTATACATTAAGGTGAAAAACCTTCTTTAGTGTAGCAGTTCCCCCAGTGCCCCCTGTTTTACTTACCTGAACTCTGTCTTTCCAGCGCCGGGAACAAGCACACATGTTCTCGCCGATGTCTCGGGTCCTTATTGGATAGATTAATAGCAGCGCAGCCATTTGCTCCCACTCCTGTCAGTGAATTCCAATGATGTGAGAGCAGGGGGCAGGGCTGAATCCTGCTGTCTGTGTCAATGGACACAGCAGCAGGAATCGGGAGTGTGCCTGCATGGGTGTCCCTAGGGAAGCGCTTCCCCGGGGGGGCACTCAATGCGGGGAGAAGCCAGGAGCACAGCTGAGGGACCCCAGAAGAGGAGGATCTGGGCCAATCTGTTTAAAACCCTTACACAGAGGAGGTACGTATGACATGTTTGTTATTTTATTCTTTTAAAACAAACCTTTAGTGTTCCTTTATTGGCCAATGGGGTTTCAGTGCTGTCACACTTTGAATGACAATTACTCGGGCATACACCAATGTACCCAAATAAAATTCTTAACATTTTTTAAGACATATAAAGCTTTTGGTGGTATTTAATCACCATTGCTTTTTTTATATAAACAGAAAAATACGGACAGTTTTAAAAAAAAAAACATGTTTTTCTTGGCTCCTGTTATAAATGTTTGCAATAATAACAATCTGTCTTTGTAAATTTCAGCCAAAATGTATTCTGCTGCATTTCCTTGGTAAAAATAACCCAAATCATAGTATATTATTCGGTCATTATGAAAGTTATAGACTCTACAAACTGTGGTATATATACTGTATTTAAAAAATTATCAATCCTGATGTATTGAACGCCTATCTATTTTCTTGAGGCACTAAAATGCCAATACAGTATGCTTTCCCAAGCGATGCTTTGTTTTATAGCTGTGGCAGGAATTATACCCCCTGTACATTGCCAACTGTGACCCATTCACGTATATAGGGGTGCTTGTGCAAGGACCAAGGGGTTAAAGCAAGTGGTGAGGAGGTGATACAATGCCTACCTGCTGCCTGACAACAGCCATCCAAATAATGTATTGCATATGTGACCAAGTCCTTATAGTGACACTATGACTGCTGTGCCTGTGATCAGAGACTCTGTAACTGGTGTAGTTGTGATCAGGGACACTGGGACTGGTGTGGTGGTGATCAGAAACACTGTAACTGGTATGGTGGTGATCAGGGGCACTGTAATGGGTGTGGCAATTATCATAAACACTGTAACTACCCCACAGTCTCCATTCTTCACTCTACCCACCCCCCCCCCCCCCATTGTCCCTTCTTCTCTCCTCCACCAACTGCCCCTCATCCCTCTCTCTCCCTTTCTTCTGCTACCTGCACCCCAAGGGTTCACCCAACTTCTCCTCTCCAACACCACCAACCCATCCCAGTATTACTTTCTATTTTGCTACATTATTATATTCCATTGGAATTTTTGCAATTTGACAGTGGACCTAGTTTTATATCTATTCAGATTTATATCCAATTTTTTTCCTCCAGAGGCTCAAGTAACTCCATAAAGCCCATCCTCCTCTGTTGATATGTACAAAAAGGTTAGTCCATTCTCATTCATTTTTTTTTTCTCCTTTTGATCCCACTGGTGTGTAGTGGCCCTTTCAGAATTCCATTTAACAATTCTGATGCCAGTTCATACCATATTCCACTTCCATAAAACTTACCATATGCGTCCTTACGTTTTTCTGTTCTTATTGTTTCTTTGTTGCTATTGTTTTTATATTTTTTATTTATTCATAAACCTTTTGCATTAGGTGGTTTATAAGGTGTTACAATATATGTGGGAGGCAATAATTCTACAATTTTATGTGCCACATCCAAAGTTAAATCAAAATCTTGGAATACCCCTAAAGGTGGACTTTTAAGGCACTTTAAATCAATATCAGATTTTTGAAAATAACGTTTTTCTATTGAAAAGATTAAAAAATTACATAAAACAGAGAGTACATAAATACACTGATGATCCGCAAATATACACGTTATTCAAAATACACTACGCGTTTCTGAGAAAATAGATCTCCTTCTTCAGCGGGTATATACATTGATAATGAATAATATGTTTATAACAGAGTGTTAGGTACACAGGACAGGAAGCCAGGAAAACTATTATTGCCGATGGATGTCTTGCCCCCTTGAAGCCTTTAGATGCGATCACTCTGACAACAGAGGCCAAAATAGCCAGCAAGGTGTTATAATGGGACCAGGTCCCTTGCTTATATAGGCTGGTAAGAGCAAAAAAGCTCCCAACCTGAGAGAGACACTGGGGCAAAGCAACCAGTCCTTAATGCAATGCAAGTATACGTCCATCCACCACAGCATCCAGCAACAAAGTGTGAAGGATCAATCAAAGATCCTACCTAACACACTGTTATAAACATATTATTCATTATCAATGTATATACCCGCTGAAGAAGGAGATCTATTTTCTCCGAAATGCATAGGGTATTTTGAATAACGTGTATATGTACGGATCATCAGTGTATTTATGTTCTCTCTGTTTTATGTAATTTTGTAATCTTTTCAATAGAAAAACTTTTGTATTTTCAAAAATCTGATACTGATTTAAAGTGCCTTAAAAGTCCACCTTTAGGGGTATTCCAAGATTTTTTTTATAAGGTGTTGTCCAATCATGCATTCTCTGTGGCTCACAATAACATGTGTTTATATTGTATTTTCTAATTATACAAAATCGAACATGTATGTATATATTTTTTTGTATAGATTTTAATGTGCTCCCTAAGTTTCTGAACAAGTGTCGACAGACTGTGAAACATGTAGAGATGTAAACTTAGCTGTCCATGCATTATCCCTCTGCATTTTCAGCATATTGACTGACATCTTATTTACATCTTGTGGTCAGCAATCATGGTGGGAACTCATAACAGCTTTTAGGAACTGATATGTATATTTTTGTGTCATAGTTTGAATTAATATAAAGAGATGTATGTATACTTTTAACTACTGGGTCCTATGTAATCTATGATGATACCAACATGATCCAAAAACTCTCCATCACCCTTTTACATGTTTTGGAATTAATAGAAGGAATTATTTAACCTTTTGCAGTTAACAGTCAAGCTAAGATTCCACTTATGCACACAAGATTTTTGTATACAGCTTACTACATATACTGTTTCAGCAATCAATCATTCATATAACTTAGATTCTCGAATGAACTTACCATTGTTATCATCATTATTATGAATGCATAGACCGATACCATTGTACTACCACTATTATTGTTATAATTATTATTGTTATAATTATTATTATTATTATCATTATTATTATCTGATTAATTATCTATCTATCAATGTATACATTCATTGATCATGACTACCGTAATTATCATTTTGTTTTCCCATTGTTTTTTTGCCTGCATGTGATTTGATGTGTATGTGATTAGACATTTCCAGTTACATCCAAAATCAGCTTCTGAACTCATACATTGAGAAATGTTGTTTTTTTTTGCAGAACTATTACTATTTGTACATTTTACACGTATTCCACCTATTTAAGCTTTTCCCCAGCTGGCTCTCCCCTTTAAGAAGAGGGAGGCTGTTTCCCCCTGAAATTTGTTGGTTCTAACTTTTTTTAATTTCAATAAATGATTGTTATCCTCCCATTGAATGTGGTATTACTGTGAACATTGGATGCTCTTCTCTCTCCATATAAATACCACTGTAACTAGTATGGTAGTGATCAGGGTCACTGAGACTGGTGTAGCAGTGATCAGGAGCACTGAGACTGGTGTGGTGGTGATCAGAGGCACTATTGCTAGTGTGGTGGTAATCAGGGCACTGTAACTGGTGTGGCGGTGATCACAGACAATTTGACTGGTGTGGTGGTCTTTGGGACACTGGGACTGGTGCAGTGATTATTAGGGATACTGAGTGGTGACAGTATATAAATACAATATGTAAGTATGTAATATATACAGTATATTTATTTTTTATGTTTTTTTTTTACAATTCCTACTGTTATCAGGGCAATGCAGTAGAAACAATAACTGCTGAACAGAAGAGATAGAGGCAACCAAACCTCAAAACTATAGAGGGAGACACTGAATTATTATCCACTATTGACCGTTAAACCATGAGGAAGTCAGTCTGTTATGATATAGAGAGAGATGTATGTAGTAGAAGGAGGACCTCTTCAGCTATAGAGGAAAGGGGTGAGAATATCGAAATGAGAAAAGAAAAGAAAGTAAGAAGGAAAAAAAAGGAGAGAGTGGTCTCAGAGGGTAACACTTCTGAAAGTATCATAGTGTCAATAATGTTTGGTCAAAGCGTGAAGGGTGAACATAGGATATCCAGAGTTACCAGACTCGCAGAAACTGGTAATGGAAATCAGAAAGCATAGCTTTTAATTTTCCATTGACCATGATATTGTTCATGTGATGTTTCACCGCTTCATAACTAAGTGCAGACGGTTTCCAGATTTTCCCTATAATCCATTTGGTTGCAACAAAGATGCGTTGCCAGCTTGAATTTTGCTTGTAATAGGGATTTTATAGGTTTGAAAAGAAGGGCTTTGCAGGGGTTTTTCTTTAGATCTGAATGGAGTAATGCTCGTAAAAGTGCATAAACCCAGATCCATAGCCTAGTCATCCTGGGGCAGTTCCACCAGATATGAGACATCGTTCCCGGCTGGGAACATTCGCGAAAGCAGGTTGATGCATATTGGGGAATTATTCATGCTAGGCATGCAGTTGTATAGTACCTTTGGTAAATGACCTTATAGGCATTTTCTATAGTGACTACATTTCTGGAACTCTTTGAAGCATTTTGGAGCATAGTCTGCCAATCCGCCATCTCCAACTCCACCACTTTGCGTACCCAGTGTTGTTGGAACAGGCGCACCGGAGGTTTCCTAGAGGATATAATTGAAGAGTATATCAAGGAGATAATACCTTTGGAGTGTGGGGGCAACCTGCATATGCTCTCCAAGGCTAAAAGAAGGTAAGGTGTCGAGTGGGATCTGAGGAGTTCCTGAGTAAAATGATGAAGCTGAAGGTAGCAAAAAATTTCCCAAAGTGGTAGTTCATGTGATGAATGAAGGGCATCAGAATTTATAATTCTAACTGGGGTAATTAAAGAGTGAACGTCTGAAAACCTGTGATCTGTCCACCAAGCCCTGGCTGTCCATACCAGGGGGGAATAGAGGGCAATTGAAAATATGTGGGGTAAATGAGGTGCCGAGTATTTATTTGAATCCCAGAGGCTGAGTGTGTGTGATAAAGAAGGGCTTATACATTTTGAGTAGGAGGAAGAAGGAAGCCAAGGTAAGGAAGACAAAGATATAGGATGTGAACCTATCACATTATTTGTGGCCCATAGGGGATAGTGATGGGTATTTAGGAGATAGACGATAAGTTAGCTGCAACATAATAAGCGTGGAGATTGGGGACTGAGAGGTCAACATTTATCCTGCAAGTAAATATGATTTATTTATTGACCCGTGGATGGGAAGATCCCCAAATAAAATGTAATAATTTCCATTGGTGGATGCAGAGTATGTGTAGAGGTATAGGAATCAGTAGGACTCGGAAGTCGTATAGCAGTTTGGGTAGCTATGTCATCTGAACTGCGTTAATTCTGCCCAACCAAGACAGCGGAAGGTGATTGATTCCAGGACAGTAATAGATTCAATAGTGTTTTGAATAGAGGTGGCAAATTAGCTTGATAAAAACCTTCATATGTAGGGATCAACTGAATCCCCAAGTATGGCAGGGAGTCCAGCCATTGGAATAGAAAGGACCGCTGCAAGACATCCTGAGTCTGCAGTGTGAGGGCGCCCTAAATTTGGCAGGATTAACATGAAGCCCGGAGAGATAAGCAAAATAATCTAGGAATCTTTGTCAAGTTGGGGAAAGAAAGGCGAGGAGATGTCAGAGGCAGTAAAATGTAATCCGCAAATGAAGAAATCTTGTGTGTAGTCCTGCAACATCCACACCCTTCACGTCCGGACTACTGTGGATTGCCTCTGCCAGAGACTCCATGGCTAGGATTAAAAAAAGTGGTAATAGAGGGCAGCCCTGCCTAGTGCCCCTGAAAATCGAGAAGACTGAGGACTCAAACCCATGGTACTTAGGTTTAGCTTTGGGTGTACTATATAGAGCTGCCATCCATGCATGAAAAAGGGCCAAAACCATAGTGACGGAGGACTGCAGTCAAGTAAGGCCATGAGAGAATATCAAATGCTTTAGTTATATCTAATGACAAATGCATCATCTCTAAAGATCTACCTTTAGCTATGTGAAGTAGTTGCAGGACTCGGCAGATGGCATCCCCTGCTTGACATTTTGGGACAAAGCCCACCTGGTATTTTTTGAGGAGGCGAGCCAGAAAATAATTGAACTTGTTCGCCAGAATCTTTGTGAAGATCTTTAAATCGATATTGATGAAGGAGATGGGTCGATAGTTTGCCCAAGTGTGTAGGGATTTTTTTTACACTTTGATTGTTTATTACAGTAATGATAACTGTAATAAGCAATCGGTAGCACCGTTCAAATGTTGCATCTATAAAACCTATGTCTACTACTGTGATGCTGTGATTGGTTACAGCTTTCACATGGCACAGGGCTGCTGTGATTGGCTCTGGTACCATGTTATCACTGTGACCAATCACCAAGATCACACAATAGCACACAAGACATCATGAATAACAGCGTTTTTTATTACTGTAACTGTGATCGCTAGGATTGGTTACATTAATTACATGGTACCAGGGCCACACAGGTCATAGATCACACCACTGCATACTCTAGACAGTGCACTAGAGAGGCTGACAGGGGAGGATGCATGGGTATGTCCACCTCTATCAGTACTACTATCATCAGGCCATTTATATACAGTGGCCAGGTGGGAGGCGGCTAAAGAACTTGTCAAAAAGTGTCAGTGTGTTTAAATATTTTTGTGAGTGGGCACTCCTTTCTCATTCCCATAGGTAAAGTCCAGTATCTGTGGACTTCCTAAGTGTTTAAGAGGTCTTCTAGATTAAAGCTCAACTTTGCTGACGGAGACTCAATTTGACCAAACACCAATATAGTTTGGCTGTCTGCTGAACCTCCAAACAAGCAAAGTCCAGTCCAAACTGGCAGCTCATTCATAATCAGAGGCCTTTATTTAAAGTTACAATCAACATTTCCTTTAAGATTTAAGTCAAACTTCCCCAAGCTAGAGTTGGAGGTTGCTTCAAAGGCAATAGCAGCCATGAGATTGTTTAGATTAATTTTGTAGGTTTTATACTTACTTCATAATAGCACTCTGGTGGCTGTAAAGCCACCCCATTTATACAAACTAAGAACACCAATTGCACAACAGATTTGGAGTATCGTCACACATACCAAAGAGACTTAAATTATTCTATAGCCATTATTTATGGTTCTCAGATGCTGAGCTGTAGAGACTTTTAAAGCATTACCGATGGACAATTTAGGTATTTTGTTGCCGTTTCACATGCGCCCAAAATATTGAAGCCTGAAATATTTTGCATCTATTTCCATGATGTAGTCCCACATTTAATACTTTACAAAAAATGGCTATTGTGTTGTGTGCATGTAAACCAACTATCAATGACCTCTGTAGCTGCAGGCACTGTGGAGTAATTTAGCTTACATTAGAAGGATTGCAGGCTGCCAAGTCTCTGCTACCAGAGAAAGCATGATCAGATGAGCTGAGGTTTCAGTGACTTTGTTAGAAATTTTGTGGACTGAGCAGCAGGGTCAGTAAGGGCTTGTTTTAAAGCTCATCTAGTGCTTGTTAAGGATATGAAATATCTTAATGATCATGGTTTAGTTGTTGGTTTACTTTAAACTGTTACAGGTTGTTGAGGTTGTTGATGTCCTAACTTTACAATTAGACAGTACAGTGCCTTAAAAAGGTATTCATACCCCTTGAAATTTTCCACATTTTGTCATGTTACAACCCACAACGTAAATGTATTTTATTGGCATTTTATGTGATAGACCAACACAAAGTGGCACATAATTGTGAAATGGAAGAAAAATGATAAATGGTTTTCAATTTTTTTTTTACAAATAAATATGTGAAAAGTGTGCCGTGCATTTTTATTCAGCCCCCCCTTTCTCTGATACCCCTTACTAAAATCTAGTGGAACCAATTGCCTTCAGAAGTCACCTAATTAGTAAATAGAGTAGATTTAATGTAATTTAATCTCGGTATAAATACAGTTGTTCTGTGAAGCCCTCTGAGGTTTGCTAGAGAACCTTAGTGAACAAACAGCATCATGAAGGCCAAGGAACATACCAGACAGGTCAAGGATAAAGTTGTGGAGAAGTTTAAAGCAGGGTTGGGTTATAAAAAAAATCCCAAGCTTTGAACATCTCACGGAACACTGTTCAATCCATCATCCAAAAATGGAAAGAGGATGGCATAACTGCAAACCCACCAAGACATGGCCATCCACCTAAACTGACAGGCCAGGCAAGGAGAGCATTAAACAGAAAAGCAGCCAAGAGGACCGTGGTTACTCTGAAGGAGCTACAGAGATCCACAGCTCAGGTGGGAGAATCTGTCCACAGGACAACTATTAGTCATGCACTCCACAAAACTGGCCTTTATGAAAGAATAGCAAGAAGAAAGCCATTGTTGAAAGAAAGCCATAAGAAGTCCCGTTTTCAGTTTGCAAGAAGCCATGTGGGGAACACAGAAAACATGTGGAAGTAGGTGCTCTGGTCAGATGAGACCAAAATTTTACTTTTAAGCCTAAAAGCAAAAAGCTATGTGTGGCAGAAAACTAACACTGCAGATCACCCTGAACACACCATCCCGACTGTGAAACATGGTGGTGGCAGCATCACGTTGTGGGGATGCTTTTCTTTAGCAGGGACGGGAAAGTTAAAGTCTGCAAAAGACTTGAGACTTGGGTGGAGGATCACCTTCCCGCAGGACAATATAGTCAGATCTACAATGGAATGGTTTAGATCAAAGCATTATTATGTATTAGAATTGGCCCAGTCAAAGTCCAGACCTAAATCCAATTGAAAATCTGTGGCAAGACTTGAAAATTGCTGTTCACAGATGCTCTCCATCCAATCTGACAGAGCTTGAGCCATTTTTCACAGAATAACGGGCACAAATTTCACTCTCTAAATGTGCAAAGCTGGCACAGATATACCCAAAAAGACTTGCAGCTCTAATTGGAGTGGAAGGTGGTTCTACAAAGTATTGGCTCAGGGGGCTGAATACAAATGCACGCCACACTTTTCACATATTTATTTGTAAAAATTGTTGAAAAACATTTCTCATTTTCCTTCCATTTCACCATTCACTTTGTGTTGGTCTATCACATAAAAAAAAAAAAAAAAAAACAATAAAATACATTTACATTTTTGGTTGTAACATGACAAAGTGTGGAAAATTTCAAGGGGTATGAAAGGCACTGTAATTATATTATTGATGTAACTTTTTTTGAAATAGACACTATTTACTATATACGTTTTAGTAACAGGGTAATAAAAAATTAAGAAAAATCCACCAAAAGCACTAAACCATGATTCTTGGAGTAAATGCACTCTTAGGTTAAATTTAAAGGTAAAGGTTTACTATGCCCAGAGGGGATAGTAACTAGTGGATCATAATCCACTAGTTATTTAAATGGCATTTCTAAGCATCAACATATTAAAAAATAAAGTTACCGGGGGCGCATGCGCGAAGTCTAGCATGGCGGTCGCATCCTGCTAAGGCTCCGCACTCTCCACCGCTGCTTCGGGACTTAACTTCAGAACCGGACCCGACACATTCTTTATATCGGACTGTGCCTCCACCTCGCAAACCCTGGCATCTAACGGCATGGTGCTCACGGGTCACAGAGGTAAGAACAAACCTAAACCCATCAAGGAGGCCCTCGCCCGTGCCTCATCCAAAATGGCGGCTAAAGCCCTTGCTATCTAGCGAGCGTCCTCTGCCCCCAGCCGAGAAACTTCGGACAGCGATAATGACCATGAGGACAGCATACATGACTCCGCAGATACGTCCTCGTTACCATCGAGTATGATTCCCAGTGACTTTCTTAAGCACATGGAAACCATGTTACAGAAAGCCCTGAAAGTTACCTCAGAGCAGATTACTGATAGGCTCTCGCGAGAGATACGTGACATTGGCCAGCGTACTGCTGCCTTGGAATCTAGAATGGACGACATTGAACTTACCTTGCAGGAGCAAGCCCAGGAACAAATTGCCCTCCGAGAGGAGAATGTCACCCTCCTCTCACGATGGGAAGATGCCGAAAATCGCTCTCGTAGAGCCAACCTAAGAATAAGAGGTATTCCCGAGACGGTTGATGATGTTCAGTCTTTCGTAACGGCTATGTTTCAGGAATTAGCCCCGGGTATACCAATCGAACGCCTTGAATTTGACAGAATCCATAGGGCGCTGACTCGCAGACAGGCGGACGGACCTCCCAGGGATATTATCGTTAAGCTGCACTTTTTTCGTACGAAAGAACAACTACTCAATGCAGCACGCAATAAGGAATCGTTGCAGTTTCAGGGCCACACTTTTCAGCTTTTTTCGGATCTGGCTCCCCTTACTATCACCAAGCGCCGGGCCATGAAGCCACAACTACAGATATTACTTCATCATCAATTGAAGTACACCTGGAGGTTCCCATTTGCTATACAGTTTTCCTACCAGGGACAACAGCACACCTGCTCGTCCCCGGAATCGTTGCAACGCCTGCTTGAAAGTCTTCATCTAGCTCATCCTGACACTCACTCGGAGACCAGCTTACCCCGCACTCCAGCCCGTTCGGCAGCGCATCCTTACTCAGCTACGCCGCACCGTAACCAGCCTGGCCCGTTATCTGTTCGCAAAGGAACTCCCGCCAGATTGCCGGATGGCATTGCTTCCACTCCTAAGTCTCGCCCGCCGCGCTGAACTGATTGCTCTGAAGTTTTCACCCCTTTTTTTTTCTCTGTTTTTCTCTCTAAACTTTTATATTTCCTTGTGAGATTTCTAGGATTCGGACATCCGAGCGGAAGACGAATGATGTCCTTTACTCCGGAGGACTTCTTCCACCGAATCCTTCTGACCTGCTGTTCCGTATGTACTTGACCTTGTATGTTCCTCTTTTTATTTTTATTTTTCCAAGTTTCTCAGCATTGATGATCCCTAACTTGAAACCTTTTGCCTTTTTAATCTTTTTTCTTTTGATCTTGGTCTCTGAGCCTACACGGAGCCTGACTCCCATACCTGATCTTTATATTGTGATTTACTTTTTAATGTTGTGCCAAAGGCGCCTTACACTTATACTATATAGGTTCAGTGATGTAAGGTTATACCCGCAATTATTGTGTCTACACGATCTTACAATAACAATTGCAGATGGTAATAGCTCCTTTTATCAACCTACTATATATCAACCTACCCCCCATTACCCTTCCCTCCTCTGCTTTTTCCTTTCCTGGCTCCTATCCCTTCCCACTATTCCTGATACCCTCCTTCCCTCTCTTTTCCCTCTCCCCTCTTCCCCAGCCTACCCTTCCCTTCCTGGACAAGCCCTCCCCCTCTTCCCCATCCCCGTTCTCCTGCACCTTCTAAAACCCCTGTATTGCTGTCATAATGGGGTGTTATATACCATTCTAATAGTATGTCCGACGCCTCTGGGTGTCATGTCCATTGAGACGGGTTCTAATGTTCACTTTTTATTTTATTTCATTTTTTGTTTTGGTTTCTTACTGGTTCTGTAAATTGCAGTGTTTTATTTACAATTGCTTTCCCGACGGCGGTGGAGAACAGCCACTGCTCCCCTCCCTCTTAATGCACTCTCTCCTGGGCCGCCTGTGTTGGGCCCCGGGGACTGAGCATTGCTTGGCCGAGCAACCCATTTCGGTGTCAGTCTGTTTCTGTCATCTCATGGTTTGCCCTGCAGACGAACTTCCTCTCTTCTTCTCTTTCTTCTTTCTCTGTCCTTTCTCTGCTCCCTCCCTTTCATTTCTCTTGTCTTCTTTTGGTCGGTCGGTTCCTACTCCTTATACATTATTCTATAATATCTCTCACCCTGTTTTTGGATGGCCCCTCTGAATATACTATCTCTTAACGTTAAGGGCCTCAATTCCCCCGGTAAGAGGGTTAAGGCCTTTCGAAATTTTCATTCTCTGAAAGCTGGGATAGTAGCCTTACAGGAAACGCATTTTGCAGGATCCCAAACCCCCAAGTTTTTCAGTTCCCGCTACCCTCAGGTCTTTACGGCCTCTGCAGACACTAAACATAGAGGAGTACTGATAGCATTCCATCATTCCCTACCTTTTACGCCCACAGTGGAAATTAAAGACCCAGCAGGTCGTTATATCATATTGGTAGGCCTACTCCAAGATACTGAAACCACTCTGGTTTCTTATTATGCCCCGAATGGTAACCCTAACCCTTTTTTTTCACACCTCCTACAGGTTATCAAGACTCACAGCAGGGGCACACTTTTTATTTGTGGGGATTCCAATCTAACTTTACAGCCTCATATAGATAAATCGCCGTATACACCTGAGGGTCACTCCCTTTCGGCGCAGCTTCGGAAACAGTTCCTTTCGACATCCCTCCTAGATACCTGGAGGGAGTGCAATCCCTTGAAAAAAAACTATACGTTCTATTCATATCCTCACAATTCGTTTTCTAGGATCGATCATATCCTAACACCAGTGGCCTCCTTCCCAGTTGTACTCCAGTCTAACATATGTCCGATTCCCTGGACTGACCACTGCGCTGTTGTCACTACTATTGCCTCACTGATCCCTAGAGCCAAGGAAAGGTCATGGTGCATGAATGAAGCACATCTTACTGATCAATCATACTGCTTTGATATTCGATTTGCTCTTACAGACTACTTACACCTTAATTCCAGTGCAGACATCTCCCCGGTTCTACTCTGGGAAGCTCATAAGCCGGTAATTCGAGGCAGCTGCATCTCCCTAGCCACACATATAAAGAAAGACCGACAGGCCAGACAGCAAAAGCTAGAAGAAGAGTACCACTCACATTTTCTCCAGTTCCAAAACTCACCAACGGAGTCCCATAAGCTTACCCTTGAAAAAACTAAATTGGAGCTAGATCTTTTGTTGGCTGAATCAGCAGATAAGGTCCTTCGTAAGTCTAGTCACACGATATACACCAAAGCTAACAAACCGGATACCTTTATGGCTTTACGTCTTAGGCAACCAGATAAAACCCGTAAGCCAATTAGACTTAAAATAGCTAAGAATTCTCACACAAGCAACCCCATCAAAGTTTTAGCTGAATTCCGTGAGAAGTTGGCTGACCTTTACTCAGACAAAACCCAGTTCTCTCCTCAACATGCTGAATCCCTACTTCAGAACTTGTCTCTACCTGAATTATCCCACACAGCCAGAGATTCTATTGATGCCTTAATCACTACAGAAGAAGTACTTGTAGCTATAAAATCGCTTAAACCACACAAGCGCCCAGGTCCGGACGGTTTACCTAGTAATTATTATAAGAAATTCTCTGATATACTAGCTACCTTATTAGCGAATTCATTTAACGCCCTGTTGAGACAGCAACCCCTTGGTAGAGACTCTCTAATGGCCACGATAGCGATGATCCCCAAACCCAATTCTGATGACACCCAATGGTCCAACTATCGCCCCATTTCCCTACTAAATGTAGATATAAAAATTCTATCCAAAATCCTTGCATTACGTCTTAATTAGATCATAGGAAATCTTATTCACAAAGACCAGGTGGGATTTATTCCCCGTAGGCAAGCTAGCGATAACATTCGCCGAGTCGTCCTGTTACAACACCTTGCGAAGACATGCTCCATCCCCATGCACCTCCTATCCTTAGACATTAGAAAAGCGTTTGATACAGTCTCGTGGTCTTATCTCCATTTCATCTTGAAACGCTGGGATTTTGGCCCCCACTTCCTACAGTGGATTATGTCTTTATATGCCGACCCACGAGCATCAGTGACATACTCTGGGTTTAACTCTCAAAGTTTTCCAATACGAAGAGGGACACGGCAGGGATGCCCCCTGTCGCCACAACTCTTTGCTTTAGTGATAGAGCCCCTGGCCGCACTGATTAGAGCGCATCCGGATATTAGAGGACTGGAGGTTGCCTCCACCACTCATAAACTATGCCTATTTGCTGACGATGCTCTGTTGTTCATTACCTCCCCACACATTACCATCCCAAATCTAATAAATCTTCTTGATAAATTCTCTAAAATTTCTGGCCTAGAAGTTAATCAGACAAAATCCAAAGCCCTCAATGTATCACTGTCAGACGACACCTTAGCGCTTATTAAGACTAATTTCTCATTTCAATGGTCTGGTTCGTCTATCCCGTATTTGGGCAAAAAACTTACTAGTGATCCTGCAGACCTCTTCCGAGCGAATTACCTCCCAATGTTGAGGCATCTTTCATCTTTACTCCAGGATTGGCGCCCCCTCTCCATCTCTTGGATGGGACGCATTGCCGCAGTCAAAATGTCCCTACTCCCTAAGCTTCTTTACTTATACAGAGTCCTCCCCATCTCAGTTCCCCCTTATTTTCACCGCATAATCCAAGGCAGGGTATTTAATTATATATGGGGCCCGTGAAACCAAGAATCTCTAGATCCACCTTGCTTCGTCACCACAGGGCCGGTGGTCTGGGTATACCCAATTTCCAACATTACTACCACGCGGCCCAACTTGCCCAAGTTACGCTTTATCATGCTAAAGTGGAAATCCCCATTTGGGTAAGTCTTGAAGCGGTAGATCTGCATCCTACACCCCTAACTAATCTTCTCTGGCTCCCCCCTGCGGCCCGAGGCCTAATTTCTAACCCCGTGACCTCTACCTCTGTCAAACTCTGGGATAAGCTCTGTAAATCATTTCACTTAATCTCCCCGCACTCCCCTTTGCTGTCTTATATCGGTCACCCAAAGTTCTATCCTGCCTACACTTCCCCTTCCTCATTCCGAGCTTGGGAACACGCAAACTTAACCCGCATATGTGACCTGGTGGCTGGTGGTACAGTCAAATCGTTTTCTTCCCTGCAAGCTCAATCACAATTACCAAATAATGAATATTTTCGCTATCTCCAAATATCGCACTTTGTACAGAAGTCTATTTGCTTGACTAGGGACACGAACATATACACAATATTTGAAAAAATATGCAATACTGATCCACATGCCCCGGGACAGATATCACAGCTGTATACACACTTCACCTCCCAGCCATCAACACTCCCGACGTATGCGCAGTGTTGGTCCAGGGATCTGAACTTAAATCTGAATGAACACGACTGGTCCGATGTATGGCTACACACTAAACTCTCCTCACTAAATATTGTGGCCTTAGAGGCGAGCTACAAAGTTCTCATGCGTTGGTACTTAGTACCAGATAGAATTGCAAAGTTTCTACCCTCATACTCTCCAAACTGTTTCCGTGGCTGTGACGAGAGGGGCGCACACTTGCATATTTGGTGGACTTGTCCAGTGGCCCAATGCTTCTGGACTGAAATATTTCTGGTTTTATCCACTCTGGTTGCCAGACCATTGGATCCTGACCCAGCATTGGCCCTTCTCAATTTTTACCCTGATTCTTTCACCAGGGCCCAGATGCGCCTTGCTCTGCAGATCACCACTGCAGCTAAACAAACAATAGCTAAAGCATGGAAGACCTCAACCCTGCGTCTGACTGAAGTTAAGAATAGAGTTACACAGGCAATGATACATAGTAAAATCGAAGCGACTGTTCAAGATACTATCCCTAGACATACTAAAATTTGGCAACCATGGGTTGACCATTACTTACCCCCACATTTTGACCATCGTCTACTAGTACCATAGGACCCACCACCACCCGATCAATGACTTGTTGCTGACCTTTGATTGTTTTATGAGGGCCGGCCGACCAACATACCTACCTCTCTGACCTCTCTTTCCTTTATTCCCTATATGATCCCGTCCTACTATCTCTATTCCCCTCTCTTACTTTTCTTTTCTCATTTCTCCCCCCCCCTTTTTTTTTTCTTCTTTCTCTTTCTCCCTTTTTTCCTCTTTCTTCTCTCCTTCTCCTACTCTTTTTGCCTTGTACATTAATTTCTGTCCTATTGATGTACCCAATTGTGATAAATGCTCACCCTAATGGTGACCTTGCGTATTACTAGTTATGGTTTAAATGTTTTGTATCTATTTGTATACACGGAAATAGATGTTTTGCACTCTTTTTTGTGGCAACATCCTGGCCTGTGCGTTAGATGTATGCGCTTTCTATATATTCTAAAAGCTAGGCCGTGTAATTGTTAGATTTCAGAAAGATATACCGTATTTGCCGGCGTATAAGACGACCTTTTACGCTTAAAAAAACTGAGCAAAAAGGAGGGGTCGTCTTATACGCCGGGTCCGCTGCTGGGATGCCTTCTGGCTGTCCGGTAATACTGTATGTAGCTTCGGCTACATACAGTATATACCACTGAACCAATCCCAGTGAGCGATGTATTCAAATGAATACAGAGCCTGCTCGGATTGGAGCAGCAATCTCTGCCAATCCGAGCAGGCTACACACAGTAGCCTGCTCCGATTGGCTTTGAGAGTGAGGCGCGGGCTGATGATGCAACAGCCTCCGCCAATCCCAGCAGGCTTTGTATTCATTAATAGAATACATTGCTCGCCGTGATTGGCTCCAGCACCAGAAGGAAGAAGGAAATGGCTCCAGCAAGAACGAAGAAGAAGAGGAATATGAAGCGTCGGAAGCCTCGGAATCGGGGGTCGTCTTAAACGGTGAGTACGGGCAAAACATTTTAACTTTGCAGGTTTTTAGGGGGTCGTCTTATATGCCGGGTCGTCTTATACGCCGGCAAATACGGTATATTGTAATGCTTCTGTGTCATTCCTATTGCAACCTGATGCGGTCTTAGGTACTATCTGTTATTATTTCTTAAATGCTGTACAAGACGAAATGCAGTTCTCTATGCGTTGTATGTTCCTTATGTTAATAAAAATCTTTGAAAAGAAAAAATAAAGTTACCTATTTACCCTGCAAGGTGTTTTTCAACATTAAAGTGTTTGAATCAATTAGTTTTGCATCAAGCAAATGAATCGTTTGCCTTTTTTTTAGACCCAGCTGGGTTAAACCTTTGCTAATCAATCTATTGAACAGCATACCGAGGCTGCACAGTTCTTACTTCAAAATCAAAGTTAATCCAAGCATTTTAAAGAGACCTTGTAATACACCCCAAAAAAAATAAAATCATAGCACAATCTGATCAGTTAACATTACCGTAAGTGGAATTAGAGAATAAAAAGTAGTGATATTTCTAGGAAAATTTCAATTTGAATCTAGGCTTATCAAACCCAGCATGCCACTGCTCATTGAAATCAGTGAGGTTACTCCAAAGCAAGGTAGCATCACATCTACTGATTGGTTAAGTGGCCATGATGCATCTCTTAATTCTATCCAGCTGTGTATCCATGGAGATACGCTGTGCAGTAAATGACTTGACTGTGACTGACATGCAGGCACAACTCAAGACCAAAATAATATGTAGGTTTTCTAAATTTTGTGGGTTGATTGATATCATAATATTTTCCGTACTAGTTCCAACGCGGCTCTTCACTAATCAGAATGGTAACTTTATTATGTGACATTCTAGTATTTAAAGTATACAAACCCATTGAATGCTCGTTGTTGCATCATATTAATTAAAAAAAAAAACCTGCTGAATTACCATCTGTTTTTTGCACAACATGTAAACAAATTAACATAATTGTAACATTGTGTATAAACAGGAAAAAAAAAAAAACTCACATACCACAATTACTGATCTAATCTATTGTGGGGCCTATGATCATCTATACTGCATTTGCACTAAAGCATTTCATGAACACAAGCAAAATCAAGCAATTTTGTGTGTATTTACAAAATGCACAAAGAACACATGTGGTGCCATTCATTGTTAAAGCAGAGCTAAACTCTGCAATACATACCTGACTTTCAACAGTCCAAATTCTCTCACTGGCGCCAATGTCTTCTACCTGGCTTCTTCTGGCTGCTGGCTCATGGACATTCTCATTGGCTGGCGTGGGATGCTCATGCACATAAATGTCTGCTCGCGGCGACTGCTTATTCAAATCTTCATGTCAAATCTTTTCTCCCTGTCGAATAATCTTGGACTAATAGACTTAGGTTAGGCACATTCAAACTTTTTGCTATTGTCTCTATAATGTTGAATCTTTTCTCTCGATGTCAAATCTTTTCTTTCTATGTAGAATAATCTTGGATTAATAGAGCTAAGGTTAGGCACATTCGACCACAGGTTCGATAGACACAGATTGCTATTGTTAGTGTCATGTCAAATCTTCTATTTATATCGCACTGTTGTTTCAACGAAAATGAAAATAAAGCATTTGTTTATGTCGGATCTTCTGGTTTTCGGATTCTGCACGTTCATTATCGTTTGTTAAAATGATAACAAAAATACCCGAAATTCAGACGAAAATGCATTCAGACGAAAACGAATGCACATGTCTAATGCACATTAGTGCAATCATTCTGGCACACAGATGCTCTGCTGGAATGTAACCTAACCTACTCTTGTGCAGCTGAAAAATGTGTGTTTAAACTAATAAATTGAAAGTAAAGTGACCAAAATAAATTAAACAGAATACATGAGAAAGCTACAATTTACAATGTGCTCAAATACACACATTAATAACAAAAAAATACATTTAAAATATAGATGCGCTAACTCCACCAATATTTGACCAAATATGTAAATAAAATTCAACACACTAAATCATATACAAAAATTATATATACACATTTGTGAGTGAAGCAAGTCTCCCCCAAACAGTTCTGTGTACATTCCTAAGAAGTCTGGGGGAAGGCATATATACTGGTATTTCTTTTATTACAGAAGAGACATTGGGGGTTATTTACTAAAGGAAAATCCACTTTGCACTGTAAGTGCACTTGAAAGTAAAGTCACTTTGGATCCGAGGGGGACATGCAAGGAAAATAAAAAAACAGCATTTTAGCTTGCACATGATTGGATGATAAAATCAGCAGAGCTTCCCCTCATTTCAGATCTACCCCTTAGATTTAGAGTGACTCCACTTCCAAGTGCACTTTCAGTGCAAAGTGGATTTTCCTTTTGTAAATAACCCCCTATGCATTTTCCTTCTGCAACATAGAGCCTGCTTGATTGCAGTTTTTTAAAAATTGGACTTTAATTTCACTTTAATGGAACCTCAATCGTGGCAGGCAGATGCAATTATTTCATATGAAAAATGTCTGCAAAATATATGATTAAAAAACGTACAAAGCCCAAAATTCTGCATGAGCTAGTTTGCACATAAGGCAACCCATTGAAATGGCATTATAATGGACATGGGGTATTTGAGTAGACTAAAATATTAAAACGTAAACTCTTGTTATGTTATTTTTTTTGTTATAAGCATTTACCATAACTGTCAGTTGTATCTGGGCTTACCCTATTTGATGAAGAATGTGCCATCTGTACTTAAAATGTTCCTAACTAATGGTCTCCAACATTAAATAAAAAATTCAGACCTGCTTTAGATGTGCTCAATCACACTGAGCAGACATTACACAATTTATGATCTGTAAAATCACTGATCAGCACTCAAATTAGTGACATGTAAAAGACCAGAAAATACAGATGTTAGCTTCAATAAAGGGAACCCAATAGACATAATTGTAGTGTTCTCTAAACTGGTACCAATGACCTAGTGTGGAACAGACCTTAATATGGAAGCAAAATATGGCATATACTCTTGTTATTTTTTATTAAAAAATAAAAGTGACAGGTTCATTAAAGGGTCAAAACAGTTTGAAAATATTATTTCTGTATTTCTTTACATAACAACTTTTTTTTTTTCATTTAAACCTGGCTCAACAAAAGGGTACCACTCAGATGGCATCATTAGTGATGCTTTAGTGCAACTTGGCCGCAAAAGTGTGCATTTGAGGTCTACCATGTGCTAAGTGCTTATATGCATTTCCCCATGCGGGTACCCAATCTTTCAGGTCCTCATCAGGCTGTTCCCATTCATACTAGACAGGTGTGGTTTGTTTTGTTCCGAATGAATATTCAGACCCATTTTTCATTATTTGAAAACCCAAATTACAATATGAACATATTTTACCGAATTCTCCAAATAACGATACTAAATTCGTCTGAATTTCAGAAATTCGGACTGAAATTCGAATCAGATTTTACATCGAACTCCAGTTGAATTCTAACTGTACACATATTGCTGAAATCAATGACTGTGTGTGTTATTAGCCCTTGTACACACGATCGGACATTCTGACAACCAAATCCGTTGGATTTTGTCCGACGGATTTTGTCCGAAACTGTTGCATACACACGGTCGGACAAAGTTGTCGGAAAATTCGATTGTACATAACGTGATGACATTATTTTGTTATGAAGGGACTACGTTCAGGCTACTAGCCAATAGCTTTGGTCTAGGAATTTGATCTGAGCATGTGTGCCACTTTGTGCGTTGGCGTAGGCTACACAAGATCGCAGTATGTCCGATCGGAGCATGTGGTCAGAAAATTTTATAGACAAGTTGGAAAACTTGGTCCATCGGATAGTCCGATGGAAACAGTCCGATGGAGACCACACACAGTGGGATTATCCAACAATACGGTCCGATCGGACACATTCCGTCGGAATCTCCGACTGTGTTTACAAAGGCTAAGTGTACCATTTCAAAATAATGCTGTTTTTGTTAAGCCAAAGGTGATTTAAAGTGTTATTGTAATCAAAGATTTTTCGTTTGTTCACATTCTGATCAAAAAAATAAATGAATCTAAAGTTTTCAATTCAACCAATTCAAAATGTATCATTTTGAACGCTCTGAATAAAAAAAGATAAATTCGAGGAAAATTTGAAAAAGACATAAAATGAATTCCGAATACGAATTTCAAATACAAATCCCAAATGTGAATTGAATGAATCAACCGAATTTAACTAAACTAAATAACTAGATTAATGAATCAAAATTAAACAAAGCAAATGTTTTCATCAGGCACATGTCTAATCCATACTACAAAACTCCTTGGCCATACACCTATCAGTATGGGCAATCCAACCTTGGCGCTGGTCAATCACAGATTCATGTGCTTGTCCCTGACAGGTACCGTACATGAATAGGTAAGCACACTACAATTTCAGTGTGGTGGTCGAAGGAGTTCTAAAGGGTGTCGTGGACACCATTCATGAATTCCCCTCCAGTATAGCTGTGATTTTATTGTAGGCTCTACTGCTGGTTAAGGTCAAAGACCAACTGAACTTTCATTTAAATCAGAAAAATGCATTCCAATTGCATCAAAACAAAAGGTGTATAAACTTTACAATTGCCATTTGTTATTCTTAGGAAGCAACCACCAAGAGTAGAAAAACCATTCCCAAAGCAGTATGCTGTAGATAAGGATTATTGCTTTCTGTAAGGAAGCAGTGGTATGTCTGCAAAAATATGACACACCTCCTGTTAAGTCAGAGCTTTCTCCTATCAGCACATATAAGCTTTGCTAATTTCAGAGCTTTAGGTTTTGATTCAGCAGAGTGTGTGCCAGACCACTGGAGAGAGACCACTGTGTCTACACAAAAATAAAGCATGATGACAAAGGACAGGCTTTTCCACCAGGACTGTGGGCTGCATTTTAAAGAAAGAAACGGAAACCTCTTTGGTTTTCATGCAAAGTATTTAAATGATTTAAAATGAAAGCCCATTTATTTCTCTGTTTTACAGACTACACCTGTGCAGAATGATCATTTAAAAAGATGTTTATGGTCTGAATTATTTTTTTAGCTTGTTCATTGGATTGAGGCTACCCAAGACTAATGAGAACTACTTGCATTTCCCACTGGGATGAAAGCGTATGCATCAATATGCTAGAAGAACGCATGTTCTCTGAGTCAGCTTCTTTTTTTTCTATGCCTTGCAAATTCAGGCTCGAAAATGATTGTGTGAGATATTTTATGTGTGCATTTGCAGGATTTGGGATCATTTAAAGAATGGTCAAGCAATATCCGGAATGTGTGTCTACTGAAATCAAACATGTCAATTACTAGTTCACATACGTCAAGCAAACAACATTTTTTTCAGTTGACTAGTCTTTTTCTTTACAGTCTTCAAATCTGCAATCTTTTGTGATTACAGTCATGCCTAGATTATTGGTTAATGACACAGTGGCTAAAATGCTTTTGAGTTTAAAAGACAGTGTTTCCCATGTAATTTACAATTTATACTACAGTTTCATGTTTCAGCTAAGGAGAGAAAGGCAACCTTATATCGTTTTTTTATCGTTAAACTTTTTATTGAGATTTTCAAAGACAAGTACAGAAAAAAATTCCACATTGGTAGAGAAAAGTGAATAAGTACATATGTTAGATGCAAAAATCACTAGTCATACTGTAATTACAAGGTTCAGATATAAAATAAGTGATAACATTCAAAATTACATCAATATAGTCAAGTGACATTCGATAGTGAGGTATACACTATTCCCCATCTAGTAATCCCATTGATAACTATAATTCATAACTGTAACAAAAAAGAAAGAAAAGGCTTGGATAGGGTATATCGTTAAAAGAGAGAAAAAAGGAAAAAGCTAAAACATGTAGCTTAATATGCAAAATAGAGAAGATTAAATTAAAGTTATACATCTCTAAGGAGTACATTAGGCCAGTGATATCAGTTGCCATTTAAAACTGTTTTTTTAGGGAGAAATGTTTCCCAGATGGACCAATTTGCATGAAGTTTAACCCTTTTACTGTCTTTATGTGCCATCATTTTCTCATGGCCATAAATACCCTCAACTAACCTTAGCACATCTTGCATGTTTGGAGCTGAGTATTTCCAATTCCGCACTATTATCAGGCATGCTGCAAAAAGCATATGAATGACTACCATACATGATGTTGCTGGATATGAGTCTAGATTGATACTGAGTAAGGCCTGTTCTACTGTGAGTTTGTCAGCACAGGAAGATTTTACCCCCTTCCTACCACAGCATTTTTTTGTGATTCGGTACTGTGTCACTTTAACTGACAATTGTGCGGTCGTGCAATGTTTTTACACAAACAAAATTGATGTCCTTTTTTTCCCACAAATGGAACTTTCTTTTGGTGGTATTTGATCACCTCTGTGGTTTTCAATCTGAGCGAGACTCCGCTTATGTCTGAGTCCTCCCGTATAGCCGCAGCTAAAGGTTCCAGGCACAGTATAAACAACAAGGGGGAGAGGGGACAACCCTGTCTGGTACCATTACTATGTGTAAAGAGTGGGGACCTGTAAGATGCCAGTTGGACTTGGGATGTGGGAAGTGAGTATAAGGCTTGCAGGGCTGACAGGAAAGAACCAGAAAAGCCAAAACGCTGGAGTGTAGCAAAGATGTATGGCCATCCCAACCTGTCAAAGGCTTTTTGTGCATCTAAACTCAAAACGATAGCCGGGCAAGATGTCCTATCGAGCAAGTCTATGAGATCGATGGTGCGTCTAGTATTGTCCCCAGCTCGTCTACCCAGTACAAATCCCACCTGGTCATTATGAACCAGGGCGGGAATCATTAAGGAAAGCCTATTAGCCAAGATTTTAGTGAAGATTTTATAATCGGAGTTTAGTAAGGCTATGGGCCTGTAGTTATCTGGTAAGGTAGGGGATTTACCCGGTTTCGGGATAACTGTGATGTGTGCATGGAGGAACTGAGAATGCGGTACAGTGCCCTTCTGTAGGGAGGTAAAGAGGTTAAGCAAATGAGGGCTCAGTGTCGGGAGAAAAGTTTTATAATAAATGTAGGGAAGCCCGTCAGGACCCGGGGATTTATGGGACGGGAGGTTTTTTACAACCGCAGCCAATTCTTCTGGCGTGACGGGTGCATTCAGGGTAGCTACTTGTGAGGATGACAACACTGGCAGCTTCAAGGAAGCACAGAAATCATTAAAGCTGTCTTGGGAGAACACGTGGTTGGGATCTGAAGCTAGGCAATTATATAATTTTTGGTAGAAAGCACCAAATACTTTAGACATCGTCAAGGGGCAGTAAGTCGGAGTGCCGTCTGACTGTAGCAGGAGATCGGGGTAGGAATGAAAGGGACGGGGCTTTAGCTTGTTCACCAACATCCTATGAGGCTTGTTGGCAAACTCATAAAACCTCTGCTTCGCTCAAATTAGAGCCTTAGAACATTTATGCATATCTAAAGATTTTAACCATTCACGTAGAGAAGTCATTGTGCGGAGCCGTGGCACCGATGGGGAGGACACAAGCAGAGCTTCAGCTTTTAGCAGTTGCGAAAGAATGTCCAGTCTCTGCGCAGCTGAGTCCCGCTTGAGGCGGGAGCCAGCCGAAATACACAATCCTCTGAAAAAGGACTTGTGGGCCTCCCAAAGGGTGGACACGTCCCGCACAGACCCTTCGTTAAGTTGAAAAAATTTGACAAGACTCTGTGACAAATGAGTTTCGGTGGTCGGATCGCGAAGGAGAAACTCATTGAATCTCCAGTGGCAGGTCCTGGGTGTAGAGAGGGCGAGGTCAATCTGGACCGATGCATGATCGGACCATGTTATGGGGTTCAACTCCGAGGCTACTGCCGACGTTAGAAGAGGTGCCGTAACAAAGATGTAGTCTAATCTGGAGTACATCTTGTGTGGGGGGGAGTAGAAGGAAAACTGCCGGTGCGTAGGGTGTTTAATCCTCCAGATATCTAAAAAGTTATGAGATCTAATGAGCTTGCGAAACGCAGTAGATTGACGTTCCGTTTTTGAGGAGGGATTGCCTGAAAACAGGGTCTGTCTATCCTTCTTAGCAGACATGGTCATATTAAAGTCCCCACCAATGATCATGAATGGTTGGGCATATGAGCCCAGGTTATCCAAGACCTTAGTGAGGAATTGAAGCTGGCCAGAGTTGGGAGCATAGACATTAATAACTGTAAGAGAGCGAGATAAGTAGTCGCAGTCCAGAAGAATATATCTACCCTGCGGGTCGAGAAATGAAGACTTAACCCGTAGCGGGCATGTCTTTTTAATCAGTATCGCCACTCCAGCTTATGGCCACTCCAGAGGCCATAAAAGAGACCGGGAAGTGTTTGGCTGCAAATTTAAGAGATCCCCCTGGGCGAAAATGAGTCTCCTGGACTAGGACCACATCTGCGTTTGAGGATTTGAACTCCTTCAAAGCTAACCAGCGCTTATGGATCGAGTTCAAGCCCTTAACATTGTAAGTGAGCACCCTCAAAGCCATGGTGGAAAAAACAGTGGAAGCTTAAAGTACCCATGATACACATATAAGAAACGGATATAACCACACAAACCAAGAAGATATTGGGACCCGTGGTGTGTCCTAGGAATGAAAAGCAAGTGAAGGCATATAATAATAACAATGCATCTATTTAGCGTAGAAAAGAGCATCAAATTCACACAAAAAGTGAAAAAAAGGCCAAAAAAAAGGCCTAAAAAAGAGAAAAAAACAATAATGGTAGAAAAAAGGCCTGGGGGTAAAAACCACCCAGGAGTCCACAGCCGTAGCCGCGGAACGAGAGGAGGCACATCAGGGGTTCCAGCTCATCTGGAAATACCCCGCCACCTTCCAGCAAAAGTTACAGGAAATAAGAACAGTATACTGTAGTCCCAACAACCAAAAACAGGGGCAGTAGAAAAAAATATAACCTGTAATTAAAATTGCAAACACCCCTTATTAAGGAGAAAACATGGTGAGATAAGGGCCGAGGCCTAGGTCAGCCAAGTATTACACATGGAAGTTTCCATCAAGGAGGGAGTCTAGGGTGTAGGTTACGCTGAGGAGTAGAAAAGGGCTTCTGCGACTTTTGGCGTGCAGGGGTCCAGATCCGAGCAGGAACGGAGGAGGGTCTAGGTGTCGTCGGAAGCGGCATTGGGATCCTCGTCTGGTAACGGTGGTAGACCCAAGTTGCATATGAAAGCTTCACTTTCCTGAAGATCTCTCATGGAGTATTGAGTCCCATCTTTAGTGGCTGAAAGGCGGAAGGGGAACCCCCAGCGATACGGGAACTGATGGTTCTGCAGATGTGCAGTCACAGGGCGAAAACTACGCCATTTGGCAAGCGTGATAGGGGATAAGTCCCTAAAAATTTGTATCTTGGCCCCCTTAAACTCCAAGCGGGATTTGTTCCGGGTGGCCATGGTCAAAGCTTCTTTGCTGTCGTAGTAGTGAAAGCGTACGATAATGTCTCTAGGGTTGGCCCCGGCAGGGGGCTTTGGGGCTAAGGATCTGTGAGCCCTATCCAACCTCCAGTCTATGTCCGGGATTTTAGGGGCGACAACATTAAAGAGACTGAGTAGGTATGGCTTGATCTCTCCCTCACTGACGGCCTCAGGGATGCCTCTAATACGGAGGTTTTGGCAACGTTCCCTATTCTCCAGGTCTTCCTGTTGGGATTGAAGCTGGGAGACAGATTGCTTCAGACCGGCGTTGTCTTCTTCTAAAGCGTGAACATACTGTAGCAGGTCATCAAATTTGGTTTCCAGGACATCAGTCCGTTCTCCAATCTGAGCAAGCTCCCCCCGTAATTCATGGGCCAGTTTACCCATATCCTTAGAAACATTGCTCGTCAGATCTTGCAGAAGAGCTCGCAATTTATCATCGAGTACGTCAACTGTGACCGGGGCGGACATCGTGATTGAGTGGCTGTGTGACTGAGAGCTTGGAACGTCGTGCGTCGACACTTGGGAGGCCACTTGTGCATATGTAAAAGAACCTGGAGAAGGAGCTGGGGAGGCCGGCCTGCTCAAAAATCGATCCAGAGTCTGTGAGGGCCGCAAAACAGCGGACAAAGACTGAGGAAGGTGTTTCGGCCCGTATTTCACCATGAGGCATTGGGACTAGGCATATATTCAGTTACATGTGGTGCTTCCCATAGAGAAGTAGCGACTGCGAGTTGCACAGGAGCATTGGAAGGCGGCTAAGGCCCATGTAAAACGATCACATGTCTGTCAAACAGGGGGGACCCGAGATGAGACCCCAAAATAGTGCGTTGCCGGTTAGAGAACACAGACCAACTGGGAGGGGGGCCGGTGGTGGAAAGCAGGCTGCACCACTCTCTAACAATCAGGGGTGGAAGGTCCAGATACCACTGCACCACTAGGCTGTATGAGGAAACAAGGCAGAAGGCAGGGCTAAAAAGAAACCAGGGCAGGTAGCAGGCAGGTGTAGGCCTCAGATAGTAGAAGAAGGAGATGGGTGGACCAAGATGGCCGCTGACCAGGCCGAGGGCAGTTGCAGGGTAAGAGAGTACGGCTGATGAGGGCAGGCAGTCACTCAGGGGGAGGCAGGCTCCGTTGAGGCAGGGGTTAATGCCTCCGCTGGAGGATGCAGCTAGCCAGCTACAGGAGAGGGAGAGCAGCTATACTGCAGAAGGCTGTGGGTGTAGCAAGATGGCCGCCGGAGCTCACCTTTCCAGTTGAATCCCAGGCATCTCCACAGATATCCAAACAGCGGCCAGCGGGGCTCCGGCACAGGTGGAGGCGCCTCGGGGGGTCCGCGATGTGCAGCTTCGGTGGTCCCGGCCGAGTTGGGACTCAGGATCCGCCGCCCGGAGGCTCTGCAGAGCGGCGTAGGCCGTAAGATGGCGGCGGCGTCTGGCCTGGATCGCTGCCCGCGGCCGCGGGAGCGATTATGGTGGCGAATCTGCCCAAAATAATGGCTCCATCCGGAGCTTAGAGGGCCCACCGGCGGGATGGAGGGGCCGGTGGGCAGTAAAATCGTGCGGCAGGCGAGGATGGGCACGGATACAGTTGGGCCTCGGCGGAGCTCCACTCGGGTACGTCCGTCTCGCTCGGCTTCCGCCACCTCTGTGGTTTTTATATTTGGCGCTGTACAAAACAAAAAAAGAGCGACAATTTTGAAAAAAAAAGCAACATTTTTAACTTTTTGCCATATTAAATATCCCCCCCCCAAAAATATATAAAAAAAATGTATTTCTCAGTTTAGGCCGATATGTATTGTTCTAAATATTTTTGGTACAAAATCATAATAAGTGTATATTGATTGGTTTGTGCAAAAGTTATAGCGTCTACAAAATAGGGTATAGATTTATGGCATTTTTATTGTTTTTTTTTTTTTTTGTGGTGGACAGATCAGACATTTTTGACACTATTTTGGTACCATTGACATTTATACAGCGATCGGAGCTAAAACTAGCCACAGATTACTGTGTAAATGCCACTAGCAGAGAAGGGATTAAACTCTAGAGGCGATCAAGGGGTTAAATGTGTTCCCTCAGCGTGTTCTAACTGTAGGAGGATGGGCTACTTGGACATTACAGAGATCTACTGATCCCTGTCATGTCACTAGGCAGAACAGGGAAATGCCTTGTTTATATAGGCATTTCCCCTCTCCTTGTCATGGTCACGGGCCACCGGTGGACATCGAGTCTGTGGTGCGTGGCAGGCGCACGACCGCTAGCCCCGGATTATGAAGGGACGTATGGGCACACCCTTTTGCGCAGCTGTGCCATTCTGCAGACGTACATCGGCGTGGAGTGGTTGGGAAGCAGTTAAGAATGCCTGTAACGCTAGCTATTAGTTTAGCTATTGTAGTCTAAAAGCTGCAGATATGTAGACAATATCAAAAGCACATGTGCTAAGGAGCCCACTTGTCTGCAACTTCTCCAGCTTGTGTTGGAAGTTCCCGGGGAACATTTAGATATTGTGTATGAGGTAATATGGTGGATTTTGTGAGCTTACTCTCTAAAGTTAGAGCATTTGTTATAGGATGTGTTGTCAGCAATAGCTATCAGCCACTGCTTTTCTGTAAAGGAATTATTAAATTCGGATTCCCACTGGGTATGTTGTTTAGATTTAGCACTTTCACACCATAGTCATATTCTTTGCGTGCAAGAGACCCATTTTTGCAACCAAACACCACAGAAATGTACCCACAAAATTCCCCATGTTTCCACCGCCAATGCGGACTCTAAAACTAAGGGCATCTTAATAGCTATCCGAGACTCTGTAGCATTTACCTTACATCAAGAAATCCAAGACCCTCTTGGTAGATACCTGATTCTGGTATGTGAACTAAACTCTACAATGTACACTCTAGTAAACTTTTATTCCCCCAACAAGCACCAAGTGCACTTCTTCAATAAACTACTGAAGAAAGCCAGGAAGCATCAAAAAGTTCCACTAATAATGTGTGGAGACTTCAATGCCACCCCGGATCCTAAAATGCACTCTATGTCTAAAACTACTCACCATTAGACATGTGCATTCGTTTTCGTCCGAATGCATTTTCGTCCGAATTTCAGCTATTTTCGTTTTCGTTTTGACAAACGATAACGAAAGCACAAAATCCGAAAAACGAAAGATCCGACATAAATAAATGCTTTATTTTCGTTTTCATTGTTACAACAGTTCGATATAGAATAGGAGATTCGACATGACTCTGACAACAATGTGTCTATAGAACCTGTGGTCGAATGTGCCTAACCTTACCTCTATTAGTCCAAGATTATATAGAGAAAATATTCGACAGAGAAAAGATTTGACGGAGAGAAAAGATTCTGCAAGTTACTGTCCTAAAAAGTGTTTGGGGACCCGGGTCCTGCCCCAGGGGACATGTATCAATGCAAAAAAAAGTTTTAAAAACGGCCGTTTTTTCGGGAGCAGTGATTTTAATAATAATTAAAGTGAAACAATAAAAGTGTAATATTCCTTTAAATTTCGTAAGGGGGGGTTGTCTATAGTATGCCTGTGAAGGGGCGCATGTTTCCCATGCTTAGAACTGTCCTTGCACAAAGTGTCATTTATGCAGGAAAAAAAGTCCTTTAAAATCACTCGCAGCTATTATGAATTGTTGGCTCCGTAATACAGAGAACACTCATTGAAAGTCATTGATAAAAAAATAAATAAATAAATAAAAAAAAAAGCGTAGGGGTCCCCCAAATTCAATTACCAGGCCCTTCAGGTCTGGTATGGATATTAAGGGGAACCCTGCCTCAAATTTAAGAAAAAATTTGACGTGGGGTTCCCCCTAAATATCCATAACCAGACCCTTCAGGTCTGGTATGGATATTAAGGGGAACCCCGCGTCAAATTAAAAAAAAATTTGACATGGGGTTCCCCCTAAAAATCCATACCAGACCCTTTATCCGAGCACGCAACCTGGCAGGCCGCAGGAAAAGAGGGGGGGACGAGAGAGCGGCCCCCCCTCCCTCCTGAACCGTACCAGGCCACATGCCCTCAACATTGGGAGGATGCTTTGGGGGTCTGTGACCCCTCAAAGCACCTTGTCCCCATGTTGATGAGGACAAGGGCCTCATCCCCACAACCCTGGCCGGTGGTTGTGGAGGTCTGCGGGCGGGGGGCTTATCAGAATCTGGAAGCCCCCTTTAACAAGGGGACCCCCAGATCCCGCCCCCCCCCCTGTTTGAAATGGTAAGAGGGTACAAAAGTACCCCTACCATTTCACAAAGAAAGTGTAAAAAATGGTTAAATAAAACAAACACACTTTTGAAAAATTCCTTTATTAAAAATAAAAAAATAAAAAAAAGATTCCAGCGGCGGTAATCCACTCTTGCTATCCAGCGACGGACGGTCATCTCTCCAGCGATGGCTCATCTCATCCAGCGCAGCGAATACATCCTTCTTCTGTCTCCGCAGAGGAGACACTGCAGGCATTCCGGCGGCTGACGTTTCTTATATACGGAGGGCGGGGCCACACGTCACCTGACCCCGCCCCCTCTGACGCAAGGGGAAACCCGGGGTTCCCTGTGACGTATGGGTGACCCCGCACCCCTCTGATGTAACACAGGCAGGTTTCCGTTACATCAGAGGGGGGCGGGTCACCCATACCTCACGGGGAACCCCGGGTTTCCCCTTGCGTCAGGGGGGGGCGGGGTCAGGTGACGGGTGGCCCCGCCCTCCGTATATAAGAAACGTCAGCCGCCGGAATGCCTGCAGTGTCCCCTCCACGGAGACAGAAGAAGGATGGAGGATTCGCTGCGCTGGATGAGATGAGACATCGCTGGAGAGATGACTGTCCGTCGCTGGATAGCAAGAGTGGATTACCGCCGCTGGAATCTTTTTTTTATTTTTAATAAAGGAATTTTTCAAAAGTGTGTTTGTTTTATTTAACCATTTTTTACACTTTCTTTGTGAAATGGTAGGGGTACTTTTGTACCCCCTTACCATTTCAAACAGGGGGGGGGCGGGATCTGGGGGTCCCCTTGTTAAAGGGGGCTTCCAGATTCTGATAAGCCCCCCGCCCGCAGACCTCCACAACCACTGGCCAGGGTTGTGGGGATGAGGCCCTTGTCCTCATCAACATGGGGACAAGGTGCTTTGAGGGGTCACAGACCCCCAAAGCATCCTCCCAATGTTGAGGGCATGTGGCCTGGTACGGTTCAGGAGGGAGGGGGGGCCGCTCTCTCGTCCCCCTCCTCTTTTCCTGCGGCCTGCCAGGTTGCGTGCTCGGATAAAGGGTCTGGTATGGATTTTTAGGGGGAACCCCACGTCAATTTTTTTTTTAATTTGACGCGGGGTTCCCCTTAATATCCATACCAGACCTGAAGGGTCTGGTTATGGATATTTAGGGGGAACCCCACGTCAATTTTTTCTTAAATTTGAGGCAGGGTTCCCCTTAATATCCATACCAGACCTGAAGGGCCTGGTAATTGAATTTGGGGGACCCCCACGCTTTTTTATTTATTTATTTATTTATTTTTTTATCAATGACTTTCAATGAGTGTTCTCTGTATTACGGAGCCAACAATTCATAATAGCTGCGAGTGATTTTAAAGGACTTTTTTTCCTGCATAAATGACACTTTGTGCAGAGACAGTTCTAAGCACCAGAAACATGAGCCCCTTCACAGGCATACTATAGACAACCCCCCCCCCCCCCTACGAAATTTAAAGGAATATTACACTTTTATTGTTTCACTTTAATCATTATTAAAATAACTGCTCCCGAAAAAACTGCCGTTTTTAAAACTTTTTTTTGCATTGATACATTTTGACACTTTTTAGGACAGTAACTTGCAAATTAGCCTTTAAAATTAGCACTTTAGATTTTGAACGTTGGAGTCCCATAGACTTTAATAGGGTTCTAAAGTATGCTATATACTAGCTCCGTCGAATCTTCTTTATACATTCGACAGACACCATAAGCCTTCAAAGACAGATTCGACCGTAATTCATGTGGATTTTCGGACGAATGCAATTTTTGAACGAAAAACAAAATAAATAAAAACGAATTTCGGGAGTAACTAAATAAATTAAGTTTTCGGACGAAAACGAAATTCCGAAACGAAATATTTTACTCTGCACATGTCTACTCACCATAGCCCTATGTTATCAACCTCCCTTTACAAGCACAATATGTACGATGCCTGCCGTTGTTTCCATGTTGACAAAAAGGATTTTACATTTTTCTCCTCGCCCCATCAGGTGTATACTAAAATTGACCTCTTCCTGGTGGACCAACAAGTTTTATTAAACACTAAATCAGTTCCTATAAATACCATAACGTGGTCTGACCACACTTCAATAGTTTTATCACTATTGGAATCTGCATCTCCTAGACCAGTGATGGCAAACCTTGGCACCCCAGATGTTTTGGAACTACATTTCCCATGATGCTCATGCACACTGCAGTGTAGTGGAGCATCATGGGAAATGTAGTTTTAAAACAGTTGGGGTGCCAAGGTTCGCCAGTACTGTCCTAGACCCAGTCCAATTTGGAGGATCAACACTTATTTGTTACAGCAACAAGAAACGAGGGAAAAGATCGATAAACATTTGTCGGATTTCTTCAATGGCAATGAGAGCTTAGTACAAAGCCTGTTTATGTTATGGAACACCCATAAAACATTCATAAGGGGTATCCTGACAGTTTCTGTGGAGAATATTACAAAGAATTCAAAACATTACTGTCCCCTTTTCCACTACAATTGTTTAGGTTGGCAGCTGCCTCTGCCTCTTTTGCACCAGAAATGCTTGAAGCCTTAGTTGTGGCCTTGGCAAAGCCAGGAAAGGAGCCTACCTCTCCTTCAAATTTCAGACCAATATCATTTGTAAAGATTGATCTAAAACTTTATGCCAAAATCATAGCTTTACGCCTTGTTGATATTTCACCTACCCTTATTCACCCTGACCAAACAGGCTTTACAAAACATAGACAAACCTCAGATCTGACCCAGCGACTGATTAATATCATTCATAAGGCGCAACTCTGCTCCTAACGTTGGATGCAGAAAAGGCCTTTGCAGCTATATTTAGCCAAGGTACTGGAGTCATTTGGCTTTGATGGTTCTATCCTCTCTGCCCTTTTGGCTCTATATTCTAAACCATCTGCCAGGGTCTATTTGTCTGGTATTCTCTAATATTTAACTTGTTTATAGAACCACTAGCAATATATATTAGAAACCACCCAAATATAATGGGTTATTCAATAGGTAATAATATCCATTCAATAAGTCTCTTTGCAGATGACATTATGATTATGAGGTAGACTCTTCCCCGGCCGCAGCACATGTGGCCTTTAACTTGTTTAACCGGATTTCTTATTACAGGGTGAATGATAGCAAATTGTACATATTGGGTCTGAGGATTGACACCTCCATGAGCAATAAACTTAAATTACAATTTCCTTACACTTGGATTACAGGAGGGATAAAATACTTAGGAATAACACTGACAGCAAACACAGACATCATGGTGGATGCTAATTACACTCCTTTTTTGCAAAAATTAAACCAGAAAGTACAAGGTATAACAAAATCAGAGCTAACATGGTCTGGTCGCCTTGCAGCCTTCAAAATGATGATACTGCCTCAATACATATACCTGTTTAGGACTCTTCTTATACCAGTCCCAGATAGTTTCTTTACCAGAGCGCAGTCTATAATAAATGGATTTCTCTGGCAGGGAAAGAAAGCCAGATGTGACTTTCAAAAATGAACAAAATCCAGAAGAGCAGGAGGCGTGGGACATGTTCTGTTGAAGGACTACTATACGGCAGCAGTTCTGGCCCAACTGAGACATTGGTTTCCTCTAAACCATGCCTCAAGGTGGCAGGAATTGGAATCATACCAATCCCCCAATCCCAAGTTATATGACCTGCTATAGACCAACAGACTTTTGCCGCACTCCCCCTCCAAAATCTCACCCACAATGGAGGCTTCTCTCCAAGCATGGAAGTTACTTCTCAATACCCCCATTACTGACACAACTTCAAAATCCCTTCCTCTTCCCATTACTAGCTTACAGATACTAATACCAAACCTAAATATTAGACACTGGGAATCCAAGGGACTTACAACAACTGCAGACTTACACATATGCCCTACATTACTTTTAGAGCAACTCAGCTCGACTACAACCTGGAGCCCAAATTTCACATCAATTATCTTCCATCAAAGACACTGCCATGGTTATTCCTTTATATCAGTTATCCCCAAACCAGAGAAAAATGGAAGCGAGGTGGGCAACTACCGCCCAATTTGCCTTATAAACAATGACAATAAAATTATTCCAAAATTCCTGGCAGCCAGAATGTCTAGCTTTATAGTTAAGTATGTACACAAAGATGTGTTGCGTTTGTTAAAAATATGATTTTTTTTATATTAATCAGACATAAGATACATGGGACAATATTACAATAGTGAGTTGGTCAGATTACTATTAGTTTTTTGGTTTGAGTAGATTTCTCAAACAAATGCTGTTTCGTACAATAGGTATGTAGATGCCATTGTTGTATTCAATTGACAGTTTTCAACAGGCTATTGTCTCTATAGCTACAGTAAACAACTTGTTCTCAGCTCTCAAACTGAAAGAATGACTGTTAGTCGGCTGTTATGGAAACCAGTTTATAACCATTAACTTTTGGTGACAAACTTGTACATAAAAGCGATGAGTAGAGACTGGGAGAACACAAATCATAATGCTTTGAAGATCAGAAGGCACTCATGATACAAGATTTTTGCCTGGTGCCCAAGAAGCATCATTGCCAATGGATATCACAGACATACAGTAACAGAAGATAAGTAACCTTTAAGTGTATTTGTACTGTTATATACCATAGGCTGCATTTGCTAGGCATTTTGCTTGTTATAGATATCTGTCATGCTGCGTACACACAATCAGAATTCTCGTCGGAAAAAGCTCTGATGGTTTTCCCGACAGAATTCCGACGGAATTCGGTTCAAGCTGTCTTGCCTACACACGGTCACATCAAATTCTGATCATTTATAATGCGATGACGTACAACACGTACGACGTGACTAGAACAAGGAAGTTCAATAGCCAGTAGCCAATAGCTTTTGTCTTGTAGTTGAATCTGAGCATGCGTGATTTTTGGCGTGTCGGAATTGCATACACACGATCGCAATTACCGATAAAAAGTTTTTCCGTTGGCAAAATTGAGAACATGCTATACATTTTTGGCTGGCGGAAATTTGGACAGCTAAATTCCGATGGAGCATACACATGGTCGCATTTTCCGATGAAAAGCTCTCATCGGTCTTTTTCTGGCCGGAATTTCGATCGTGTGTACGCGACATCAGTCTTGTATTGTATTCCTAAGATTGTAATAGATTTGTATGTACAACATCTTTGTATAGTAAAAACACATTTACACACTGCAGAAGTCTCAACTTCCTTGTTATACCACAGAGAAACCTTGCTAGATAGACACAAGCAAAACATTTGGGGGCTTTCCAGGATCTGTGCTATAAATTGATTGAAGCAGACCTGCTTTTCTGTAGTGTGTTGTGTAGGTTGTGCTAGATAAAATGCTGCATAAGCTGTTTAGGAAACGCAAGGCTGCAGAGGGTTCTGGTGACCAGAAGGAAGTGTGCAGCTTACGTATCTGGGCCAGAGACAATGGGTGGGAGCTTCTTGCTAAAGAATTTGTGAAGTATGCTTCTCCCTTGAAGCTGACTTGGGGTGATAAAGTCTCAGATCATTTTGGAAATTTTAGCCTTAAGGGCCTCTTTTATTACACAATCCCATGTTTACTTCAGTTTCCTCAGTCCCCCTTCACATCACAGTTTCCCATTTACAGTAGTGTTCTAAACTGAACCCCTTTCACAATGGTATCTTCTCCCCCACCTTCATAGCACCTGAGCACAGCTGTGTCCTCTGCCCCCCATCACATCAAAGCCCCGTCACCTCTGGCCTCCTTTAAATTACATAGCCCCCTGCATCTCTGGCCCCCTTCACATTTCACAGCCTCTGCACCTCTGCCACTTTCACATCCCCCGCAGCTCTGCCCCATCTTAGCTTACTTGGGCACACAGAGCCAGATACACAGCAGGAGACACAGCATCACTGAATAGTGGGTGGGAGCAGGAGGTGCTGAAGTTAACCAGCAGTTGATTGGTTGCTAGGGACGCATAGCAACCAATCACCTGCTGGTTAACTTGGAAAGTTATTTTCAGCAGCTCTGTGATAGTGACAGCAGCAGAGGCAGGCAGACAGAACCCGGGACCTAAATGACTGGACTGTAGCGGTCCGGATGGCACAGGGACTCAGTCCACATCTGGCCTACAGTCCGCCATTTAGTGATGCCTGCTTTAAATGTTAAATAGAAGTTCATCATTTATCCTTTGTGTTTGTGTGAAGTACTCACCAGAATATTGTTGGGATGCACTTGGAGCTGATCGCTCTACAGATGATGTTGCTCGATCTGGAAAACATGAATGTAAAGTAAAATGTAAGTCTCACATGCGTAGTAATAAAAAATAATAGTGAGCTTCATTTTACTCACCAACTCTTTGATGTGGACTCCAGGGACAGCCTCTGCCAGAAGGCCAAGGCTATCTCTCAGCTCTGCCCCCCCACTCTCGGAACTCAACAGTATATCCTCTAATGTACTCTCCCCATAGACACTTCTTCATCTTTTTGTTGACTGTCGACCGACAATCATAGAACCTGCAAATGAAAAAAAAAACATTATTAGTTAGTTACATAAATTAGAAATCAAACAGATTTATTTTTTTCTACAACAACCTGACGCTTCACACAGTGATGGTTTTATATATACACATTAAAATATTTCCATGTATGTTAATGTTCTCTTCTGTATGTGGCTGTGCCAAATAAATATTTTTGTAAAGTAGAACTGTTACTTTTTATTGACTACTACATTGTGTTTTTTACAAATGTGTGTTTTAAGAGTGAAAGAATATTGGAATAATTACCTGTGTCTGAAGCCAGTGGTGGGCCTGTGAAACTTGGAATCCACATTCACAGAGTGTTGGACTCGTCCCCAGCCTGCTGCCTTCTCGGATGTTGGCACGGTTTGGCAGAAGAGTGTCACTTTTTCTCTTAGAACTGCAGCAACCAATGCAGAATTCTCCTCTTGGGTATATACAGTATGGGCCCACTTGATCTTCGTCACTTGCTTTGGTGGGGCTGCTGCATCTCTGATGTGGGTGAATACATGTCTCTGCTTTTGGCCAGGCTTCGCCTTCACTCCATCTCCACACTCCCTTCCTGGCCTCGGCTCCACTCCACACCTCCGTTGACCTCCACTCCTCTCCCTTCCACTCCTCCTCTCCCCAACAATACTCTCTATGCCTCTCCCCACCACGCCTCTTCTCCCCTCCATGTCTCCCTCCCCTCCTCTCCTCTCCTCCCCTCCATGTCTCCTCTCCCCTCCTCTCCTGCCCTCCATGCCTCTACTCCCCTCCACGCCTCCCCTCCATGCCTCCCCTCCATGCCTCTCCTCCCCTCCACACCTATCCTCCATTCCACGCTTCCCCTTCCCTGCATGCCTCCCCTTCCCTTAACACCTCCTCTCCCCTGAGTCCCCTCCTCCACTCCTCCATTCCCCTCCACTCTCAGTCACACCAACAACAACTCTCATACCAACACACTCGCTAACGCCAACATTCTCACTCACAAGACTCACACGTCCATTCTCACTCCCAGACATTCTAATTGCAACAAAACCACCAAACCACACAAAAATAATCACAAAAACAACAGTCCCACTTTCTGCTCTGCTCTCTGCTCCTCCCTCAACACACCACTGTACACCCTCTCAAAATGGTGTATGAAACTAAAATACAAGATTGCGAATAATTACGAAGTATGAATCCATTCGAAGCACAGTAGTAGACATTAGTACATTTACATTATGTAAAATTACAAAATGTGTTCCAATTAGAAATCAATGAACACAAAAAAATGTTACAAAAGTATGAATCAACGAAAAAGGCAATCTCACACAATTAACAATTACTAAATTATGAGTAGCGTACCGAATAAACTAAAATTATTATCTAACAAAATGACGAATTTCAAATTCAATTTTTTTTAATTAATGGAATTACGAATCATTTAGTATCAACGAAAGTATAACAGTTACGAAAATACGAATGAATCCGAAGATGAAAACTCACATCTTACAATATTACGAATCATTACAAATCAACGTAAATGTAAAGAAACAAAACAAAACACATTTTTTTGTTGTGCACATGTCTAACAACTTGTGGTATAGGAAGTTTGAAGGTTTTTCCAAACTATATACCTTTCAGTCGTATTTCCTTACTGAAATTGTAGCTTCAAAACAGGGTCTCAGTACAGGACAGTTTGTCCTTTGGTTTGTGTATCTCTGCTACATTCACTGAGATTGTCCTTTTCTTGGTCAGACTGGCCCATAAATATTAAAGAGTCTGGCCAGTACGAGGTGTTATCAGGTGCAAGATGAGGTGCTAAGGCTTGATGTTGTGAGGCCTAGGAGGTGACCCCAGGGCTTGGGGGCCTCTGCCTCAAGCCTGAAGCCGAAGGAAGAAAGAAGCTAAAGAGAGGAATCTGCACTACCTTTTAGTCTCATCCAGGAGACACCCTGGCTAGCATGGGTACACCTGGACAGCAGAAGGCCTAAACAGCAGTCTTATCCAAGACAGCATTCAAAGGACAGTGTAAGTCCCTGTACACCCCCTGGCATACAAGGGAGAAGGTTCCTAGATGCAATATCCAGCATACTTTCACAGAGACAGTGTCAAAGCTATACCTAAATCCCTTGCTCTGGGACACTTTTCAAGGCAGTCAGGTGGGCTGGAATTTTCTACAAGTGTTGAGAGGTTCAGTGCTTATCCATACAGTTGAGATTCTGCTATTTTCTACTAAGGGGACACAGCACTCCTACATACAGTTGAGATTCTGCTATTTTGTACAAAGGGGACACAGTGTTCCTACATATAGTGGAGATTTGGCTATTTTCTGCTAAAGGGACATAGTGCTCCTGCATATAGTTTGGGACTTTGCTATTCACTTCAAGGGACATACAGCTTCTGAAAAGAGGGAACTTTGCTACTAATCCACGAGAGACTGCTATTATTCCAGAGGGAGTACAGTCCAGTATCTGCCTCTTTGTGTACATAGAGAAGGAAGTTTGTCCTCAAGGTGTTCTACCAAGTCAAGTTGGGCATCCCATAATCCCTCTTCCCCATCCAAGTTGTTTTCTCTCAATAAAACAACAAAAGCAAGCCTATGTACTGGTTACAGACTGTGTGAAAGTAGGAAAATGTGTGTTGCCTGGATGTGCAGGAATAGGGGGACCCAAAATTCCAGCTGCCCTCTAGGGGGTATCGCTACACAGGTATCACCGAGCAAGTTATTTATTTATTTTTTAATTGTGTCCTTACCCACACACTTTAGTTGGCAGTCTCTTATGAAATATGGGAATTCCACAATGATTGGTTCAAAATCACAGTCTCGGAGTAGAAAACTATAGAACTGAAGTGGGATTTAACTTCAAAAACATATTTTAGATGTTACAATTTCTCCACCTATTACAGGTTGATGCATTTAGGTTTGACTAATCTAGGGAAAGTAGCAAAGTATTGTGCATCTATTATATTTAGAAAAGTTTTACTGAAACTAGATTTCATGACAAACCTAGTATTTGCTAGGAAGTGGGGTGCTGTGCTGATATGAAGAAATTAGCTCTGCTACATTTAGCCATATGTAATATACTGCATATTTTTCTATATGTTATAATTATTATTATATTTGAAATTGATTTAATAAAGTCTAACTCATGTGTAATGTTGTGGATATGTCAGTTAGTACATAAGGAAGATTGTACTGCTTAGATCAAATCAACCATTATAAAATTCCCTGCAAACTATGTGCCAGTAAGAGGATGTATAGCCCCTCTATGAAAGTGAACACCTACTGTATAGTACAAAAATGTATTCCCTTCTTAATTCCACATCAAAATGAGTGTCTGAGAGGCAGAATTACATTTTTATAAGCACTGAAAGATGTTTTACAAGTTATATCTTTATTGTGGTGACCCTCGAGTGGATGACTTTTTTTTTTTGTTTTTAATCTATTCCTTCTCTTCATCAGCCTTGCAGAGATCTGTCTCGATTTGTGTACGGTCTGCTAGCCGAGGTTGTTCTGTAATGGATGACTGCTCTCCTAACTGAAGTATAAATGTCACTAAATCGGACCTAATTAAAACATGGCACCAACACCACCATTTACAGCTGAGGGGAGAAGGGGAGAAAAAAAAACTATTTTAATATTACGCTGAGTAGCATGTTTTAGCACACTGTACCAGAGAGGAAGGATTGGAAAGAAGGATCTGGAGTTAATTGATTCAGTGATTTCACAGTCGAAGGAGCAAAACTCACTCTGAAAGCATATAGAAGATAATGAGGTCTCACTGGTTGATAAGATAATCCCTAGAGCTCTGACTGTGAAGTAGTATCTAATGATAACGCGGAAGAAGTAAAAATAAAGGAAGGTTAAAAAAAATCTAAAGTAAATTATTGTAGCAGGTAAATGGTGATACCTTGATCTGAGGATTCAAGATTAGAAATAAAGATCATCAGAGCAAGTAGATGATACTAAGGAAAGCTAATGAGGAGGAGCTCCCATTGGCATCTCTGCACGGGTTATATTTTGAAATAGGGCAACAATAATTCTCTTCTTGACAGGGAACTGAGCTGACATGGTGCACCATAAACTCAGTGGCAACTAGCTGTGACACATAGGGTATTATTCTATGTCATCTTCATCTCTTTAGTTAGTGTATAATTATCAGGTGCTTAGCCAAGCATTGCAACCTCTTTTCGTCACTAGCAATATGTCAATATATCTTCATATTTTACAAGATACATATCAGAACCACATTATGGGGCTGTTATAATTCTTGCGCAATGTATAGTGAGAACCTTCCTCATAGCATTTTAATAGAACCTGTCAATCAGAAAAATACATGTGTGAGATGCTTTGGATGAAAAATTATATTCTATGATTTTGCAGTCCTGTTCTTGTTCTATGGCAATGAACTATTTATGTACACTACTACAACCAAATAGTTTTTTTTTTTTTTTAAATGTTAGCTTTCATCTGTGGCTTCTCACAAATATTTATTTTTATTTTTATGGAAGATTCGAATTAAAGAACAAAAATGCTCTCTATCAGACCAGCCAATATAAATATTTAAAATCTGTGCAGATCAGTTTTATGTAAAAATGGAGAATAATCATATTCACTTTGTACAGCAGTTGCACAGCTCAGATGTCTTGCACCACTATTACAAGTGATATTTGAAGCAAGTTATTCAGATGACCACTGCTAATTGAGCTAAAGAATGCAGAGTGTTATTACATTTATTTACAGCCCTAGTGTGAACTTCTATAATAAAAATTTTTGGCAACTGGATAGTGATGAAGCTTACTCATCTCTCCTTCCCTCCTTATTTTCTATTGGTCAGGCAAACAGCTCCTCATAGTGATAGATCTATTGGAATGTGTGGGGACAGGAGATGGTGGCAAGTTCCTACACGACTGTATTTTTGTCCACCAGAACATCCCAGTTCTTATCTGTAATGGGAGTCTTTTTGAAGGCTACTCTAGTTATGAAAGTACATACAACATGTTTTTTTAATATAAATTGTATCTTTTTAAGATTTTTTTCAAGATCAAAAAAATACAAACAGGTAGTAAACGTCAAACATAAGTACAGTAATTGAAAGGACATATAACAAACATCAAACCATAAGAGTAATGTCACCATGCTACCAGTCCATCAAAACATAGGGGAGGAAGGAACAAGGGAGGGGAGGAAGGAACCAGGGAGTGGCTGAACAAACAAAAAAATATTATTTCACATAAAATGTCACTCACTGGATCTAGTATTGGTGGGATCTCCAAGGCACCCAAACTGAGAGGATCAGGGCACCTCGGGGGGACTCCACTTGGGGGGAGGTGGTTCGGGGTGAGATAGGGAGAACACCATGGTATCCCAAAAGTAAAAGATTAATAGAAATGGGAGAGGATGAAGTTCAACATCTATATTTAAGGGGGTGCCACATAACCAGAGGGTGATAGAACAGTTTCTGGGTTAAGCTCTGAGTGATCCCACAAGTCCCAATTTTTTTTCAATTGAGGAAGTGTATCATGAAGTGTTGCAGTTAGGTGTTCCATTCTGGGGATGTGTTCTAATATTTGCAAAGTCTGTGCAAGGGCAGGCGAGGAGGTAGACAACCATCTCAGGAGTATAGCCCTTTTTGCTGGCAGAAGAATATAGGCAACTCATTTTTTGGGTGTGTCTGGGGATGCCAGGGAAAGGCAGATCTAGAAGAAACTGGATCAGGTCCAGGGGTAGAGTAATTTCAAGGAGTTTCTGCAGATGGGCGAGTATAGAAGCCCAAAAAGGTTGGATAATGGGGCACTCCCAAAAAATTTGAAAGTAGGCGCCAGTGTCTTCCCGGCATCGCCAACACACCCGGGGAGTCTTGGGGTCATATCTGTGTAAGATCTCTGTGGTTCTATACCAAAAAATAAGTATTTTATATGTCGTCTCTCTCTGTTCCACACATTTTGAAGATTTGGAAGATGACTCTCATATCTTCTGCCATTGAGGAAGTTGAATAGGCTGCTTAATGATCTGGGATCATTTCTGCATGTAGGAATGATACGTGTTAGTGTTTGAGAGAGCTTCATGTAGATATCTACAGTATAGATATTGAAGATAAGATGGGTTTGGTACAGGCCTTGGGAGCACAAAAGTTCAAATGGTGTGGGCTTGTCCAAGGTTAAATCAGAGGCTTTAGAGAAAAAGTAGTGTTTAAATTGTAGGTATGAATAGAATGATTGTTTAGGGATCTGATATTAACGCTGCAGTTCATTGAAAGGTAGGAGTGTGTGGGTGAGTGAATGTACAACGTTCCGGAGGTGAAAGATTCCAGCCTGTGTCTATGGGAGCATTCGGGTGTAGGAGAGGCTATCTGGAATGTCAGGATTAAACAATACGTTCAACAGGGGTGGACATGGCGAGGACAGGGTGAATTGGCGGGAACATTTTTTCCACATGGAGAGGGTGAATAGCATCGGGTTTAAACAAAGGCTTTAAAGTTGTGTCATAGACGCCTCTGGATCTGTCCAAATCATGGAACATGGGTGAACCGGACTGGTGATTTCAATCTCCGCCCAGATGCTGGATGCCATTCTGGAAGACCAGGTGATAATCGATTTGAGGTAGGTAGCAAAATAATATTTAATCAGGTCTGGGGCTCCCAATCCACCTCTAGATTTAGGAGCTAACGCAACTGAACTGGCTATTCGATGGGTCTTATAGTGCCAGATAAAGATGAGGAATGATCTCTGAGCTTTGCGTTGGGATATGGGGACAGAGATCACTAGGGTTTCAAATAGATAAAGGAGTCTCTGCAAAATAGACATCTTCAGGACATTGATACGACCCAAGAGAGAGAGATCGGATAAGTATCCCACTGTCGCAAGAGGCGGTCTATGTCACGGAAGAGTGGGGGAAAATTGGTCTGATAGAGGGAGGGGTATGATGGGGTGAGATGTATCCCTAAGTATTTAAGAGAATTTGGGCACCAGTGATAGGAATAGTTTTGTTGAAGGGTGGCAAGATCTGAGTGTGGAATATGTCGTGGTAGGGCCTCTGTTTTGCTTGTGTTGATTTTTTCTTCGAGTAGAGCATGTAAGTTAGGGAGAGAGGTGTGTGGTCTGGTCAGAGTCAGTAGAGTATCGTCTGCAAACTATGTGTCAGGTATCAGGTGTGACCAGAGCTGTGTGGACTGCAACAAAGGGACAAACGCAGATAAGGTGAAAATATATAATTTATTAAGATAAGTGAATAAATATAACCACCTCCAATATACTACAATTTGCAACCAAACAACCACCAACAGAAACCCACAAATAATAACAGACAAATATATGCAAGTAAAGGGGAATACCAGAATCATAAACAGGGCCAGGCCAGGGTCAACAACGGAGGGTCAGCAGCTGGGAAAGGGAGAAAAACATGACAAGGAGAGGATGGATGGATCACAGGAGGGACGGGTCAAGTACAGGGCTCAAGGTCCAGGGTTCAGGTAACAGACAGGAACAGGAACAGGATCAGGTTCAGATGCAGAGCTTCACAGGTTCAGGGTCAGGGCACAAGGAAGATACCAAGGCAAGGCATTAGTGTGTCTGCCGGGTACTTATACACACCTCCTGCAATTACTCAGGTGATGCCTAATTGCAGGAGATGATGTCGGCCCCACACTGCCAGGAACCGCCCGCTGGTGGACGCCAGTACTGCGGCCCAAGGATCATATAATACTACTAACAGGGGAATGCTCTCCAGGCAGTTCCAGACTGCCAGGAGACACCTGCTGGTGCACCACAGTACTGCACGCCAAATGTCAGACAGTATCATCAGCGGGTGGAACCTTTCCTGACACAATGACAGTGTATACTCATTTTGATGCAAGGAGACTCCGCTGATGTAAGGGTGAGTGTGGATACCTCTAGCTAGAGGTTCTAGACAGAGAATAAAAAATAGGGGGTAAGTGGACAACCCTGCCTGGTTCCATTACTCAAAGAGAAAGAAGGTGATAGGTAGGATAAAAGCTGGATTTGGGAGGAAGGATGGGAGTATAGGGCATGTAGTGCTGCTATAAAGGGGCCATCAAAACTATACTTGGAGAGTGTAGCAAACAGAAAGGGCCAACTGAGCCTGTCAAAGGCTTTCTGTGCGTCAAAGCTCAGAATCAAGGCTTGGTGGGATGTTTTGTTTAACAAGTCTATGAGGTCTATGGTACATCTTATATTATCTCCAGTGTGTCTAGCTGTTACAAAGCCTACTTGATCTTTATGTAAGAGTCTGGGTATTAAGAGAGAAAGTCGATTAGCTAAGATTTATGTAAATATTTTGTAGTCGGAGTTAAGTAAGGCAATGGGTCAGGTTTCGGGATCATGGACATGTAGGCATGAAGGAATTGGGAGTGGGGCTCAGAGCCTTGAAATAAGGAAGTATAGAAAGAAATCAAATGTGGGCTTAAAATAGATAAAAATGTTTTATAATATGAATATGGCAGGATATCTGAGCCAGGGGGTTTTTGGGTAGGAAGATGTTTTACTACTTCCTCAGGAGTAATTGCAGAGTTCAGAGAAAGGAGATGATCGGGGGATAGTTTGGGTATATGTAGTGAGTCAAAGAAAGAGTCAAATCTCTTCTGCATCAAATCATATTCAGCATAGTTATGATCAGTTTGTAGACAGTTATATAATTTGTGATAGAAATCTCCAAAAACATTGGACACGGTGAGGGGGCAGTAAGGCAGTATATTCATAAAATTTCTGTTTGCACCACAGGAGAGATTTGTTAATTTTTTTCAGATCTAGTGATCTAATTTGATTGCGTAGAAAAATAACGGCTCAGAGCCCAGCCACCATGGGGGTAGACAACAAGAGTTTCTCAGCTTTGTGGGGCTTAGACAAGATCAAGGAGCATTATTGTTTGTGGGTGGGATGTTTAATCCTCCAGATGTCTAGGAGGTTTTTCCCTCTGATAAGCTTACGGAAGGATTTGGAGAGGTGGTCAGATGATGTTGATGTTGTGGGTTGGAATAATTTGTGTCTGTCTTTACTGGGAGACAGTCATATTAAAATTCCCGCCAATCATCAGAAAGGGCTGTGAAAATTTATCGAGAGTGTCAAACAAAGTGGTTAGGAACTGAACCTGACCTGAGTTGGGAACATAAACATTTACTATGGTAAGAGATTGGGTGAGAAATGCACAGTCTAGGGTGACAAACCTGCCCTGGGGGTCCAGGTGTGAGGATTTGACTCTTAAAGGACAGGAACGATTGATTAAGATTGCAACGCCAGCTTTTCCAGATGGGTCAGAGGCCAGGAAGGATATTGGGAAATGTTTGCTAGCAAATTTAAGGGATTCCTCACGATGGAAATTAGTCTCCTGGACCAAAATTGCATCAGCTCTAGAAGCTTTAAACTCTTTCAGAGCCAACCATCTCTTATGAATAGAGTTTAAAGCTTTTACATTGCAGGTAACACATTTTAACACCATATTAAACTAGTCTGGTAGATAGACAAATGGTAAAAAGCGCAATGTACAGTAGGAGAGGGACACCATGGTGTAATAATCATATAATGGGAGAGAGGTAGCATAACAACATTTTGTATAGCAGTAGCATCGTGACAAAAATATACACAGTTCAAAAAGTGTATCAGCCCCAGGACAAAAAAGGGGGGCCTGACGAAAAGCAAGTTGAAAACAAAAATGAAAATAAAAATAAAAATAAAAATTGAAAAAAGACAAAAAAGAAAAAAGGAAAAATGTGTCCGTGTCAAAAATGAAGCCTGGAAGGCTGAAAGCCACCAGGAAACCTAGGTCAGGGACAAGGGCTGGGAAGGGGAGCATGAGGACCTCACCTTCCAGGTATCAAGGCCTGGGTCACAAAACAGGAACTATAGAAAAAACTAACTTGTTTCTCAGGGTACTGTAAAAACAACAGGTAGCACACCCCATGGGCAAGGGGTGAGTGAATCCATCACAGGAAGATGGGCCAAACAGGGACCTCAAAGGGTCATGTAAAGTGGAAATCAAAGCCGTATCCAGATGACAGGATCTTCAGGTCGGGAACCTAGATGTGGGGCACCTTTGGGGTGTGAGGTTGGTTTTGGATGAACTGTCGTGGCTTGGGGGTAGCAGGGAGTGGCAGAGGGTCCTCGTCTGGGAGTGGAGGGAGGCCTAGGTTACGTAGAAAGTTGTCACTTTCCTGGAGATCACGTAGTGAGTACTGTATGCCTTCACGGGAAGCAGAGAAGCGAAACGGGAACCCCCAGCGATACATAACTTTGTGCGTTTTAAGGTATAATGTTAGCGGGATTAGATTTCACTGTCTAGCAAGAGTCATAGGTGAGAGGTCATTGAAAATCTGGATCTTAGACCCCTTGAAGTCCAATCTGGGTTGGTTGCGGGTGGCAATAGTAAGTGCTTCTTTGCTGTCATAGTAGTGAAATCTGACAATCACATCCTTCGTATTGGCTCCAGCCGGGGGTTTAGGAGCGAGGGATCTGTGGGCCCTGTCTAAATGCCAGTCTATGTCAGGGATATTAGGGGCCAACACATTGAACAGGCTTAAGAGGTATGAACGGAGGTTTCTATCTTCTACTGCTTCAGATATACCTCTGATTCGCAGGTTCTTTCTGCGTTCCCTGTTTTCAAGGTCCTCCTGTTGTGCTTGGAGCTGGGTGACTAAGTGCTTCATGGCAGCATCATCTTCTTCCAAGACTTGAACATATTGCACTAGTTCATCAAACTTGGATTCCAATGTATCAGTGCGGCCTCCCAATTGGCCTATTGCCACTCTCAATTCATTGGCAAGTTTACCCATTTCATGAGCAATGTTATGGGTGATGGCCTTGAGCAGGGAGTGCAGTTTAGTGTCTAAAACCTCTGCCATTAGTTGTGGGGATGATCCCTGTAAGGGCATGGGGACAGTATCAAAGAGAGTACCTGTCATGGGTTCAGAGTGCTCTGGACGGTCCTGTGTGGCATCCTGGCTATTCGAGGCCGTGGATGAAGGGCTGTGAAGGAAGTGGTCCATGGTGGAGTAGGCCCTGGGCTGGAGGACTGCGGCATAGGTCTGTCTCTGGTCTCCAATCTTGCCCATGGGGTGCGTGGGCACTGTGAGAGACTAAGGAGGTGACTCCCGTGTTTATCAGAGCTTTGGGTCAGTCAGTGGGAGTCCCGGGAAGGCAGCGGGGGACAGAGCTCTGGTCTCACACGTCTGCCATATTCAGAAGCCGCGCATGTGCCCTACAACATGTTTTTCTCTCTTTTGGCATCAGTGTATTTTTTACAACACATTTTATTTAATTTCTTAATTTTCTAAAAAATTGTGACTAAAAATTACAACTTCAAAAAACTTGCCATGCCTCGTACTAAAAATCTTGTACTGCCTACTTTACAAAAAGGGGTCATTCGGGGGTATTTCTACTGTCCTGACATTCTGGAGCCTCAAGAAATGAGATAGGTAGTCACATAGGCATGCCCATGGAGTGTGCCGGGTGTGCCTAATCCGCCCTGTGCTCTCACTGCTAGTGCTAGTTGTGACTGCTGCAACATTGTCTGTGTAGCTCATGTCACCACTAGGGTTGGTCCTGGCAAGCAAAAAAATCTGTGTGCTGTGAGTGGGAGGTGATTAAACAGGGACTAGGGAGTTGCCGGGACACACAACTCGATATGAACCCCGCCTGGCTTGTCAGCAAAAAAGTGTGCATGAGGCGGTCGGCAAGCGGTTAAGTCGATTTTTAAATGTAATTTTTTTTAATTGTTCTCACATGTGTTAAAATAACGCTTCAATAATGTTATTTTATTTTAACATGTGAGAACAATTTAAAAAATTACATTTAAAAATCAACTTAACCACTTGACCTTTGCAAGATTTTCCCCCTTCATGACCACACCATTTTTGCTATTTAACTGCGCTACTGACAATTGCGCAGCCGTGTAACACTTTACCTAAATTATTTTATATAATTTTTTCACGCAAATATACCTTTCTTTTGGTCATATTTGATCCCCACTATTTTATTATTTGTTGCTAAACACAAAAAGAATGAAAAGTTGAAAAAAAACAAATTTTCTACTTTCTGTTAAAAACCAATCCAATAAAATCTATTTTATTCTTAAATTTAGGCCAAAATGTTTTCTACTACATGTCTTGGTATAAAAAAAAACTAAGCGTAAATGAACTACTTCCTGTATACTCATATCCCTAATGTATGGCGGACAGGAAGCAGTACCTTTACGTCAGCTCTCATTGGAGGCTCCTAGGCGGCTCACAGAGCGTGCACCTGGGAGCCCTGTGATCAGTGTGAGGCCTCTGTGAGCACAGTAGCACAGTGAATCACATTACCACTAGTTGTGTACCATGTGACTGCTGTGTCCAATCACAGAAATCACATAGTAAATAATGCAAACTCAAAGTAAGCACTGATTCTCTCTGCTCTCTTTGTGAGAGCAGAGAGAACTGTTGCTGCGGTCTGTGAGTGTACAGTAGCCTTTCCTACTGCATGTACACTCACAGACTGCAGTGCCAGGCTGCCCTAGTGCCCTTGATCACTGCCCCAGTGTAATAACAATAAAAAATGCAGCCAGCACCTGTCACCTGTCCCAGTGTCACCAGAGATCACAATAACATGACATACACGATACTAATGTCCTGATCACTGCCATACACCACATCAGCACCCTGATAACTGTTATACCAGCATCCTGATCCCCTCCATACCCCACACCAGTGCCATGATCACCGCCATACAAGCATCATGATCACCACCATATGCCATACCAATGGCCAGATCATTGCCATACAACATACTAGCATCCTGATAATCGCCATAACCCATACCAATGTCCTGATCACTGACATAAACATTACCAGCGTCCTGCTCATCACCATAACCCATACTAGCGTCATGATCACTGCCATAGCAGCGTCCTGATCATCACTAGGGATGAGCCGAACACCCCCCTGTTCGGTTCGCACCAGAACCTGCGAACAGACCTAAACTTCGTGTGAACTTTAGAACCCTATTAAAGTCTATGGGACTCGAACGTTCACAATCTAAAGTGCTCATTTTAAAGGGTAATATGCAGGTTACTGTCCTAAAAAGTGTTTGGGGACCCGGGTCCTGCCCCAGGGGACATGGATCGATGCAAAAAAAAGTTTTAAAAACGGCCGTTTTTTCAGGAGCAGTGATTTTAATAATGATTAAAGTGAAACAATAAAAGTGTAATATTCCTTTAAATTTCGTAGCTGGGGGGTATCTATAGTATGCCTGTGAAGGGGCGCATGTTTCTGGTGCTTAGAACTGTCGCTGCACAAAGTGTCATTTGTGCAGGAAAAAAAGTCTTTTAAAATCACTTGCGGCTAAATTGTCGGGTCTCCGTAATACAGAGAACACTCAATGAGTGTTCTCTGTATTAGCCGACAATTCATTCATTCATTGATTAAAAAAAAAAAAAAAAAAAGCGTGGGGGTTCCCCTAAATTCAATCAAAAGGCCCTTCAGGTCTGACATGGATATTAAGGGGAACCCCGTGTCAAATTTAAAAAAAAAATTGACGTGGGGGTCCCCCCAAATATCCATACCAGACCCTTCAGGTCTGATATGGATATTAAGGGGAACCCCGCATCAAATTTTTAAAAAAAATTGACGTGGGGGTCCCCCTAAATATCCATACCAGACCCTTTATCCGAGCACGCAACCTGGCAGGCCGCAGGAAAAGAGGGGGGGACGAGAGAGAGGCCCCCCCTCCCTCCTGAACCGTACCAGGCCACATACCCTCAACATTGGGAGGATGCTTTGGGGGTCTGTGACCCCTCAAAGCACCTTGTCCCCATGTTGATAAGGACAAGGGCCTCATCCTCACAACCCTGGCCGTTGGTTGTGAGGGTCTGCGGGCGGGGGGCTTATCAGAATCTGGAAGCCCCCTTTAACAAGGGGACCCCCAGATCCCGGCCCCCCCCTGTTTGAAATGGTAAGGGGGTACAAAAGTACCCCTACCATTTCACAAAGAAAGTGTCAAAATGGTTAAATAAGACAAACACACTTTTGAAAAATTCCTTTATTAAAAAAATAAAAAATAAAAAAAAAATTCCAGCGGTGCTAATTCACTCTTGCTATCCAGCGACGGGTCTCCGGGGTCCAGCGATGGATGATCATATCCAGCGACGGGGGATCTCTCAGTCCAGCGCTGTCCATACCTCCTTCTTCTGTCTCCACTGCGGAGACACTGCAGAGAGCCGAGCGCTGACATTTCTTATATTGGGAGGGCGGGGCCACCCGTCACCTGACCCCGCCCCTCTGACACAGGAGAGGGAAGCCAGGGGTTCCCCAGTGACCTGTGGGTGACCCCGCCCCCTCTGATGTAACGCAGGTTTCCGTTACATCAGAGGGGGCGGGGTCACCCACACGTCACTGGGGAACCCCTGGCTTCCCTCTCCTGCGTCAGAGGGGCGGGGTCAGGTGACGGGTGGCCCCGCCCTCCCAATATAAGAAATGTCAGCGCTCGGCTCTCTGCAGTGTCTCCGCAGTGGAGACAGAAGAAGGAGGTATGGACAGCGCTGGACTGAGAGATCCCCCGTCGCTGGATATGATCATCCATCGCTGGACCCCGGAGACCCGTCGCTGGATAGCAAGAGTGGATTAGCACCGCTGGAATTTTTTTTTTATTTTTTTTTTTTTAATAAAGGAATTTTTCAAAAGTGTGTTTGTCTTATTTAACCATTTTGACACTTTCTTTGTGAAATGGTAGGGGTACTTTTGTACCCCCTTACCATTTCAAACAGGGGGGGGGGCGGGATCTGGGGGTCCCCTTGTTAAAGGGGGCTTCCAGATTCTGATAAGCCCCCCGCCCGCAGACCCTCACAACCAACGGCCAGGGTTGTGAGGATGAGGCCCTTGTCCTTATCAACATGGGGACAAGGTGCTTTGAGGGGTCACAGACCCCCAAAGCATCCTCCCAATGTTGAGGGTATGTGGCCTGGTACGGTTCAGGAGGGAGGGGGGGCCGCTCTCTCGTCCCCCCCTCTTTTCCTGCGGCCTGCCAGGTTGCGTGCTCGGATAAAGGGTCTGGTATGGATATTTTTTTTTTAAATTTGATGCGGGGTTCCCCTTAATATCCATATCAGACCTGAAGGGTCTGGTATGGATATTTGGGGGGACCCCCACGTCAATTTTTTTTTAAATTTGATGCGGGGTTCCCCTTAATATCCATATCAGACCTGAAGGGTCTGGTATGGATATTTGGGGGGACCCCCACGTCAATTTTTTTTTTTAATTTGACACGGGGTTCCCCTTAATATCCATGTCAGACCTGAAGGGCCTTTTGATTGAATTTAGGGGAACCCCCACGCTTTTTTTTTTTTTTTTTTTTTTTTTTATCAATGAATGAATGAATTGTCGGCTAATACAGAGAACACTCATTGAGTGTTCTCTGTATTACGGAGACCCGACAATTTAGCCGCAAGTGATTTTAAAAGACTTTTTTTCCTGCACAAATGACACTTTGTGCAGCGACAGTTCTAAGCACCAGAAACATGCGCCCCTTCACAGGCATACTATAGATACCCCCCAGCTACGAAATTTAAAGGAATATTACACTTTTATTGTTTCACTTTAATCATTATTAAAATCACTGCTCCTGAAAAAACGGCCGTTTTTAAAACTTTTTTTTGCATTGATCCATGTCCCCTGGGGCAGGACCCGGGTCCCCAAACACTTTTTAGGACAGTAACCTGCATATTACCCTTTAAAATGAGCACTTTAGATTTCTCCCATAGACTTGTACAGGGTGTTCCGGCTTTTCGAATTTGCTGCGAACAGCCCAAATTGTTCACTGTTCGCTGAACATGCGAACAGGCAATGTTCGAGTACTACATGAGTTCGACTCGAACTCGAAGCTCATCCCTAATCATCACCATAACCCTTACCAACGTTCTGATCACCGCCATACCCCATACCAGCATCCTGATCAATTGTAATACAGGTCAATTTTCAGCTTCACACGTTGAAATTTTTGCCATCACACTTTGAATGACAATTACTCAGTCATGCAACATTGTACCCATGTGACATTTGTATACATTTTTTGAGACAGATAGAACTTCCATTTGGTGGTATTTAATTGCCACTAAGTTTTTCATTTTATGCTATATAAACAAAAAAATACTGAATTTATTTGCAAACTTTTATCAACAAATTAAGAGAAATTTGTTTTTAATTAAAAAAATTCAGTATTTTTTTGTTTATATAGCATATATAAATATATATATATATATATATATATATATATATATATATATATATATAATAAAAAATTGGCCTATATTACAATTGATCAGGATGCTGGTATGGGGTATGGCGGTGAGCAGGACGTTGGTAAGGGTTATGGTGATGATCAGGACGCTGCTATGGCAGTGATCAGGACGTTAGTATGGGTTATGGCGATGAGCAGGACGCTGGTAAGGGTTATGGTGATGATCAGGACGCTGCTATGTCAGTGATCAGGACATTGGTATGGGTTATGGCGATTATCAGGATGCTAGTATGGGGTATGGCAGTGATCTGGCCATTGGTATGGCATATGGTGGTGATCATGATGCTGGTATGGTAATTAAAAACAAATCAGTATTTTTTTTGTTTATATAGCATAAAATAAAAAACTTAGTGGCAATTAAATACCACCAAATGAAAGTTCTATCTGTCTCAAAAAATGTATAAAAATGTCACACCGGTACAATGTTGCATGACTGGGTAATTGTCATTCAAAGTGTGATGGCGAAAATTTCAAAGTGTGAAGCTGAAAATTGACCTGGGTAGGAAGGGGATCAAAGCATCCGCACTTGAGGTTGTTAATTGGTTTGTGTGAAAGGAAAGTTATAGCGTCTACAAACTATGATATATATATATATATATATATATATATATATATATATATATATGTATATATATATATATATATATATATATATATATATATATATATATATATATATGTATATATATATATATATATATATATATATATATATATATATATATATATATATATATATATTGTAGAGGGTCAGCCTGGGGCAGGGTTAAGAGGGGGTTAATTGAAGAAGGCATGTACTTCCCCTTCAGACCTGCTTATGGTCAGGTGTGCTGAAAGTGTCAGTGTGGAGTTGTTGAGTAGGAGAGAGAGACACAGCAGCACGCTGTGTGGAAACGTCCATTGCTGGAAGGTGTACCTGCTGGGTGAGCTTAAACCACAAATAGACTTTAGTTGTGTTTGGAACCATGAACTGTTACCTCTAAGCCTGTGGGCTGATAAACTGTGAGCTGTACCTGGGTGCACATCAGTGTGATAAGACAATCTGTCAGGTCTTATGTTTTGTTTTTGCTGTTTTGCTGAATAAAAGCCAATTTTATTTTACTGGACTGCCTCTGAGCCAGCTCTTCACCCCTCTGATCCCCTACAATTGGTGGAGAATGCGGGCACTATTCTCCTGCTCCAGACAAGCCACCATATCCACCGCAGTCTTCACATCACGCTCAGTGAGGCCGCAGATCTTAATGCCTTCCTTGGGGTCCTCACGGATGCTGATGTGTCCCACTTTATCTCGAGGAGTGAAGAGAAGATCCAGAATTTCTTCATTGTAAATCTCTAAATAGGAAACTTTCAGCAGAAATTCCCAGTCGCTCCGTTGCTCGATCTCCTTAAACAAAGCTTTGATGACTCTGGGGATGACACCCACAACTGGCTCATTCTCCTGGTCATGGGTATAAGCTCCTCCCATGGAGTAGGTCTTCCCTGAACTGGTTTGGCCATATGCAAGCACAGTGGCATTGTAACCTTTGAACAGCCCCAGAATGAGCGGGGACACAGCCGAGTTGTAGACCTCCTCCTGCTCGGCGGACGAAGTCATAGGTGAAGGCTTTCTCATTGCCGACAATCACCTGAGGCTCTCCGGGGACAAAGGTCAGGCAGCTCCTGCAGCCTTCGTTCAGTTCCTTGCTGACCAGAGGCCGGCACCTCAACACCACTCGAACCGGGATCCCCTCATCCTTTCCCATGGTGCACCAAAACCAACCTCTCACCATCCCCGGTCCACTTCTCCTCACACCTGGGCCAAAAAAAACCCTGTAAAACCCGTTCCTGAGTTTTAGCTGCTCCAAGGTGACCCCCAAGTACATGACTATGAGCCAAATGCAACACCTTAGACCTAAAAGGTTTTGGTACCACCAGTTGTTCCAACACTTCTTGATTGACCTTAGTTACTCGGTACAACAAGTCATGATTCACAGCAAAATGGGGGAACTTCACGTCCGCCCCAGGGTGCTGTGGTTCACCGTTTAAGACCATGGCCTGTTCCCTGGTGGGAATCAAAGTGGGGTCCAGTCTAATCCCATGTCCTGGGTTAAAGCTGCGCAGACAGTGAAATCTTCTGAACAAGCCATGGAGGATGTGGTTAAGCAGCTGGTACTAGCTAATACACAAGTGCAGGCCCACCATCAGGAGGCCCAGCACGCCCTGGTACAAGCACAGGCCCGGCAGGAGCAGATCCTGGTGCAGACAGTCGCTATACAACAGGAAACAAATTGCTTACTGAGTGAACAGATAGCAGGATTACAAAAGATGGTGACCCAGCAGGCTGAAGTGATGAAAGGTGACCCCGCTGTAAAGAGTGACTCCGGAAGACAGTGCAGCAGACCCTGCAAAAGATGACGGCCTTAGACAATGTGAAAGCATACCTAGCTATGTTTGAGCGAGTTGCAGCAAGGGAGGGTCTGCCTGATAAAGACTGGGCAGATGTACTGGCTCCTTTCCTGACCGCAGACCCCCAACAAGCGTACTGTGACTTGGCCCCGGAATCAGCACGCGATTATGAGCTCCTGAAAGCAGAAATCCTAGCAAGGCTGGGAGTGACTGTCACTTTAAAGGCGAACCGAGTCCATGGCTGGCGCTTTGACAGGACTAAGCCTGCCTGTGCGCAGCTCTATCACCTGATGCACTTGTTCCAAGATCGGCTGAGACCTGAGGAAAAGACACCCACTCAGATTGTGGAAAGAGTCGCACTCAATCGTTTCCTGCATGAACTACCTAGGGAGCTCCATCGATGGGTGGCTCAGTCCAAGCCTCAGTCACTGGATGAGATGGGTGCAGCTGTTGTGCGCTACAGTTGTGCGGAAAAGTTCCAGGAAAGTCCCTCTGTCACAAGAGAGCTGGCCCATTTCAAAGAAGTGCATTCCAGCACCAGTGTGCCTCCCGGTGATCGCATAGTGGCTGCTCAGAGGGATAATACAACTACCAAGAAGCTTCCCCGTATCGAAGTGTGGTCGAACACGTGTCTCAAATGCTGCACCGAATAACAAAAGTTATGCCCATAGTAAGGGAACATTTGCAGGCTGCGCAAAACACCCAGAGTCGGATACACAACCCATCTGCCAAGATTAGAGAGTTTAAACCTGGGGATCGGGTGCTGGTCTTAGTGCCTACCATCGAGAGTACGTTTCTCACCAAGTGGCAAGGACCCTTTGAGATAGTTGAGAGGTAGGTAAGGTCAACTATAAAGTCCATCAGCCCACCAAACGTAAACTCTACCAGATTTACCACGTCAACTTGATCAAACCATGGAAAGATAGACAGGTTTTGACAGTCAGTCTGAAAGTCCCGGAAGACCCTGATGCTCAGATTAAGAAGGTAGGGATTGCAGAGGCTCTCTCCCCTTCTCAAAAACAGGAGTCCTGGGAGTTTTTGCAGAGGAATCGAGACATTTTTTCAAACCTACCGGGCCTAACCTCGGTAATTGAACATAATGTCATTACAGACCCTGGCGTTCGAGTAAACCTCAAACCCTACCGCATACCCAAAGCTCGCCGGAATATTGTGTCAGCCAAGCTTAAGAGCATGTTGGACCTTGGGGTCATTGAGGAGTCTTCAAGTAGCTGGTCTAGCCCTATAGTCCTTGTACCCAAGCCAAATGGAACCTGGCGGTTCTGCAATGACTTTCGCAAGTTAAATGAAGTCTCCAAGCCAGACACGTATACCATGCCCCGGGTCGATTAATTAATCGAGAGATTAGGACCGGCCCAGTACATCACCACTCTTGACTTGACCAAGGGATACTGGCAGATCCCACTTTCCTCAGAGGCTAAAGAAAAAATGGTATTTGCCACACCTGAGGGCTTCTGGCTGTATGCCGAATGCCATTCGGGTTACATGGGGCCCCAGCCACTTTCCAGAGGGCCATGGACTTTGTCCTGAGACCTCATAAGGAATTCTCAGGAGCCAATCTTGATGACGTTGTCATCTTTAGTAAGGACTGGGAGAGTCACTTACCAAAAGTCCAGTTGGTCTTGGATGCCCTCCGAAGGGCGGGGTTCACAGTGAACCCAGAAAAGAGCAAGGTTGGGTTGGAGGAGGCCCGCTACCTGGGGTATGTTGTAGGCAGGGGTGTGATTAAGCCCCAACTAAACAAGGTAGAGGCTACTCACAAAGAAACAAGTGCTTTCTTTCCTTGGCATTGTGGGCTATTATAGGAGGTTTGTCCCCAACTTTGCCAATCTAGCAGCACCACTGACTGATCTCACCAAAGGAAAGAACGCAACTGTTGTTCAGTGGAGTGCAGAAGCAGAAGCAGCGTTCTGCCGATTGAAGCAAGCTCTGTGCCAGGAACCAGTGTTGGTAGCTCCTAACTTCCAAAAAGAATTCCTGGTACAAACAGATGCCTCAAAATTGGGTCTGGGTGCAGTACTGTCCCAGATGATTGGGGGCGATGAGCACCCTGTTGTGTACTTGAGCAGGAAGCTCACCCCAGCTGAGAGGAATTATTCCATTGTGGAAAGGGAGTGTCTCGCAAATAAAATGGGCTTTGGAGACACTCCGCTACTACTTGTTGGGCCGACCCTTCAAGTTAGTTTCAGATCATGCGCCCCTTAAGTGGATGGCCCAAAATAAAGATAAAAACTCCAGAATCACCCGGTGGTTCCTTGCTACAGGACTTCAGGTTTGTAGTGATACATAGACCGGGAAAGGTACATCAGAATGCGGATGTCCTTTCCCAGGTCTACTGCCTCTGGAGTCGTGGTGTCCAGACCCCTGGCCTGGAACAGAGGGGGGGATATGTAGAGGGTCAGCCTGGTGCAGGGTTAAGAGGGGGTTAATTGAAGAAGGCAGGTACTTCCCCTTCAGCCCTGCTTATGGAGTTGTTGAGTAGGAGAGAGAGACACAGAAGCACGCTGTGTGGAAACGTCCATTGCTGGAAGGTGTACCTGCTGGGTGAGCTTAAACCACAAAAAGACTTTAGTTGTGTTTGGAACCATGAACTGTTACCTCTAAGCCTGGGCTGATGAACTGTGAGCTGTACCTGGGTGCACATCAGTGTGATAAGACAAGTCTGTCTGGTCTTATGTTTTGTTTTTGCTGTTTTGCTGAATAAAAGCCAATTTTATTTTACTGGACTGCCTCTGAGCCAACTCTTCACCCCTCTTCACCCCTACTATATATATATATATATATATATATATATATATATATATATATATGTATGTATATATATATATATATATATATATATATATATATATATATATATATATATATATAAAATTATAATTGATCAATCCTGATGTACTGATGGCAAATGACATGTCCTGAACCACTAAAATGGCAGGTCCCCCAAATTACCCCTTTTTGGAAATTAGACAGTCTGAGGCATGTAGTAAGATGCACAGCAATTTTTATTTATTTTTTTTTAAGTTGTCATTTCTTGTCACAATTTTTGGGAAAATTAACAAATGAAAGTATAAGTTTCCTTTGTAAGTAAAAAAAAAATGTGCATTTATTATTTTTTGGTGCAAAAGACTGGAAATTGTTGCACCAGCTATCAGCAGCGGGCTGCGGCTGCAGCACTAAAAATAGGTGGATGTTGTAACATGTTCCAAAAGGTAAACTTATCCGTTAAATAATTTTTTTTCATATTTTTTTTCTTAAGTGTTTTTGAACTTCAATCTACAAGCTACAAAACACTCAAGTGGAAACGGGGTCCTAATGTGTTATTGTTTATATTGCAGTAGAGAATGTGGATCTTTTGTTAGGCCGCGTACACACGCGGGGACTGTTCGCCCAACTTTGTCCGTCAAACAGTTTCGGCAAACAGTCCGCTCAAAATTAGCATGGACGGACATGGCCACACACGACGTACGAACAGTTTGCTGAAACCGTGCGCGATGACGTGAACGGCACGTACGACGGGACGAAAAATACGACGTCCTATACACTGCATTATAACTTTCGGCGTGTAAAGCCTTTCTGAGCATGCGCGGAACTTAGTTTGTCGAACAAGCCTACACACGAGGGAACTGTTCGCTGAAACAAGGTTTCAGCGGACAGTTTTTCGGAAATTCCGAAAAACCTTGTTCAGCGGACTGTTCGCTGAAACTGTCCGCTGAACGCCCACACACGGGCGGACTGTCCGCCGAAACACTGTTCAGCGGACAAAGTTGGCCGAACAGTCCCCGCGTGTGTACGCGGCCTTACTGCTGAAGGAAGCTTTTGTGGCTGTAGGGGATCTATTATTGATGGGGGTCTATTTTTGCTGGGACCAGTGGGATTATTAGTGCTGCTGCTATAATAATGCACTGTAAGGGCTCATGCCCATAGGTGCTTACAGCTGTGCAGTGTAAACTCTACGCATGTTTTAGTGCCTGCGAGTCACAGGTCTCCTTAGAGTGTGTACTTATGATAGCTTTTTCTTTATTGGTTATATACTCTTGATATATTAAGTTAACTGTGGATATCCAGTGCTTTCTACAAAAAAAATGCATCATACAGAATTCAAAAATATGGATCAGTTTGTGTTCAAGAAACCCAAAAAATCTAATAGCTCAGACTCATCAATGGCTAAATCTGTGCATGATGACAATAGTTTAAGTGCATGTAATGAATCAAGTAACAACCCAGAAGAAGATACTATTTATCTTAGTTCTTTTTTTTTTTTTATGTATATTTATTGAAAAAAATTTTTTTGTAAACAGTACAAAAATGCCGTAAATACGGTACAGTAGTCAATAACATTGGTTAGACATAGTAAGGGCACCATATTGTAGGTTACAAATAGGTTAAGTGATAGGATACACCATGAAGCTGTACACAATGGTGATGGCATAATTGAAAAGGGAAAATAGAAAGAGCAAAAACACTGAAAACCAGACGTGTGGGTAAGTACGGGCGTTATTGGTCTGATACTTTATGAAACAGTAAACAGGATATCAAATCTCCCTAAGGTTACTTAAGAAAGGGCTGGCAGAAGGGACAACAGAGGATTCTGGGTTGAATATGGAGGCACCCCATGGATCCCATGTCCTGGAAAATTTAGGCATGGAATCATGAACTATTGCCATCAAATGTTCCATCCTACGCATTTGAGCAATGGACGAGACCACATGTGCTTGCGTGGGGGGTATAGGAGAGAGCCAATGAGCCGGTATTACTCTCTTGGCAGCTAGGAGTATAAAAGCCATCAGTTTTCTAGCATATTTAGGGAGATCTAGGATCGGAAGGCCTAAAAGGTAATGTGTCGGAGTCAGTGGGATATCTCTTTTCAATACTGATTGGAGAATGGATTGGACCATAGACCAAAAAGATGTGATACGTGGACAGTCCCAGAAGATATGAAAGTGTGTGCCGATATCCTGTAGGCACCTCCAGCATAAACGAGACAGTGAGGGATCATACTTATGTAAAACTTTGGGGGTCCTATACCAAAACATCAATACTTTATAAGCAGTCTCTTTCTGCTCTACACATCTCGAAACTTTAGAGATGGAAGTCCAGATCTCCTGCCATTGAGGGAGAGAAATAGTAGTGGGTAGGATTTTGGCCCATTTCCGCATATAGAGGTGAGAATCTAGAGTAGGGGGTAATGAGTCATGAAGAATCCTGTAAATAGCGGATATGAGACCCTTCTGGTGTGAGCCCTGGGTACACAGAATTTCAAAGGCATTAGGTTTCTCTAGGCTCATGGCAGGAGATACGGAGCAAAAGTAGTGTTTAAATTGAAGGTAGGTGAAAATGGACCGTTGTGGAATGTCGAATTTGTTTTGTAGGTCTGGGAAAGGTAAAAATTTGCGGGTCACTGGGTGAACTAAGTGGCGAAGTTGGAAAATGCCTGCTTGAGTCCACGGGGTCATAGTCACCTTGGACAGGCTGTCAGGTATGTCTGGGTTGTGAGTAACATTTAAAAGGGGTGGACAGGAGGAGGAGAGAGAGAATTTCTTGTGGCATTTTTTCCAAATGTCCAAAGTAAATAGCATAGGTGCAAGGCAGATACGTCTGAGTTGTGATATAGAAGAGGATAGGTCAGACCATCGCATAGAGCAAGGATGGACAGGGTCAGTGATACTCATCTCTATCTCTGCCCACCGACTCGTCGCAAAATAAGAGGACCAGGAGACCGTCGTAGATAAATGAGTCGCGTAATAATATCGTATAATATCGGGAGCTCCCAGACCTCCGTGTGAGCGCGGAGCAAAGACAACCGTATGGGCAATTCTATGTGCTTTGTCTCCCCATATGAATTTAGTAAAGGCCCTCTGGATACTTCGAAGCTGGGGCATGGGAAGGGCAACAGGCAAAGTTTCGAAAAGATACAAAAATTTAGGGAGTATAGCCATTTTGAGGACATTTATCCTACCTAAAAGGGATAGAGGACATTCCATCCATTTACGGAGTAGACTGTGTGTTTCTGAAATTAAAGAGAGAAAGTTAGCCTGGTATAGTGTACGGTAGGACGCTGTTAAATGAATGCCTAAATATTTGAGTGAGTCAGAGCGCCACTGATAGGGGAAGGTGTTACGTAAAGAGACGAGGATTGGGGGAGGGATGTGAATGGGGAGTGCTTCGGTTTTAGCCGTATTAACTTTATATCCTGATATATTACCAAACGTATCTAAGAGAGCGTGGAGGTTGGGGAGTGAGGTGTGAGGTTTAGTTAAAGTAAGCAATATGTCGTCTGCAAATAAGGACAATTTATATTCTTTCTGACGTAAAGAGACCCCCCTGATGTCCGAGTCTTCCCGGATGCGTGCTGCCAAGGGTTCGAGGCACAATATAAATAACAAGGGGGAGAGGGGGCAGCCCTGTCTAGTACCATTGCTATGTGTAAACGTTGGGGATTTGAAGGATGCCAATTGAACTTGTGAGGTGGGGCAGGAATAAAGGGCTTGGAGAGCCGATACAAAGGAGCCTGAAAAACCATAGTGTGCAAGTGTGGCAAACATGTAAGGCCATCCAAGCCTATCAAAAGCTTTTTGGGCATCTAGGCTGAGAATGAGGGCAGAGCGAGAGGTTTTATCAAGCATGTCAATTAGATCAATGGTACGTCTGGTGTTATCGCCTGCTCGTCTACCTAAAACGAAACCCACTTGATCGTTATGAACAAGGGTGGGGATTATGGAAGAAAGTCTGTTGGCTAAGATTTTAGTAAAGATTTTATAATCTGAGTTAAATAAGGCAATGGGCCTGTAATTATCGGGCAGGGATGGGGATTTGCCCGGTTTCGGAAGGACTGTGATATGAGCGTGTAGAAATTGCGAATGTGGAGTGACCCCTTTTTGTAAGGAGGAGTAGAGCTTTAATAGGTGGGGGCTGAGGATGGGAAGGAAAGTCTTGTAATATTGATATGGTAGACCATCAGGCCCAGGAGACTTATGTAAGGGCAGTTCTTTTACTACTGCCGCTAACTCTTCTGTCGAGATATCTGCATTAAGGGTGGCTACCTGTGACGGTGATAGTTTAGGCAACTTTAAAGGGGAGCAAAGAGAATCAAAAGCCTCTTGAGTGAATAAGTGTTTAGGGTCAGAAGCTAAACAATTGTACAGTTTGTCGTAAAACGAGCCAAAAACTTTGGACATCGTCAAAGGACAATGGGTCGGGGAGCCGTCGGCCTGAAGGAGGAGTTCAGGATAAGATTGAAAAGGACGCGGTTTAAGCTTGTTTACTAGCATCCTATGGGGCTTGTTAGCGAACTCATAAAATTTCTGCTTTGCCCAAATTAGGGCCCTAGAACATTTTTGCATATCTAGTGATCTCAAACGCTCACGGAGGGTTGTGACTGTGCGTAGGCGGTTTACCGTAGGGGAAGCCAGAAGCAAATCTTCAGCCTTACGGAGCTGCTAGAGGGTGTCTTGTCTCTGGGCTGCCGAGTCCCGCTTTAAGCGGGAGCCGGCAGAGATGCACGCACCTCTAAAAAACGCCTTGTGGGCTTCCCATAGGGTAGACACCTCCGCCACTGAGCCCTCATTCAGTTGAAAGAATTCTGATAGATTTTGGGACAGTTGAGCCTCGACAATGGGGTTGCGGAGGAGAAAGTAATTGAGTCTCCAATGACAGGTTCTCGGCATGGAGCAGGCAAGTGCCAAGTCAAGTTGAACTGAGGCATGATCCGACCATGTTATGGGGTTTAGCTCCGACGCCACCGCCGATGTCAGTAAAGGTGCTGTTATAAAAAGGTGGTCAAGTCTGGAGTACATCTTATGTGGGGGGGGGGAAAAAAGAAAATTGTCTGCTGGTGGGGTGTTTGATTCTCCATATGTCCAACAGGTTATGGGCTCTGATTAGTTTGCGAAATGCGGTGGACTGACGTTCCACTTTAGATGAGGGATTGGAAGGAAAAAGTGTCTGTCTGTCTCTCCTAGGAGACATGATCATGTTGAAAACCCCCCTACGATCATGAAGGGTTGAGCGTATTTGCCTAAGCTGTCCAATAAGTCAGAAAGAAATTGGATTTGGCCCGAGTTAGGAGCGTATACATTAATCACAGTAAGAGAGCGTGAGAGATATTCGCAGTCCAGGAGGATATATCTACCACGGGGATCTATAAACAAAGATTTTACCCTTAGCGGGCAGGATTTCTTAATCAGGATTGCAACCCCTGCTTTGCCAGAGGGGTCAGAAGCCAGAAAAGAATTTGGAAAGTGTTTAGCAGCAAATTTAAGAGAACCCCCGGGGCGGAAATGAGTCTCCTGGACCAGGACTATGTCTGCAGCAGAAGATTTGAACTCTTTCAGAGCCAACCAGCGCTTGTGAATAGAGTTCAAGCCTTTAACATTATAAGTAAGAACCCTTAAAGCCATCTTGATGGATTGACATTAGTGCAATGTAAGCATAACAAATACGTATTGACCAAAAATACCCGTATGAATTAACTAGGCAATATATACCATGGTGTATCCTGTGGGATAAAAGCAGACGTATGCATGTAACATCAACTATAAGGAAAAAGGCTACACAAAACCTTGAGCAATGTAAGTCAAAAATAGCAAATAGGCCAAAAAAAAGGCCTATAACAAGAAAAAAAAAGAAAAAACTGGAGAAAAAGAGCCTGGGGGTAAAAACCACCCAGGAGTCCACAGCGAAGGCCGTGGAACAAAAGGAGGCACACAAGGGGTTCCATCTCATCTGGAGTGGTTCCCCTCACCGCCTTCCATCAGCGTCTAAAGATAGCCAAAGAAAAAGCAATTTAACTTGACTCTAGTCCATATGAGTGATGAAAACCCATAATTACGGGCAAGGCTAACCCCAGAACAGGGGAAACATGGTGACACAGGGGCCGAAGCCAATCCCAACCAGGGTTTGGGGGATGGGTCCATCTCAAGGAGGATGTCTGGCAAACGGAGAGCGTTGAGGGGTAGAAAAGTTCTTCTGTGACTTCTGCCGAGCGGGAGTCCAGAGCCGTCCTGGAATGGAAGTGGGTTTAGGCGTCATGGGAAGAGGAGTGGGGTCTTCATCTGGAATCGGTGGAAGACCAAGGCTGCGGATAAATGCTTTGCTTTCCTGTAAGTCTCTCATGGAGTATTGAATTCCATCCTTTGAGGCTGACAGGCGGAAGGGGAAACCCCATCGGTACGGGAGTTGATGATTCTGTAGATGCGTGGTCACTGGTCGGAAGCTTCTACGTTTGGCAAGTGTGATCGGGGATAGATCGCTGAAAATCTGTATCTTCGCCCCCTTAAACTCTAAGCGGGATTTGTTGCGGGTAGCCACTGTTAAAGCCTCTTTACTATCATAGTAATGAAAGCGTACTATAATATCTCTGGGGTTGGCACCTGCTGGGGGCTTAGGGGCCAGGGATCTGTGTGCCCTATCCAGTCTCCAGTCAATGTCCGGAATCCGGGGGGGCCACCACATTGAACAAGCTGAGAAGATAAGGTCTAATCTCTCCCTCGCTAACGTTCTCCGGCACGCCTCTGATACGTAAATTTTGACGGCGTTCCCTGTTCTCCAAGTCCTCTTGCTGGGATTGAAGCTGGGAAATTGATTGCTTCCAGCCAGCATTGTCCTCTTCCAAGATGTGAACGTATTGTATCAGATCATCAAACTTTGTTTCCAAGACATCGGTGCGCTCACCGATTTGAGCTAACTCTCCCCGCAGTTCGTGTGCAAGTTTTCCCATTTCTTTAGAGACGTTGCTGGTCAGATCTTGCAGGAGGGCCTTAAGTTTGTCATCAAGGACTTCTACCGTGACAGGGGCGGCCATTGTTTCTGGTGTGGCGTCCGAGAAAAGCTGAGAAGTGTTTTGCGCCACAGCTTGAGAAGGCGTTTGTGCGGACAGGGTGGCTGTCAGGGGTGGGGAAGGGGATGTAGGTCTGCTCAGAAAGCGATCAAGTGTCTGTGAGGGTCGCAGGTCCGGATATTGAGACTGAGTGGGATGTTTTGGCCCGTATTTCACCATGAGGCGGTTGGACTAGATGTCAGACAGTTGTGCTGTCCCCCGTTGTAAAGATGCTGGTTATGCGTTGTAGGGGGAGTAGGAAGGCGGCTTAGGTCGACATATAATAGTTACATGGCTCTCATCCTATGGGGCCAGATGTGCGGCCCCCACAGCAGAGAATGAAGCACATGAGGTAGAGGGACCACATGGGTGTAGAGGGTGACGTGGGGCCCTTAGATGAGGAAGAGTATTCCAGGGGGGTAGGATAAGCTGGTGAAGTTGAGGGATCAGGGAAGGAGATAGGAGCAGTGCTCACTGAAAAGGCCTCGGGAGTCCCAACATGGCCGCCAGCCAGGCTAGAGCCTCAGTGTTCAGCTGAGGGTAGTGGTGGGGGGGAGACAGAGGTCTGTTGCCCTGCCTGTGTGTTCAGAGTTCAGAGCCAGGCCAGCAGGGGTAACTGTAAGAATAAACTCCCAGGGCGTCTCCTCACCTTAGGCCCTGGGTGTAGCAAGATGGCCGCCGGAGCTCACCAGGAGACTGAAGAGCTGCCTCTCCTCGACACTGTCTGACAGTCCGCTGTGGGCTTTTCGCCATCGGTGTGCTCAGCCTCCGGTACGCGCGGTGGTCGTGCGGTGGGCAGATGTGCCAGCCTGTCCGATGGAGCCCGAATCCAGCAGGGCCTGATGGAGGATGTAGGCCACAAGATGGCGGCGACGGGACTCCCGCTGTGGCGCCGGCCGTGCACTAGGCCGCGGATGGTGAGAGCGCTGTGGAGCGAAAATTCCGCCCGCAAACCAAGCCGGGCGGCTTCACCACTCAGGATGAGTCTTTTTAGGGCCTCGGCGGACGATCCTGAGCACGGATGGAGGTGGATAGAGACGGGAATACACGGAGCTCTTCTCCAGTGCGTCCGTCCACCTCGGCTTCCGGCCACGCCCCCTATTTATCTTAGTTCTGATCAGTGTGGTATACACTCAGATATACCAGTTGATGGCTCCATGTGTAGTTCCAGCATGTTACAAGCAATAAGTCATGACTAAGAGGAAGATATTACTTCTGTTAGTTCACAGCCAAGCTCTTCATATTCAACAAAGCCATCAAACATAGCAGCTGATGATTCGGTAAACGGGGTCTGATGAACGCCAATGTGAGGCCGACACGCGTTTGAGGGGAGGAGAAGGATCTGTGAAGCTTTGTAAGTGTAGATTTGCGGTGAATAAAGTGATGATTTAAGACATGCTGTGAACTTCCGGTTCCGGCGCCGCATGAGCTAGCTGCGCTCCCGCCTAGCTCCCGCTGCAGAGCCCCACAAACCGGCCTAAAAATCCATCCACAGCGGCCCCAGTGCTCTACTCCGGCTCCGGGTGCTCCCCCACGATCCCCGCTCCTATGGACCGGTTCGTTAAAAAAACGGGAGTCCGCTCGTACGCGCCCGCGGCGGCGCCCGCCGATCAGCCGCTAATTGAGCCCCCGGCTTTGGCCTACTCGGCTCTGGCCCACTCCGCTCCAGATTCTCAGGCCTATGCTGCAGATCGCCCGGACACAGACATGGAGGTAAGCAGGGTCACCTCCCCAACACCCCCAGCCACCTCAGGACCACCACACCCCCGTGGGCACACGGCAAAACCCTCTCACAACCATAATGGGGACACGCACCAGCCATCCCCTGGGGATGATGGACACACAAACCGCATAGCACAAGCTGTGGCGGCCCTGCTGTCCCCCATGATCACAGCTTCTGTGGAGAAAGCCATACAGGCCGGGATGCAACAAATCAAGGCCCAAATTACAGAGCATGCCACCAGACTTGATGATCTTGAACATAGAATCTCAGAGGTGGAGGATGATCTCTATCAGTCCCAAGCCACCGAGCGGTCTCAAGAAAAAACGCTTCAGTATGTCTTCCAAAAGTTGGATGATTTAGAGAACAGATCCAGACGCTCCAATTTGCGCTTCGTCGGTGTCCCCGAGTCGCTCCCCAATGCTAATTTGAGTGACTTTTGTGCTAAACGCATCCCGGAAGCCCTCGGCCTCACGGGCCCCTTCACAGTGGAAAGGGCCCACCGCATAGGATCTTTTAATGCAGACCGCAAAACTCCCCGTCCCATCATTGCCAAATATTTGAACTATGCGGATAAAGCTGCTGTCCTGCAAGCATTTCGGCAGTCTCCCTCTGTGCAGGTCGATGGGGCCAAGATTCTAATTTTCGCGGACTATTCTATTGAAGTATCCAAAAAACGGAAAGCCTTCCAACCGATCTGCTCGGAACTGTTCAAACTACAAATAAAGTTCTCCCTGGCATTCCCCGCTGTACTTCGTCTCAAGTCCCCCCGAGGGGAACAACTTTCCTTTCAGGACCCCTCTGAGGCAGAAGCATTTTTACGCTCTCTTCGATCGGATCCTTCTCCGGCTACTCCTTCCAAATCCGCCTCAACTCTCCGAGCCCTGGACCAGAGGAGCCCCAGGAAGGATTCCCCTAAACGCTTCCGAGCTTCGGATCCGGATCATCGACATCGCAACATTTTTTTGCTGAAGACCCTTCGTCATTCCCAACACGGTTTGATGTCTTTTTCTTTGTCCCCCCCTTCTACCCGGTTTGCAAGCCATGATGTGCTGAGTAACAGCTTTTCGCTCCCCCATGTTTTTGGGTACTTTGTCCTTCTTGACCTTCTTCTTTTCGGTTGTACGCCCGAGTCCTCGGACGAATGTTCAGGTTTCTAACATATAGCACTTGTACCTTAGTTTTTGCACCGTATATTGAGTTACTGTTTAAGCTTTTATTGCCTCACCGGTTATTACTCTGCTCTTCTTCCACTTGGTTCAGGTCTTGGCATGACTCCACTGTGTAATATTCCCCCTCGTTATTAACTAGCCATTACGCTGTGACACATACCCCAGTCCGGCGGGCTCATGCGGTTTTGCGGCACTGTCCGTGCTCTACCCCCGTTTCGCGGGGCTCTGCTGGAGAGCTCCCTCCCCTATGCACAGTGAACTCATGCGGAAAAAAGAGAAGTACATGCTGTTGTTTATCTGTTTGGTTATTATTCTTTTATTATTGTTTACCCCCCAAGCACCCTTTTCTCCTGCCCTCCCCTGTTCCATCTCCCTTTACCCCATGGGTTCTCCACTTTACCAGTCAGGTTTCCCTGGTCGACACCTTTTGCCTTGTATCACCACTGAGCTCGGCCTAAGCATTTTAACTATCCTCACCCATCTATATCTCAGATCCTGCCATTCAAACCCACAGATTCCGCCCCTCTTAGAGTAGTCTCCTGGAATGTTAAGGGTCTTCGCTCTCCCCAAAAGAGAGTGAAGATCCTTCGTCATCTTAAAAGACTCAAGGCAGACGTTGCCTTATTACAGGAGACCCACCTACAGGCATCTGATTTTCCACGCATGCAAAAAATGTGGGTGGAATCAGTACATGGAGCTGAGTCAGTGGGTCGGAAAGCCGGGGTACTGCTCCTAATTCACAAAAATCTTCCCTGCACAATTCTATCCACCCTCTCAGATAACATGGGTCGTTTCCTCACCGCTACGGTACGGATAGGCACTAAGGAATTTTTTATCTCCAACATTTATGCCCCTAATAACCCCACTAAGCAATTTTACTCTGAACTTTCATCGTGGTTACTCCAATTCACCCACTTGCCTCATTTGGTAGGGGGCGACTTTAATGACGTTATGCACTCCTCGATTGACAGATCCTCCCCAAAAAATCAACCGCAGGATGCCACCATAATGCTTCCTACTGTTTTTGCCTCCACTATGGACTCCCTACACATGATGGACCTTTGGCGTCTCAGCCACCCTACAGACAGAGAATTCACGTTCTATTCCAACCCTCATAAGTCCCTGGCCAGACTTGACCACTTTTTTGGTTCGGATGATCTCATAACTTTGGTATCCGAATCTGAAATTCACGACATAGCGGTTTCTGACCATGCCCCAGTGGCTATCTCCATAGACAGACTGGATCTCCCTCCGCACCCCAACCTTTGGCGCTTTCCAGCTTTTTTAGCTAATAACTCAGATTTTATAGCATTCATGGAAAAGGCTTGGGTGGAGTACTCCTCCGCAAACGCCACACATGCAGCAGACCCGAATCTTTTCTGGGATACAGGGAAAGCATACCTTAGAGGTCGCATTATTTGTTATGCCGCGTCTTTTAAACGTAATGCACTCAAGCATTACAAATCAGCCAGTGCCAGGCTACATGCTGCCCAACGGCAGCTTTCGTCCTCCACCTCCACCTTACACCATGATGAGTGGGTATCAGCCAAGTCAGCCTTTGATACTTGGGCTGACACTCTTGAACGTTCTAAGAAGGCTTACTTGGATGCTACCCTTCACAAATACGGCAATAAAGCCGGAAAACTCCTCTCCAGACTGTGTAAAGGGGGTCATCGCCCCACCCACATCACCTCCCTACGTGACCACATGGGACGGACACACTCCTCTCCTCAGGCCATAATTGAGACTATGTTGAAATATTACACTGATCTTTACGCTCCAGACCCCATAGTACGAGAAAAGGCTCGGTCCTTTTTGGACCAAGTGTCCCTTCCCTCCCTATCAGCACAGCACTTAGAGTCCCTAAACGCCCCCATCACTCTATCTGAAATTGAATCTACCATTCGCCATCTCCACTCACATAAGGCACCAGGACCTGACGGCTTTACTAGCGACTTTTATAAAAACCTCATTCACGTCATAGCACCCACACTCCTCTCAGTTTACTCCTCTATTTGGGCGGGGGGGTCCCTACCTTCCCTCTGGGAACCAAGCGGTAATTAAGCTTCTCTCTAAAAAAGGTAAGGACCCGTTACAACCAGGTTCTTACAGGCCTATCTCCCTCCTTAACCTAGATGTGAAAATCCTTTCAAAAATAGTTGCCACAAGGCTAGCTGATATTCTCCCCCATCTAATCCACCCAGCCCAATTGGGATTTGTTAAAGGTCGGACAGCCACTATCAACATCCGTAAAGTTCTACTAGCTCTTGAATCTGCCAAACAGGACCCTAATGGTACCTATGCCATCATTACTTTAGACGCTGAGAAAGCTTTCGACAATGTCAGTTTCGACTGGTTATCCATGACCCTTTCTAAATTAGGTTTCTCAGGCCCTTTCAGTCACCTTATAACCTCGATGTACTCCTCTCCCACCGCCCGTCTGGTAGCGGCGGGCCTCCTCTCACCGAATTTCCCCCTGCATAAAGGTACCCGGCAGGGCTGCCCCCTATCCCCTCTTCTTTTTAACATAGCCTTGGAACCCCTCTCCAGATTCCTATCCCATTCGGCTCCCCTCCAAGGCATAAAAATTGGAGGAGTGGAACTCCGCACATCCCTGTTTGCAGACGATATCCTTATTTTCACCTCAAACCCCTCCCTCGATATTCACACCATTAAAAATACATTCGATGAGTTTAGGATGTGCTCAGGGCTACGCATCAATTATTCTAAAAGTGAAATTCTACCCATTGGCTCCCTCTCTACTCCTTCCTGGGCTAGTGACTCCCTATTCTCTGTAGCTCCCTCATATATCACCTACCTGGGGATCAAAATTGGTAAACTGCCTTCTTCTTTGTATCAGCTAAACTATCCACCTTTGTTGACTAAGATATCCCAAGAATTGACCAACTGGATGGATCTGCCCCTCTCGCTCCTGGGAAGGTGTCACCTGGTAAAAATGGTCAGTTTTGCCAGACTTTTATATCCTATGCAAACTCTCCCTCTTTTGCTCAAGCACAAAGATGTCACATCTTTAGAATCTGCTATTTCAAAATTTTTATGGCACGGCAAAAGACCACGTATTGCTTTCAAGAAATTGCACCTTCCTAGGGGCGACGGGGGTATAAGTCTACCTAATATTAGGATGTATAATCTAGCCTGTTTACTCAGAACGAGCCTAGATTGGATCACACGATCGTACAGATACTCTTTGATTTGGAATCAGCTATGGCTCACCCTTTCTCATTGTCTGCCCTGCTACACTGCCGCTGGAAATCGGTACCCCCCCCCCACCAACACAATCTTGTCTTCAGAGACACGGCAATAGCATGGAGAGAATCCAGAAAATTAGCCGGACTTACGCCCTACCTATCCTCTCATTCACCTATTCAAGGAAACCCCTGCTTTACTCCAGGTCTCCACTATAAGGCTTTCCCGGACTGGTCAGCACGGGGTCTGTCCCTTTTTTCCTCCCTATGCGACCCGCATACTGGCAAACCGCTCACCTTTCAGAAAGTGATGGACTCTTTTGCAATTCCCACCTCTCATTTCTTCCATTACCAACAATGCATCAGCTACATTACCCACACTTGTAAGGAGGACTCCCGTAGATTTCAACCAAGCTTCCTGGATCAGCTGATACGCGACGAATGCTTCAAAATCTCGGATATTTATAAGCCGCTTCTGCGACGATCACAGGTACCTGCTTCCTCTACCTCTATTGCAAATTGGTCATCCGCCTTCCCGGACACAGATCTTGTTCATAAAATCTTGCTCGGTCTCAACAAAGTCCTCAATCTGACGCCTAATGAAATCTGGAGGGAAACCCAGCTTAAAATTGCCCACAGGGCCTACATTCCTTTTCTTTCCTCCAAATCCAAACGAGATGGGTCTTCCTGCCCTCATTGTCATCACCCGAAGCCTCCCCTTGCTCATCGTTTTTGGTCTTGTCCTGTAATATCTACCTTCTGGGATCAGGTCTTGGCCTTCATTTTTGACATAACCTTGATGAAACTACCTAAAGAACCTCTTCTCCTAATCTTTGGTTATTGGGATCCCATTCTGCTACCTTGGTCCACCTCTGCAGGCACTAGACCCTCTGTAGGAACTCATCCTACGCGAGCTACAGTGGACTGGACCCTGTTGTGTTTACTGTTGGCCCGCCGTCTCATACTACGATCCTGGCTCCTGCCCTCTGGCCCTCCAGTTTCCCAACTCCGCAAAAACCTTCTATCTCTTTTGCACACAGAGAGGCTCACGACAGACTTCTCTCATGCTAAACGAAAAGCTGCTTTCCTTGCCAGGTGGCAGCCGTTCATAACCACAACCATGTCTTTACAGGACCAACGTGAATTGGACCAACTCTCCTTCATCTACAAGGATCCGCTCCACTTCTGATTCCACTTTGCGACTTTTCTACAGAGGGCATCGCCCCCTCCACCAAGACTCCCCTCAATTCTCTCCTTAATTCTTTCCCACGCCAGGACCCTCCTCACGGACATCATCATTGAACCCTCCCCCCCCACCTCCCTCCCTTCCTTGTCCTTCCCTGTTCTTTCTTTCCCCCTTATTTTTGGTAATTTATTGCTTTCTAAGTTACAGTTAGGCATTTGGCCCCTGGGAAACCGGTTTTTACTGCCTGCATTATTTAAGGTCTAAGACAGTCGCTGATTCATCCAGTCTGGTCATTCTTGCTTTTGGTTTCTATAATCTCGATGTCTTTAAACGCTCTATGTTTTATGGTTCTCTGTAGCCCCAGGATATGACCTGGCTATGTATCTTGTCTTTACTGCTTGTGCCTTAACATATGTCTCTGTATTTTCTTTATTTACCTAATAAAAATTATTGGAAAAAAAAAAAGACATGCTGTTTTAAAGTTTTTATCTTGTAAGTGGATTTGTTTTTGGGGCTTTTAAAAAACACGCAAACAGAGTACATTGTGTTTGTTGTTTCATGTCTATAACCTACAGAAGTAATAGTGTGATTGAGTACTTATGACAAAGTGAAGGAAGGTTTGTCTGATGGCAATACAAATGCTGATTACCCATTCAGAGGAGCAGTCTGGAGACTGTAGGATTACCATTGGAGAGTGAAAGTTGATCCATGGTGGGACACGAGGAGTGATTTGTCTATGCTTTTACATTCATCTTTGAGGTGAGCATGCACTTCAGCAGGTGTGCCCTGGATATTGGTCCTTTTGAGGACAAACACATTATTTTGGAAACATTGACACAAATTAACTGTTTTTTTTTTAAATTTTTTGACATTTTCATTCTTTTCATTTAAAATATTTTTTTTAGATCATTAAATGTTTAATATACATTTTGTATGCACATTTTTTAATGAGACACAGCGCTGCACTATTTAGAAAACAATGAATTTAAGGTGTCAGTGGATGAATTGTAAGCAGAAATCACATTGCTCTGTTCCTAAAGGTTGCACCACAACCACCATCAAAGAGAGGCTTAATTGACTTAAGGAATCAGATAGTTGATCCACATCCTATGCTTTTTACAACTGTGTTTAATGTTTTACAGTCTTACCTTAACCACTTAAGGACCGCCGTATTGCCAATGTACGTCATTACAATGGCACAGGCAGGCACAAGCACGTACATGTACGTGCCTGCCTTCCAGCAGGTGGGGGGTCCGATCGGACCCCCTCCCGCTGGATACGGCGGTCCGTTTCCCTCCAGGAGCGATCCGTGATGAGGGGATGGCCGCTGGTTTCTGGCCACCCCCTCTCGATCACTCCTGGCCAATGACGAACTTCCTCCCACTGTGTATTGTTTACACAGGAAGGAGGAAGTGATGTCATTCTCCTCGGGGCGGTCTTTTTGACCGGACTACGAGGAGAAGACTAAAAGTAAGTGCACCAAAACACTACACTGACACATAGGTACACATAGGTACACAAACCCCCCTCTGCCCAGCCCACCCAAGTGCAGTATCGATCGATCACTGTCACTTACAAAACACTAAACACATAACTGCAGCGATCGCAGAGTCAGGCCTGATCCCTGCGATCGCTAACAGTTTTTTTGGTAGCATTTTATATTTAAATCCGTAAGGCAGTGCTTGGTTTTCGGGGTCCCGTACGTGGCTAGGCTCCCAAAAAGTCCCCCACATGTGGTATCCCCGTACTCGGGAGAAGCAGCAGAATTTATTTTGGGGTGTCATTTGACTTCTGCCCATAGCATGTGTGAGCAATATATCATTTAGTGACAACTTTGTGCAAAAAAAAAAGTTTGTAATATTCCCACAACTTTTGGCAAAATATAAAATATTCCATGGACTCAACATGCCTCTCAGTAAATAGCTTGGGGTGTCTACTTTCCAAAATGGGGTTATTTTGGGGGGTTTTGTGCTATTTTGTCATTTTATGGCCTTCGAAACTGTGATAGGTAGTGAGGAGTTAAATCAAAAATTTGCACCCTTAGAAATCCTGAAGGTGGTGATTGGATTTCGGGGTGCCGTGCGCGACTAGACTCCCAAAAAGTCCCACACATGTGGTATCCCCATACTCGGGAGAAGTAGCGGAATATATTTTGGGGTGCAATTCCACATATAACCATGGCATGTGTGAGCAATATATCATTTAGTGACAACTTTTTGTAAAAAAAAAATTTTTTTTTATTTTTTGTCATTATTCAATCCCTTGGGACAAAAAAAAATATTCAATGGTCTCAACATGGCCCTCAGCAAATAGCTTGGGGTGTCTACTTTCCAAAATTGGGTCATTTGGGGGGGTTTTGTGCCATCTTGGCATTTTATGGCCTTCAAAACTGTGATAGGTAGTGATAGGTAGTGAGGAGTAAAATAAAAAATGTATGCCCTTAGAAATCCTGAAGGCGGTGCTTGGATTTCGGGGTCCCGTACGCGGCTAGGCTCCCAAAAAGTCCCACACATGTGGTATCCCCGTACTCAGGAGAAGCAGCAGAATGGATTTTGGGGTGTCATTTCACATATGCCCATAGCATGTGTGAGCAATATATCATTTAGTGACAACTTTATGCAAAAAAAAAAAAAGTTTGTAATATTCCCGCAACTTGTGGCAAAATATAAAATATTCCATGGACTCAACATGCCTCTCAGTAAATAGCTTGGGGTGTCTTCTTTCCAAAATGGGGTCATTTTGGGGGGTTTTGTGCTATTTTGGCATTTTATGGCCTTCGAAACTGCGATAGGTAGTGAGGAGTTAAATCAAAAATTTGCACCCTTAGAAATCCTGAAGGTGGTGATTGGATTTCGGGGTGCCGTGCGCGACTAGACTCCCAAAAAGTCCCACACATGTGGTATCCCCATACTCGGGAGAAGTAGCGGAATATATTTTGGGGTGCAATTCCACATATAACCATGGCATGTGTGAGCAATATATCATTTAGTGACAACTTTTTGTAAAAAAAAAAATTTTTTTTTATTTTTTGTCATTATTCAATCCCTTGGGACAAAAAAAAATATTCAATGGTCTCAACATGGCCCTCAGCAAATAGCTTGGGGTGTCTACTTTCCAAAATTGGGTCATTTGGGGGGGTTTTGTGCCATCTTGGCATTTTATGGCCTTCAAAACTGTGATAGGTAGTGATAGGTAGTGAGGAGTAAAATAAAAAATGTATGCCCTTAGAAATCCTGAAGGCGGTGCTTGGATTTCGGGGTCCCGTACGCGGCTAGGCTCCCAAAAAGTCCCACACATGTGGTATCCCCATACTCAGGAGAAGCAGCAGAATGGATTTTGGGGTGTCATTTCACATATGCCCATAGCATGTGTGAGCAATATATCATTTAGTGACAACTTTATGCAAAAAAAAAAAAAGTTTGTAATATTCCCGCAACTTGTGGCAAAATATAAAATATTCCATGGACTCAACATGCCTCTCAGTAAATAGCTTGGGGTGTCTTCTTTCCAAAATGGGGTCATTTTGGGGGGTTTTGTGCTATTTTGGCATTTTATGGCCTTCGAAACTGTGATAGGTAGTGAGGAGTTAAATCAAAAATTTGCACCCTTAGAAATCCTGAAGGTGGTGATTGGATTTCGGGGTGCCGTGCGCGACTAGACTCCCAAAAAGTCCCACACATGTGGTATCCCCATACTCGGGAGAAGTAGCGGAATATATTTTGGGGTGCAATTCCACATATAACCATGGCATGTGTGAGCAATATATCATTTAGTGACAACTTTTTGTAAAAAAAAAAATTTTTTTTATTTTTTGTCATTATTCAATCCCTTGGGACAAAAAAAAATATTCAATGGTCTCAACATGGCCCTCAGCAAATAGCTTGGGGTGTCTACTTTCCAAAATTGGGTCATTTGGGGGGGTTTTGTGCCATCTTGGCATTTTATGGCCTTCAAAACTGTGATAGGTAGTGATAGGTAGTGAGGAGTAAAATAAAAAATGTATGCCCTTAGAAATCCTGAAGGCGGTGCTTGGATTTCGGGGTCCCGTACGCGGCTAGGCTCCCAAAAAGTCCCACACATGTGGTATCCCCGTACTCAGGAGAAGCAGCAGAATGGATTTTGGGGTGTCATTTCACATATGCCCATAGCATGTGTGAGCAATATATCATTTAGTGACAACTTTGTGCAAAAAAAAAAAAAGTTTGTAATATTCCCGCAACTTGTGGCAAAATATAAAATATTCCATGGACTCAACATGCCTCTCAGTAAATAGCTTGGGGTGTCTTCTTTCCAAAATGGGGTCATTTTGGGGGGTTTTGTGCTATTTTGGCATTTTATGGCCTTCGAAACTGTGATAGGTAGTGAGGAGTTAAATCAAAAATTTGCACCCTTAGAAATCCTGAAGGTGGTGATTGGTTTTCGGGGTGCCGTGCGCGACTAGACTCCCAAAAAGTCCCACACATGTGGTATCCCCATACTCGGGAGAAGTAGCGGAATATATTTTGGGGTGCAATTCCACATATAACCATGGCATGTGTGAGCAATATATCATTTAGTGACAACTTTTTGTACATTTTTTTTTTTTTTTGTCATTATTCAATCCCTTAGGACAAAAAAATAAATATTCAATGGGCTCAACATACCCATCAGCAATTTCCTTGGGGTGTCTACTTTCCAAAATGGGGTCATTTGGGGGGGGGGTTTGTACTGCCCTGCCATTTTATCACCTCAAGAAATGAGATAGGCAGTCATAAATTAAAAGCTGTGTAAATTCCAGAAAATGTACTCTAGTTTGTAGACGCTATAACTTTTGCGCAAACCAAAAAATATACGCTTATTGACATTTTTTTTACTAAAGACATGTGGCTGAATAAATTTTGCCCTCAATGTATGACTAAAATTTAGTTTATTCGATTTTTCTTATAACAAAAAGAAGAAAATATCTTTTTTTTTCTAAATTTTCGCTCTTTTTCCATTTATATCGCAAAAAAAAAATCGCAGAGGCAATCAAATACCATCAAAAGAAAGCTCTATTTGTGGGAAGAAAAGGACGCAAATTTTGTTTGGGTGCAATATTGCATGACCGCGCAATTACCAGTTAAAGCAGCGCAGTGCGAAATTGGAAAAAGACCTCTGGTCCTTAAGGTGTTTATTGGTCCGGGGCTGAAGTGGTTAACAAGCTGCTCATGCGAAAGAGCTTTTTCAAAACTTGCACACGTTAAAAACAAACTGAGAAGTACAATGTGCCAAGAACGTCTTGATTCACTCATGATGTTGTACACTGAGCAAGAATTGGCTTGGTTGGCTAATTATAATGAAGTCATTGAAGAATTTAAATCTATAAAACCTTCTGTGCGACATCTTCTTCTCTAAAACATGTAAAGAAGGAAGCCCTAATAATCTGTAGTGTGCTAACCACTTTACTGATGCCAATTTGATGTCTAAATACATATTTTCTTATGGTGTGAGCTATTGTTTCTGGGGAGGGGGTCTATTGTTGCTGGGGAGATCTGTTGTTGCTGGGGAGATCTATTGTTAATAGGAGGGATCTATTGTTTCTGGATATATCTATTGTTGCTGGGGGGTCTATTGTTGCTTGGATGGATCTATTGTTCCTGGGAGGGATCTATTGTTGCTGGTGAATATATAGTGCAATGAGGGATCTATTGTTGCTGGGGAGATGTCTTGTTCCTGGGGGATCTATTTTTGCTGAGAGAATCTATTGTGGGGATCTAACAAATGTATTTAAAGCAGTAAATACAATTCAGGATATTAAAACCTGACACTTATAAAAAAAAATCCTACTTATCGTGCAGTTTTTGTAAAAATTGCTTATTTTATCTGGAGATTTATTTAAAAGGTTTGTTTATGTTAAAATGTTGTTTAATTAACAAGGTAAAAAATTATGTTTGTTTACATTGATAAATGTTTAATTTAAAAAGTTTTAATACATTTTAAAATGTTTGTTTACATTTATTTACAAGAGTGTGTGTGTCTATGTGTGTGTATGTATATATATATATATATATATATATATATATATATATATATATACATGGTGTGGACAGGTGTTTTTTATACAGGTTTTGAGTGGAGAACAGGAAAAATAACAGGTCTGTGAGAGCCGGAATTCTTACTGGTTGGTAGGTGATCCAATACTTATGCAATAAAATGCAAATTAATGACTTAAAAATCATAAAATGTGACTTTATGGATTTTTCTTTTAGATTCCGTCTCTCACAGTTGAAGAGTACCTATGATACACAATTACAGACCTCTACATGCTTTGTAAGTAGGAAAACCTGCAAAATCAGTGGTGTATCAAATACTTATTCTCCCCAAAAATGTGTGCCAAACAGTGTGGCACTAACCTTGTGGTGTGACCATTATGTGCCAAAGGCATTTTCAATCTCACGCTGTACAGAGATTTTCCAGCCTGTGCAACATATAATAAGGTTCCAGCAGATTGAGTATGGCCATAACAACTCTATAGTTAACCCTTTACCCATATACAGTACCTGCTACTATATTTTTTATTGGAGATACACACCTTTCACAGTGTCTTCACAGTCAAGCCAGACAGGAATATGACAGAGGTTAGTATATGGTAGTGCTTCTTATTTTGGGTCTTGTTAGCCTTATCTCTTAGAACACTCAGAGATAAGGCTTAAAGATTGAAGTTATAATTTTATTAAAAGAGATGGTATGAGCTGTAGTTTCAACAGTTGTTTGGGGACCTTGTGTAAAGTATTTTCAGAAATACAATAACATTGACCAATCAAAGAGTTTAAAGAGGTATTGAGAAGTAGTGGTGCTAAACCATTTACAATATTCCATTTACAATGTCAGTTTATAAATGTAGTTATATTTTTATTTTGTCACATGCTACAGTTTAAAATCCATATATTACTGTATAGGATTATATTACAATTTATAGAGACTAAATATTATATATATATCAAATGTCTAGAACACAGGAGATGGAATGTGTTTACTTAGCCTCCGGTACGAGGCCTATTTATGTTTGATGGTGAATTTAGTGGCATTCTTCTATATCTGGACACATTCTTGTTATAAATGTAGCTTTATCATACTATGATTAATGAATTATGTGTTGGTTTTGAGAGTTGAATTAAATTAAATGACATTTCTATGTAGATCCTGTCAGGACCCCAAGTGTAGAACTACTAAATGGCTTTCCAATGGCCAATTACAGCTATTTGCAAAAACACCATACTTCAGAATATACTCTATATTTCTTTAACTGCCATCAATAAGTCATGTCTTTGTCCTGCTAGTGGGATTTATAATAAGTTCATTAAAAGGTATCAAGATTTACAGTCTCTTTCTTGATGATATGTACAATGGATGAATAACCATTAATAGGTTTTACTGCCCTCACTCCCTCCCCCCCCCCCCCCCCCATCAACTTCACAAGATACAAACAGCTCATCTTGCCCTAAATAAAGATGTAATCTTTGCATTTACCACCAACAACAAAAAGCCTAGATGTTGCTTTTAGGAATCTTACAATAAAAAAGCCTAACTGGATGGACTATGATACAGCCAGTGCACTACAAAAATATTTAATAGTACCCATAACCCACATCGCATAGGCATGCATTACAACAAATAAAATGACAGCCATGAAACATATGTTCAATAAATTTAATTAGCTAGCATTAAAAGCCTGGAACAAGCACAGGGAACTGCATGAGGCATTTGGACAGACTCCTGACTGCTTTACTATTCATCAAAAATTTTGGAAATAATTACCTTTAGAAACCCAGTGTATTTTCGGTTGGCAATCACCTTAGAAAATTACGATATAATGAACCCTGTGCAACTCATGTGGTTTTATCTGTCAATTAGAATAAGAATTTCATATCTAAATTCTAAATGGAAACAGTTATTTACAGCAGAATTTGTTTCAAAGGACCCCAGAAAAGGTAATTTCTATTTCTTTCAGGGACTAGGAATGCTTCTCACAAATGTTATTTTCACAAAAAAAAAAAAAAAAGAAGCATTTGGAATAAAAAAAATCAAATTCTTGCAAAGAAAGCTGCAGGTCGGTCAGTATTACAAGTCTAGTTAAATGAATATACAAAATCTCTGCTTAACCACTTCAGCCCTGGAAGGATTTACTCCCTTAAAGCGAGAGACCCACAATACTGCAGCTGCTGACTTTTAAAATAGGGACACTCACCTGTCCCAGGGTCCAGCGATGTCGGCACCTGAGACTGAACCGTCCCTCGGTCCTCGGATGCTGCCGCCGCCATCTTCGCTATGGGAAACAAGAAATTTTTGTGTGATCCTCCGCTTTAATGACCAGGCCATTTTTGTGTTATGGCACTGCATCCCTTTAACTGACAATTGAGCAGTCCTGTGATGCTGAATACAAACAAAATTAATGCTATTTTTCCCCAAAAATAGAGCTTTCTTTTGATGGTATTTGATTACCTCCAGATGGTATTTGATAACCCCAATTTTAAATTTTTGCGCTATAAACAAAAAAAAAGACTAACTATTTTTTTTTTAAATATATATTTTTTTTACTTATTGCTATAATAAATATCCAGAAAAAAATGTCTTCATCAGTTTAGGCCAATATGTATTCTTCTACATATTGTTGGTAAAAAAAATTGCAATAAGCATATATTGATTGGTTTGCACAAAAGTTATAGCATCTACAAAATAGGGGATATGTTAATGGCATTTTTCAGTGATCAGCGATTTTAAGTGGGACTGCAACATTGCAACGGACTGATCGGACACTTTTCACACTTTTTTTGGACCATTGACATTATTACAGTGATCAGAGCTAAAATTAGCCACTGATCACTGTATAAATGACACTGGCAGGGAAGGGATTAACACCAGGGGGCGAACAAAGGGGTTAAGTGTTCCCTAGGGAGGTGTTTCTAACTGTGGGGGGAGTGTGTACAGAGAGATCACTGTTCCTGATCACTAGGAACAGACAATCTCTCTGAGAAGTGATTGCGGGTGGCCGGCGGACATCCCGGTCATGCAGCGGCTCCAGCGTGTGCCTGCTATAGCTGTTAAAGGGAGAGATGTACAGATACAGCGATTTGTGCAGCCAATCCAACTTGACACAGCATAACTGCGGCGGCTGTTTGGCAATGGTTAAATTAAGTACTCCAGAGGCAACACGACACTCATTTCCATAAGTAGACCTCACTGTGCAGTATGTACACCATGCTGTGCCTAAATTTGAACAACTTTTCAATTCAAACAAACAAGCTGTATTTTTTGTAAACTTTTTTTTTGTAAGATAATGTATTTGCTATGTAGTTTGAAGCGTAAAGTGGGTGACATCTCTGAGAGATGACTTTCCAGGCATATAAAGAATACATTTTACATTTAAAAAATGACAGTAATAGAAGGCTCAAAATGTATTTTGATGTAGTTAAAGTAGTCTATTCTGTGCCAATACAGTCAGTATTAGCTACATTGGTGATGGAACACTTTAAGTGATAACTAAAATGGAGAACTAATCAGTGCAACATAATATAAAAAAATAAAATACCGTATATACTCGAGTATAGGCCGACCCGAGTATAAGCCGAGGCCCCCAATTTACCCCCAAAAAACTAGGAAACCTATTGACTCGTGTATAAGCCGAGGGTGAGATATGCCTGTCCATCCCTGTGTGTGTCCGTCCATCCCTCTGTGTCCGTCCATCCCTGTGTGTCCGTCCATCCCTGTGTGTGTGTCCATCCATCCATCCCTGTGTGTGTGTCCATCCATCCATCCCTGTGTGTGTGTCCATCCATCCATCCATCCCTGTGTGTGTGTGCGTCCATCCATCCATCCATCCCTGTGTGTGTGTGTGTGTGTGTGTGTGTGTGTGTGTCCATCCATCCATCCATCCCTGTGTGTGTGTGTGTCCATCCATCCATCCATCCCTGTGTGTGTGTGTGTGTCCATCCATCCGTGTGTGTGTGTGTGTGTGTGTGTGTGTGTGTGTGTGTGTGTGTGTGTGTGTGTGTGTGTGTCCGTGCAGCCTTGTGTGTCCAGCCTACCTGTGTCCCGAGCCTCCGTCCGGTCCCGTCCCGAGCCTCCGTGTCGTCCCGTCCCGAGCCTCCGTGTCGTCCCGTCCCGAGCCTCCGTGTCGTCCCGTCCCGAGCCTCCGTGTCGTCCCGTCCCGAGCCTCCGTGTCGTCCCATGCCAGGATCGCCGCTCTTCGTCGGCGCCCTGGCGGCCATTCCCCTGTTCAAAAGCCGCGCCTCCGCCTCCGCCTGTGATAGGCGGAACACTCAATTTCCCAGCAGTCAGTGTTCCGCCTATCACGGACATCGGCTCATCCTCGGATGAGCCGATGTCCGTGATAGGCGGAACACTGACTGCTGGGAAATTGAGTGTTCCGCCTATCACAGGCGGAGGCGGAGGCGGAGGCGCGGCTTTTGAAAGGTAGAATGGCCGCTGGCCGCTGTCTGTCTGCTCGACACGCTGTTCGGGCAGTCAGACAGCGGTGACTCGAGTATAAGCCGAGGGGGGCACTTTCAGCCTCAAAAAAGAGGCTGAAAATCTCGGCTTATACTCGAGTATATACGGTAATAAAATTGCAAGCTGAACAGTAGTAGGTTAACAGAATCCGAAGAAGCAATATAAAACATGAATGTGCAGTGCAAAATGACACATAGAAACAACATATAAAAGTCCACAGAATAGCAAACTTAGCAAGTTCAGTGACAAATATTGTGACAGAAGTAACTTTCAATGTAGTAGAATGTGCTGCTGGATCCCACCACCAGAAGATAGACATGTGCAATTTATTTTGGTCTCAATATAAATCAAGACTGCATTGATACAAGGTATATCTCACCTCACAAAAAGTGGAGGGGAGGGGGAAAGAATGTGTCATAACAAAAATTAAATCATGTGAACCTAAATGAAAATAAAGTCAGAAAGTGCACCCAAAATCAAATCACCCAACCCCTAACATGTTTCACTCTTCAAATAAAGCTGAGGTAAAAAAAAGGGGCACAGAAAGTGAAGAAAATTTGCAACCCAAAGTAACTGACTGTCACATGTTGAAAAGGAAATGAAAACCATTTTCTTTTCAACATTGATAGTATCTTCTGACTTTATTTTCATTTAGGTTCACGTGATTTAATTTTTTTTCCCGACACATTCTTTCGACCTCTCCTCTCCATTTTTCTTCTTTGTGGGGTGAGATATGCCTTGTATCAATGCAATCTTGATTAAGAGAGTAGCATTTTTGTGGATATGGTGGTATATGGTGTTCGTCCATAAGTGGTTACTTGTGTCTACATGGATGAGTATACCCGTATCCAGGGCCAGACTTACCATTGTGCTTGACTGGGCTCAAGCCCATGGGCTCCGCTCAAGAGTCACGCCCAGTCCCGCCCTATGATGGACATAACACGGGGACTGGGCGTGACTGTGAGCGGAGCCCATGGGCTTGAGCCCAGTCAAGCATAATGGTAAGTCAGCTACTCTCGGCTCTGCTCAGGACTGCGAGAGGACCCGAGAGCCGGCGACCCATTGCAGTTTGCTACGGAAGTGACGTTCCGTCATCTCGCTACACCTCACACTCATCCACAGTAAGGATACACTAAGAAGGGGTAAAGCGGATAGGTTGTTACACCCACCGGAGTTTTGAATTTTAGATGTATTTATAACATTAAAGTTAGTATATAGTAAAATACAGTACTTACAACTCCGTCTGACTACTTAGATGCTAGATTTTAAAAGCAGCGAACCTGTGTGATGAGCAGGGTAGCCACTGCTTTCAAAATTCAAGATCTAAGTAGTCAGACAGAGTTTTAAGTCCTGTATTTCACTATATAAACTGACTTTACTGTTATAAATACTACACTAAATGCAAAACAACATGTCTGCTTTACCCCTTCTTAGTGTATCCTTACTGTGGACGAGTGTGGGGTGTACCAAGATTGTCAACAAACTGCAATGGGTCGCCTCGAGCCGCCGAGATAAACAGGACTCTACATCTCGGCGGCGCCATTTTTAAACTTCAAGACTGCAATGACAAGCCTGCAAATGACACTGGGGCAAGGCTGCAAATGGCAAGGCTACACTGACAAGGCTGCAATGACACTGGACAAGGCTGATAAGGCTACATTGATGGGCATTTAAATGTAATTTTTTTTCCCTCAAACTTCCCTCCTAAAAGTTTCTTTCCTTAAAATTCCCTTCTAAACTTGGGGCGCGTGTTATACGCCGATAAATACAGTAATGTATAGAAGGTAGGGCCCGAAAGTGTCTCAAGCCCAGCCCCCCCCCGCCACCCTAAGTCCTACCCTGCGCCGTATCGCATATCTGAGAGATAGACATCACCTTACAGGCATATCTTTGGTCATACACATACCTTTTATTATTTACAATAAACCAAAATAAACAACAATAAAATAAACGCCCTCATCTAGTTTTATTTGATTGTTGTCACAGTGAATGTCATTAATGTGACAACATTAATGAATGTCGTTTGTACACTTCATAGAGAAAAATAGAAAAAATTTAAAGTATCTAGAACCTAATAGATAAATGATGCTAGCTGGACATGTATTATACTCTTTATTTTTTTAAATATAAAAATGTAATATTGCACATAAGTACATACATGGATAATTGCAGGTTCAATACTACGTAATAAAAGCTGAACCCCAAAGGTAACAGACAGAAGAAATAAGATTATATTCATCCAAATTAGTACAAAAAATTGAAAAAATATAACTCCAAACATGTACAAGTAATATACTCACTTTTAAAATTTACAAAAAAATCCCAATACTATTAACCTGTTAAAAAAATTGCCTGAAGACAAGTCACCCATGGTTATCTCTCACAATCCACTAGTAATTACAGATATTAATAGATAAAAACACACATTATCTGTTTGAAATAAAACAATTAAGATCAAATTCAACATTCAAGCCCAAAGGGACATGAACTTTGGTTTTATAGATCCAGTATAATTCCCTAGAACTGAGTTGTCTAATATAATCCCCCCCCCCCCATAATATTTATTAACTCTTTTGATGATCCATACTGTAAGCTACTCAGGTCCCTGCTTATGATGGTTCCTAAAATGTTTGGGAACACTATGGGGGTCATTTACTATAGCGCGAATATGTGATAAATACTCAAAATAGTGAAATCATGCTAATTAGTGCTCGAATTCACTATAGCACTGGGAAAAAAAATACTCCCAAAATCTAATTTACTATAGCTCCAAGACAACAGATACCACCCGAACCCTTACGCTTGCTGGAACCTGTAGTATTGCACATGAAAATAATGTTTAGAGCATGATATGATCTCTTAAATGGTACTGAAATAGGTGGTATATTGTTTAAAAATAATCTGCTTTAAGGGCCAGTTCACACCACATGCAGTCCAGTGCGTTTTTTTCTGCATTAAAAGCGCATGGAAAGTAGGTTATATGGGTTTCAATGGCAAAGTCCACACCAGTGCGGTCAGTTCCAGTGCGTTCCAGTTCCAGAAAAAAAGTAGAACATGCTGCATTTTTTCTGCACTGGACTGTACTGGAATGCTGCAAAACACATCAAAAACACACCAGAACACACCTAAATGCACCAAAAACGCACTGCAACACACTTGTCCTTATTTAAGGTTAAGAAAAAAGAGGGAGGGGAAGAAGCACTGGACTGCATCAAAAACGCACTAAAAAGGCATCAAAACGCACACTGGAACGCATCAAAAATGCGCATGCAGAAAAGCACCTGGAACGCATCTGGATATGGTGTATTGATGCAGAAAAAACGGAACTGCATGGAACTGCATCTGGTGCGAACTAGGGCCAGTTCACACCAGATGCAGTTCCATGCAGTTCTGTTTTTTCTGCACCAATACAGTCAGTTCCGGTCAGTTTCTGGTTAGTTTCTGCACCAGAAACTGACCGGAAACTGACCAGAAACTGACTGCATGGTGTGAACTAGAGCCATTGGAGTACATGGAAAACACTGTGGATGCATTTTTAGTGCAGAAAAAAAGAGCACGGAACTGAACGGAACTGCGTCTGGTGTGAACTGGCCCTCAAAAGTCTGAGAAGAGAGAAAATTCCCCCTCTCTTTTCAGCTATGCTCAGACATGCAAACTACTCTCATTTTAAATCCAATGCCTTTTTACCAAGAACTATAGTAAATACCAAAATTAGCGCTGGGCTAAAAAGCGTTTTTTAGAGTGAAAATTAAAGTTATGTAGTCCCATGCAAGTTTCTGCCATTAATTATAATGGTACAATTGTAACTTCCCCAAACAAATATTTTTAACTGTATCTTTCTCTCAAATAAATTGTCCTTGCTAAAATGTTGCTTATTCTTCATCTATTTTGTTTTTAATTTTCATTTTTTAAGAAGTTTTTATTGTTTTTCACACAATTGAGGTTACAACAGGTATTGAACATACATATTTAGAAGGAATAATATGGACATGAACAGGTGGAAAGAGCAATCAGGCATGCAATTGTACATTGTTTACACATAACTATGTATTCGTATCATGTAATGTAACCAACAGGTTGTATATATCAGTTATAGTCTCACTGGGGCTGTAGATCTGTAGCGGGTCCTGTGTTATACCCATTTTGTCCTATGAGAAAATCCATATTTGGGGGTATAAGCACTGTGGGCCAAGATATATATATATATATATATATTTTTTTCATAAAATTTTTATTGAGAAAAGAAAAGGGTACATTACAAATGGGTGAACAGTACGTACAAATTTTTTCTCATTTTTGAAAATTTACAGGCTATATAATAGCAACATATTGAGCAACAATTGGTGCCAGGGCACCGTCCCACAAGATATATTTTTATGTATAGTCCCTTAGGGTTCTTCAGTTTTCCTCTCTATTAAGAGAGTGATCAGGTGATTTTCAGGCTATGTTCGCAGTTTAGTAAGGACTTAGGCCATGGCGTCTGTGGATTAAGTAGTTGGTGGCCTCCTGTTCCGGTCATTAAATATATGATATATATTCATCGGGGGGTGTAGGGGAGAAGTGGGGTAGGGTAGGCCTAGGGGAGTGAGTATGGCATGAGTGTATCCAACAAATGTAGGGGGGGGGGCTAATGGTATGGGCTTATATAAATGGGGAGTATAGTGAGAGAAGAGAAAAATGGAGGGGCAAGGCATGGTATTGAGAGTATCAAGATTGGGGTAGTATGTTGTGACCTGGGAGTAACTGTGTATCTCTCTTGCTTCCCTCCTCAGAAGGGCTCCAATGGGGCCTGCTGCAGCTGATCAATGGTACGGGCATTTGGAAAGTCGATGCATGCAGTAGTTTCTGAAATTGTGTTGAAGGCTGTAGAATCTATATGTTTATTGTCCTGGAATGTGTCAGGATATTCGAGTGCATATCTTTACTGATTTGGGGAGAACAGGTGTGCGTATTCTAATGTCATTTGATAATGTGTCCAACATGCCCATTTGGTATAGAATTTGTGTGGTGAGTCTCTTGCCATGTGAATCAATTCTTCCATTTCAGCGATTCTGTTGATTTTGTTTAATCATTCTTTGATAGAAGGGGGTGTTTGGGATTTCCAATGTATAGGAAATATACATACAGGAAATATAAATATACAGCATTGATCATGTGCATAGCAAGTGATTTGTGATATGTTCAATGTGGTAAATGTGAGTGGTGTAGTAGAAATTGAGAGGGGATCCTTTCCAGATTGTAGGTAATGACATGTGTGGTTATCCTGTGTACTTCTATCCAGAACATTTGGATATAGGGACATTCCCACTATATGTGAAGTAGGGTTTCTGGTTGGTCTGTACATCTCCAGCATTCTTCTGGAATTGCTGGATTGATTTTATGCAGAAAGGCAGGTGTGCGGTACCAACGAGTTTGGATTTTGAATCCATTCTCCAGGGTAGTCACATTGATAGATCCCTTGTGGATGTTGAGATACATTTTTCCCCGCTCTTCCAGTGAAAGAGATATGGATGTGTCTCTTTCCCAGGCGGTACATATTGTCGAGTTATTAGGTTTACAGTCTGTAAAGAGAAGGGAATGTGTGGCTGATATCAAGTGCATCTGTGGTGTTTTCTGGGAACAGAGGTGTTCAAAAGGAGTCAATTGTCTGGAGCATGAGAATTTCCTGTCTAGGTTTTTTAAGAAATGTGTGATTGTGAGATATGTCCATTCTGGTATCTGAAGTTTGTCAAATCTAGAGGAAAGTTGAGAGGCTAAAGAGAGTTTCCCTTGATTGTAGAATTCATGGGCTAAGATCTGTCCGTCAGACCAATATTGGTAACACTTTTAGTGGTAAACTTGAAAGTCCGTGGAAAAAAAACAAAAACAAATGGTTAAGGGTGGCTGAATGTTTCATAGGTTTGATCGTCATCTTGGTTGTTTTCAGTATTTATGCTTCCTGGTGCATAGATGGAGAAGAGTAGAAAGGCAGTTAATCAGAACTGGCCATGTTCCACTTCTATGTCTGTTGCAACATTGTTCCTTAGTGAGCGTGTATATCCAGGTGGCCTAATAGGGAGGTTGGTGGAATGCTAGTTAGACTTTCTGACTATTGGATGATATGATGCTTATACGTACCTATACAGTATAGTACAGATACTTTTCTTCCTCAGCAGACAGCAGGGTTGCTATTGGGCACTCAAACTGCAGTCAGGTTCCCTTTAGTTGGTAGCTTTATGTGGAAAAGAATATGCTCAAATCATATCTTTCTTCTTCTTATATGCAATCTTCAGGTTTCAGGCCACGACTGAAGAGGTTGTGTATGGAACACTTTTATGAGTGGCAAGCTGTCAGAAACCATGAATCAGACTGAGAAAGAAGTACAATTAAATCACACTTGTCTATTGATAAAAATAAAAAGGTAAATAGAAAAAGCATAGTCAAGCATAGCCAGAGTCCAGTAACCAGATCGGGTAGTCAGCCAGTCCAAAGTTCAATAACCAGATCAGGTAATCAGCCAGGCCTGAAGTCAGGGATCCAAGTAGAGCAACTGCAAGCAGGATAAGGAGCCAGGAGGGATGTCAGCAAGCCAGTCTTGAAACAAACCACAGGAGATGGTTCCTTGTGATGTGACCAACACAAAGGCAGAGGTGAAGTGAGCTGGAAGGCTTTAAGTAGGCAGGTCAGATGAGCATCATCGGCAACAGCTGGTAACTGTGGAGAGAGAAGAGAGCTGGCAATTAGCCGACAGCTGAGCGGCCAGCCCAGAGAAGGAAGGGCTAAGCCAGCCTGACACAAGCTCTGCAATGATCTGGGGATGCTGTAGGGCTGGCGTTTTTCGGGATCCCCTCTGCTTGGGATGGTGAGGGTGGAGGGTGTGTGCGGCGTCGGATGCTGAAGTTTCCCGCTTCAGTGATCCCATCCATGGAGGGGGCTCTGCGAAGTGGAGGAAGACGGAAATCACTGTACCAGTCAGGCAGGTCTACCAGTGGGAGGTTTAGCGAGGTACAGAAATGTTCCAGGTCTTCTGGCATTCTGAGGTTTGCAGTTTGACCATTGCGGGAAGCTGATAGACAAAAGCAGAACTTTTGTCTATCAGCTTCCCACAATGGTCAAACTATGTTTCTAGCCCTCAGAACATCTAGCAGGGATCTCATTTCTCTTCTCCTTTGCAAAGTTATGCTGGAGAGGTCTTGGAATATTTTAATGTCAGAGCCCTGGAAGGAAAAGTATATGCGGCCTCTACCTTTGCAGAGGATTTCTTCCTTCAGGAGAAAATCAGTCAGGCAGCAAATTATGTCCCTGGGTGGGTCAGTATGTCTTCATCTCAGGTGTAGCACTCTGTGAATGCATTCCATGGCTATAGGGGTGTCTGGGGGTCTTTCTAAAAGCTCATTGAAAAGGGCTGTAACCATGCTGGAGAGCTGTGCAGAGTCAACTGATTCTGTGAGGCCTCTTACCCTTAAGTTGTGGTGTCTCCCGTGATTGTCCAGGTCCTCCATATGCCTATTTATGTCTCTGAGGTGAACTGCATGAGATTCTGTCACTTGCTGTACTTGTACTTGTAGTGAGGCATCATGGCGGGCTTGAGTTTCTTCTACCTCCTCCAATCTCAAGTTCATTGCCTGAATGTCTGATCGTAGGTCTGAAATAGCAACAGAAAATGTATTCTTAATGTCTGCTGCCACGGTGCGAAGATTGGCTAGCCTCAGTGCTGAGTCAGCCTGCATTCTGGGTGAAGGAGGAGGGCTGCTGCTTCGGTCCCTGTACTGCTCGCGGCTGCCTGAGCGGGACAGGAAGGATGAGTCCTGTGATGGTGGTGTGCCTCCCTGAGGCCACATACAGGATATCTCCGGTATATAGCGGGTCAGCAGAGTATCCAGGACTCTGGGAGAGTGGGATCAAGTGGCAGAAGCACTCCTTCATGTGCTTCCCATCTTATGTTCGCTGGATGTGCACTGTAGTCAAGTAACTTCACCTCACGGAACAGGAGCTGAGAGATCAGGCGGCCATCTCAGAGTGGCTCCAGGCCACGCCCCTATTTTGTTCTTAAAAATGCTAGAACGTGTAATTTTTTCGTGTTTTGGTATAATATATTTTTTTCTGTCTCTCTCACTTGTTGCTGTCCATCTCACAAAAATCTTTAACCAAATTCAGACAGGTGTCTTTACAAACCACAAACAATACCATTGCTGATGCAAATTTAAAATGAGTCACAATTTTGTGCATTTTTTAGTATTTCCAAATTATATCATAATTTGAGCCCAAAAAATGTGACATGTGTACCAACATCAGAAATAAAAATTTAATTCCCAAAATTCCGAGGGTAACATCACTATTCTACACTCACACATCCAGAACCACCAAATATCACAGAATAAATCAAGAACAGGTTAGCACTTCTGCCTAGCAGCACTGAGGTTCTTGGTTCGAATCCCAAGCATGCCACTTCATGTCAAGAAGTCATCCATTCTCCCTATTTTATTAAACCTAGCTCTTGACTCAGGTCCTTACTTTAATTATGTCTAAATGTAGTATTTATGTGTAGGAGGGTTCCACCACCATTGCAAATCGTGTCATATGTTTTCCATGGGCAAGGACTATAATCAGCCTTAACATTTCCCCATTGTACATTGTAAACCTACCCATTCACCAAAAAAGTGTCAAAAATAAAAACCACAATAGACAGTTTTGGACAAATCCTTTATTAAAAAAATCAAAATCAAAATAAGTTTCCATTCATTGTCAATCACAATGCCCAACGGACCTGAAAAATAGCAAAAAAAACAAAAACGCTCTGCCTTGATGGGAAGGCACCTGCCAACTGCTCTCTTTGCTTTCACAGGTGTTATATTTGCAAGGTCTGGGCCACACAGTGATGTAACCAGGTGACCCCACCCCCTTCTGATGTTACATAACGTCACACGATGTCAGAGGGGGCGTGGCCATTGGGTGACCTACCCGGGTGGCCCCACCCTTGCCTATGAAAGAACTATCAAAGCGCACAGAGAGCATACGTTGGGAGCCCTCCCACCGGGGTGGAGCTTTTACATTTTTTTCTATTTCTCAGGTACATAGGGGGCTGTGATTGACAATGGATGTACATCGCAGGACACTTTTTTATTTAGATTATTTTTATAAAGGATTTGTCAAAAACTGGCTCTTGTGGTTTGTATTTTTTGACACTTCTTTGGTGAATGGGTAGGTGTACAATGTACCCGATATGCATTCACATAGGTGGGGTGGATCTGGGGGATCAATTGTTAAAGGTGGCTTCAAGATTTTGATAAGGCGCCGCCTGCAGACCCCAACAACCACCAGCCAGGGTTGTCGGGAAGAGGCCCTTGTCCCCATCAACATGGGGACAAGGTGTTTGGGGGACACCCTTCCCATGTTGAGGGCATGTGGCCTGGTATGGTTCAGATGGGGGTGTGGCATTCACTTTAAAATCTATGCACGGCCCAAAGGGTATGGATTTTGGGGGGACCCTACGCAAGTTTTTTTTTACATTTTGGCGTTGAGTTTCCCTTAAATTCCATATGAGACCCCAAGGCCCTGGTATGGACTGGAGGGACCCTATGCCATTTTTTCAATTTTTTGTCCTAATGGCCAATGCCACATCAGCATGAGCATGGTTGTTTCCATAATATTAATGGCTCATTTGAAAAACATTATTGTATAGAATTAAAAACATCAAACACTAGTAAATGTATTTTCTACATATGTTTGTGGTCAGCCCAATAGGCTAATGGTCAGTGCTTCTCCCTTGCAAATTCTGTCTTTGAGGGACTCATGAGTTCAAATCCCACAGAGGGTATCATGCAATAAAAGATTGCATTAGAAGATGCTGAAAATATGCAAAGGTCAATGTACATTAGTTTGGTTATATTAACTCTTCAAATGCATGCAACGGTACGTGGTATGTAAATATTCAATAATATTATGGTGTGGCATTCCAAACATCACACACTAGTTAATGGGCAGTTTACATTTTTTTTTTATGTGCTCGTGCATTGGAAAAATAAACACAGCTGCCAGGTGGGTGGTAAGTTGGTTGGGATTTTAACTCATAACTTGAGTGCTTTGGAGATATATAAGCAGACCACCAAGAATGAACATAAATAATTACTGCTTTATAGTCACCTAAATAAAAAAAATAACATGAAAAAAATAACAAACAACAGATATGTAACAGATATGTAACTGTAAATGTTCAATACATGCAACTTTACAGAATAGCAGACATTACTCATTCATAACTGCATTCGTTAGCAAAAGAAGAAAACAAACTAGGAAAATTAGGGAAATAGCTGCACAGGAGGTAGAGCACATCTGACTTAATACATTTTTCTTCACATACATGGATCATGGTTGCAATGCAGTGCTATATAATTACTTGGTAGCAATTGGCAGTTGTAGATCTGCGGAAACGCTAATTAGCGCCAATTCTGAATATACAGTCAGGTCCATAAATATTGGGACATCGAGACAATTCTAATCTTTTTTGGCTCTATACACCACCACAATGGATTTGAAATTAAACGAACAAGATGTGCTTTAACTGCAGACTTTCAGCTTTAATTTGAGGGTATTTACATCCAAATCAGGTGAACAGTATAGGAACAGTATGTATATGTGCTCAGCTGTTCCATGGCCAGGTGTGTGTTATTCCCTCATTATCCCATTTACAAGGAGCAGATAAAAGGTCCAGCGTTTACTTCAAGTGTGTTATTTGTATTTGGAAGCTGTTGCTGTTAACTCTCAATATGAGATCCAAAGAGCTGTCACTATCAGTGAAGTAGGGATGAGCTTCGTGTTTCGAGTCGAACGTACGTTCGACTCGAACATTGGCTGTTCGGCCGTTCGGCGAATTCCGAACGTTTGGGCCGTTCGCGTCAAAATTCGAGTGACGCGCGCGCGGACCACAATGCACTGCGGTGGCGCAGTGCATTGCTGCCCCATGATTGGCCAAGCATGCACTGTGACCCCGCATGCTTGGCCAATCGCAGCGCCGGCAGCGAGGAGAGCCATGATTGGCCACAGGCATCCTGCCTGTGGCCAATCATAGCTCAGGCTGTGTAGTGCATGCCCCACACTATATAAGGCCGCCTTTGAGGCGGCCTCCTGTAGTGTGTTACTTAGCATCTGAAGCAGTGGGTGTTCTGTGTACCTTCAACACAGTACACACCAATCGTTTTTGGCTGATTTCCTATCTTGCTGCTGTGTAGTGGTTGTTGTCTGTGCCCTGACTGCAGTATACACCACTATATTCACCTCACCTATATAGCTAGTGATCTAGCTTTAACCACTTAACTGCCCATTGCCGATTAACGGCTTCAGGGCGGTTGTTTAACTCTGAGAGGCCGTTAATTAACGGCCTCCCAGAATTCTGCTCTCGCGTGCCCCGAGGTGCGCGCACTCGAGAGCATTCGTGACCGCCGGGTCCACAGGACCCGGCGCATCACGGATCACGGTAAACGGCCGCTCATAGCGGCCGTTTACCACGTGATTGCTCCGTCAAATGACGGAGTGATCACTTGGAAACAAACCGGCGTCATGTTATGACGCCAGTTCCTCCCTCCCCTCTCTGTACCGATCGGTACAGCGGAGGGGAAAGAGATCGGTGTCAGCAGCGATGTGGGCTGCATCTGCAGTGCCCACATCGCTGCTCACCGAATTTAACCCCTCAATTCCCTGCCAATACTCTGCAATACCAGTGCATACTCTGCAGTACCCTGCCATTACTCTGCAGTACCCCGCCATTACTCTGCAGTACCCCGCCATTACTCTGCAGTGCAGTACCCTGCCATTACTCTGCAGTACCCTGCCATTACTCTGCAGTACCCCCCATTACTCTGCAGTACCCCGCCATTACTCTGCAGTACCCTGCCATTACTCTGCAGTACCCCCCATTACTCTGCAGTAACCCCCATTACTCTGCAGTACCCCCCAATACTCTGCAGTACCCGCCATTACTCTGCAGTACCCTTCATTACTCTGCAGTACCCCCAATACTCTGCAGTACCCTGCCATTACTCTGTAGTACCCCCCAATACTCTGCAGTACCCTGCTATTACTCTGTAGTACCCCGCCAATACCCCGCCAATACTCTGTAATATCCTGCCATAAATTGCCATACCCAGCCATACTCAGAGATACCCAGCCATACTCGGTGATACCCTGAAATACCCAGCCATAGACGCCCCCCACCCCTCACCGCCCTCCGGTGCTTCTACCAACTCGCCAGTACGATCAAAGCCAGAATCTTTTTTTTATTTTTTATTTCAGGCTTCCCAGCCTAGAGGTGAGATGTGGGGTCATATTGACCCCCCAGATTTCACTGTAAAGAGGACCTGTCACCCCATATTCCTATTACAAGGGATGTTTACATTTCTTGTAATAGGAATAAAAGTGATCAAAAATATATTTTTGGGGAAAAAAATGTCAAACTAAAATAAATAAAGTAAAATGAACAATAAAAAAATAAAATTAAAATTAAAGCGCCCATGTCCCCATGTGCTCGCATGTGCCACACATGTGAGGTATCGCCGAGAATGTTAGAGCGAGAGCAATAATTCTAGTCCTAGACCTCCTCTGCAACTCAAAACATGTAACCAGTAAAAAAAAATGTAAAGCGTCGCCTATGGGGATTTTTTAAGTAGCGACGTTTGGCACCATTCCACGGGCATGTGCAATTTTGAAGAGTGACATGTTTGATATCTATTTACTCAGCATAACTTCATCTTTCACTTTATGCAAACATTGGGCTAACAAGTGGTTAATAATAGAGCTTGCAGTCAGTAGTGTTAGGAGATAGTGCGTGCTGTCTGCGTGCTCTGTACCCAGTACATACCGCTATAATATAGGGCAGGCCCCTACTTTCAAACATCCAACTTACAAACATCTCCTACTTGCAAATGCAAGGAGACAGCAGCAAGTGAGATGAAAAAAGATGGACGACAAAACAAATTATACAGGGGTGATAACCCTTCCCTATGTTTTCCAAAAAGCTTAAAAATCGTTTTTTTGACTGGAGCTACACTTTAAAAATGTACTGGTTGAAAATGACAAACAGATTCAACTTAACACAACAAACCTACACAGTCCCTGTCTTGTTTGCACCGCCTGTATACTGCTGTTCTGAGTATATAGGGCCTGGGGGCCACACGCATTTCCTTTTTTTAATATGGGTACGGGGTTCCCCTTAATATGCGTACAAGACCCAAATAGGCTGGTAATGGGCAGGGAGGGCTACCCATGCCATGTTTCTCAATGATTTTCAACCATATTGCAGGAACCAGATATAACATTAAAACCGCAAGCAGTTTTAAATGGTGTTATTTCCGTTTAATGTCATTTTGTGCAGGGACTGTTCTAAACACGGGAAACACGTGGCACTTCACAGGCATACTACAGACACCCCCCAGGCACCATATTTAAAGGAATATTTCACTTTTTTTTTCACTTTAATCGTCATTAAAATCAGTGCTCCTGCCAAAACGGTAGTTTTTAAAACTTTTTTTTGCAGTGACCCATGTCCCCTGAGGCAGGAGGCAGGTCCCCAAACCCTTTTTAGGACACTATCTTGCATATTAGCCATTAAAATTAGCACTTTCCATTTCGAACGTTCGAGTCCCATAGACTTCAATGGGGTTCTAACGTTCGTACCGAACGCGGGGGTCGTTCGCAAGTTCTGGTGCGAACCGAACCGGGGGGTGTTCGGCTCATCCCTACAGTGAAGCAAGCCATCATTAGTGGCCAAATCAACTGTTTGGAACATCCTTAAAAAGAAAGAACACACCGGTGAGCTCAGCAAAACCAAAAGACCCAGAAGACCACGGAAAACAACTGTGGTGGCTGACCGAAGAATTCTTTCCCTGGTGAAGAAAATACCCTTCACAACAGTTAGCCAGAGAACACTCTCCAGGAGGTAGGTGTATGTGTGTCAAAGTCAACAATAAAGAGAAATGTATGCAATTTTTTGATTATGTTCTTTTCTACTAAGCACTTGACACTTTATTCGAAGATAGCGCAACGCTACTTACTATATTAATTAAATTTTTTGGTTGGCTGACCTTCTGGGTGTTTTCAGCTGTTTTCTTTGTTTTTTCAGTTTGATATCTTTATCCATTTTTGCGCTTGAGTATTTTTTCTTTGAATCAAGAGAATACTTCACCAGAGTGAATACAGAGGGTTCCCCACAAGATTGGGGAACCTCAAAAACAGGAAGGCCAGATTAGAGTTTGCCAAACAACATCTAAAAAAGCCTTCACAGTTCTGCAACAACATCCTATGGACAGATGAGACCAAGATCAACTTGTACCAGAAAGATGGGAAGAGAAGAGTATGGAGAAGGAAAGGAACTGCTCATGATCCAAAGTATACCACCTCATCAGTGAAGCATGGTGGTGGCAGTGTCATGGCGTGGGCATGTATTGCTGCCAATGGAACTGATTATCTTGTATTTATTGATGATGTGACTGCTGACAAAAGCAGCAGGTTGAATTTTGAAGTGTTTTGGGTAATATTATCTGCTTATATTCAGCAAAATGCTTCAGAACTCATTGGGTGGTGCTTCACAGTGCAGATGGACAATGACCCGAAGTATACTGCGAAAGCAATCAAAGCGTTTTTTAAGGGAAAGAAATAGAATGTTATGCAATGGCAAGTCAAATCACCTGAATCTGAATGAGCATGCATTTCACTTGCTGAAGACAAAACTGAAGGGAAAATGCCCCAAGAACAAACAGGAAGACAGTTGCAGGAGAGGCCTGGCAGAGCATCACCAGGGATAAAACCCAGTGTCTGCTGATGTCTATGCATTCCAGACATCAGGCTGTAATTGACTACAAAGGATTTGCAACCAAGTATTAAAAAGTGAAAGTTTGATGGATGATTGCTAATCTGTCCCATTCATTACTCAAATTAAAGCTGAAAGTCTGCATTTAAAGCACATCTTGTTTGTTTCATTTTAAATCCATTGTGGTGGTGTATAGATCCAGAAAGATTAGAATTGTGTCGATGTCCCAATATTTATGACCTGACTGTTCTAATGCATGTTTGCCACCAATATCGCTATTTTTTATTTGCACGTTTGCCTCGTTGAACTCTTAATTGCCTGAAATGGGTGCTATTATATGTAGAGTGCCCAGTACTTCCCAGGAATCTGTAAATGACCCCCTATGGGTTTTAACTCCCCTTTCAATATTATTGACATGTTCCCTGAGGCCGCGTACACACGGGCGGACTGTTCGCCCAACCTTGTCCGCTGAACAGTGTTTGGGCGGACAGTCCGCTCGTGTGTGGGGCTTCAGCGGACAGTTTCAGCGGACAGTTGGACGGACAAAGTCTTTCGGAAATTCCGAAAAACTGTCCGCTGAAACTGTGTTTGAGCGAACAGTCCGCCCGTGTGTGGGCCTGTCCGCTGTACTTTCGAAATGAGCGGACTGTTCCCGCTCGGAAAGTCCGCCCATTTCGAGCGCGTGTACAGGTAGGCGGGGCCCGCGAAGGAGACGTCGCGGGCTCCGCCGCCTGGAATGGGCTTAAAGGGGAACCCCAACGCCGAAAAAAATCGGCGTGGGGGTTCCCCCAAAGTCCACACCAGACCCTTGTCCGAGCACGCTACCCGGCCGGCCAGGAAAGGGGGGCGAGCGAGCGCGCCCCCCCTCCTGAGCCGTACCAGGCCGCGTGCCCTCAACATGGGGGGGTGCCTTGGGGAAGGGGGGCCGCGCGGCCCCCCCACCCCAAAGCACCTTGTCTCCATGTTGATGAGGACAAGGGCCTCTTCCCGACAACCCTGGCCGTTGGTTGTCGGGGTCTGCGGGCGGGGGGCTTATCGGAATCCGGGAGCCCCCTTTAAGAAGGGGGCCCCCGGATACCGGCCCCCCACCCTATGTGAATGAGTATGGGGTACAATGTACCCCTACCCATTCACCTGTGAAATAAAGTACAAAAAAAACACAACACAGGGAAAAATATTTTATTGCACAGCTCCGGGGGTCTTCCGTCTTCGGGGGTCTTCTCGCCGGACTCCTCCGCTATGTGTGTGTAGCTCTTTTACTAGCAGAGGAGTCCGGCTTTCTTCCTCCCCGCCGCCGGCCTCTTCTCCCGACTTCGGGGGTCTTGTCCCCCTCTTCGGTTCTTCTGCCGGGCCACCGCGCCTTCTTGTAGCTCTTTTACAGGCGGTGGCCCGGTCTTCTGTCGCCGCTGCCTTCCGTTCTTCTGTCGCCGCCTTCGGTTCTTCTGCCGGGCCACCGCGCCTTCTTGTAGCTCTTTTACAGGCGGTGGCCCGGTCTTCTGTCGCCGCTGTCGCCGCCTTCCGTTCTTGTTCTTCTTCTTGTTCTTCTTCTTCTTCTCCAGGCGATGTTGACACGTCGCTCCCTCCGGCCGGAATGCCAGAGCCGCGCTGTGCGGTCACTTATATAGTGACAATGGGGCGGGGTCACATGGTATATGTCACATGGGTTGGTCACATGGGTTGATGTCACATGGGGACTATGACATCGTAAGGGGGCGGGGTCACCATGTGACCAACCCATGTGACATATACCATGTGACACCGCCCCATTGTCACTATATAAGTGGCAGCGGAGCGTGTCCCTGGCATTCCGGCCGGAGGGAGCGACGTGTCAACATCGCCTGGAGAAGAAGAAGAAGAACAAGAACGGAAGGCGGCGACAGCGACAGCGGCGACAGAAGACCGGGCCACCGCCTGTAAAAGAGCTACAAGAAGGCGCGGTGGCCCGGCAGAAGAACCGAAGGCGGCGACAGAAGAACGGAAGGCAGCGGCGACAGAAGACCGGGCCACCGCCTGTAAAAGAGCTACAAGAAGGCGCGGTGGCCCGGCAGAAGAACCGAAGAGGGGGACAAGACCCCCGAAGTCGGGAGAAGAGGCCGGCGGCGGGGAGGAAGAAAGCCGGACTCCTCCGCTAGTAAAAGAGCTACACACACATAGCGGAGGAGTCCGGCGAGAAGACCCCCGAAGACGGAAGACCCCCGGAGCTGTGCAATAAAATATTTTTTTCCCTTGTGTTGTGTTTTTTTTTGTACTTTATTTCACAGGTGAATGGGTAGGGGTACATTGTACCCCATACTCATTCACATAGGGTGGGGGGCCGGTATCCGGGGGCCCCCTTCTTAAAGGGGGCTCCCGGATTCCGATAAGCCCCCCGCCCGCAGACCCCGACAACCAACGGCCAGGGTTGTCGGGAAGAGGCCCTTGTCCTCATCAACATGGGGACAAGGTGCTTTGGGGTGAGGGGGCCGCGCGGCCCCCCCTTCCCCAAGGCACCCCCCCATGTTGAGGGCACGCGGCCTGGTACGGCTCAGGAGAGGGGGCGCGCTCGCTCGCCCCCCTTTCCTGGCCGGCCGGGTAGCGTGCTCGGACAAGGGTCTGGTGTGGACTTTGGGGGAACCCCCACGCCGATTTTTTTCGGCGTTGGGGTTCCCCTTTAAGCCCATTCCAGGCGGCGGAGCCCGCGACGTCTCCTTCGCGGGCCCCGCCTACCTGTACACGCGCTCGAAATGGGCGGATTTGCCTCCTCCTTACGTGGGCGAGTCCGTTCATTTCAAAAGTTGAGCGAACTGTTTGGCAAACAGTTTGCTGAAACAGTCCGCTCGTGTGTGGGCAAGTCCGCTCATGCAAATTTTGAGCGGACTGTTTGCCGAAACTGTTTGACGAACAAGGTTGGGCAAACAGTCCGCGCGTGTGTACGCGGCCTGAGATGCACATGGAGTGAGCGTGAAGTCCTCCCCACATACTGGAGGCCACATCCACACTCTATATATATATATAACTCCCTGAGTATTACAAGTAATATATTCTATGATTGAATGCTGCTTACTGATCAAAAAATATGTGAACACTTTATATTTTTTAATGTTAGTGCTGGGATGCTTGTGGGCAGTACATCTCCCACAGGCATAAAACCCTGACAGGAAAGACAAACATGTATTCTTGGTGTATGGGAGAGTCAGTCACCCCTGGTGTAAGAACATCTCTCAGATTAGGGGCCTTCCTATATATAAGTTTCTGATTATACTCCGTTGCTTTCTAATGATCCTTTCAATTTTTTTATGCTGTATATTATGATAAAGAATGACCTTATATTCATTATTTTCAGTATTTTCCTTCTGCAAACCTAATAGAAGGGAATGTCTGTCTAAATTCTTTACTCTTCTGATCTCTAAATCTATTGTATAACTGATGTATTTAACCATTCTGCTAAAAGCTACTGGCTAGTATCTGAGATTGTTGAAGAAAATCCTCTTCGGTGGTACAATTAAGTCTTAAGCCACGTACACACGGGCGGACTGTCTGGCCTACTTAGTCTGCCGAAATACATTTCAGCGGACAGTCCGCTCGTGTGTGGGCTTCAGCGGACTTTTTCAGTGTGCAGTCTGGCGGACTAAGTATTTTGGAATTTCTGTAATACTGTCCGTCGGACTCGCATTTCGGCGGACAATCCACCCGTGTGTGTGCCAGTCCGCCGTACTTTTGAAATGAGTGGACTTTTCCCGCCCGGAGAAAAGTCCGCTCATTTCGAGCGGGTATCCAGGTAGGAGACGTCGCTGGCCCCGCCGCCTGGTATGGACTTAAAGGGGAACCCCAACGCCGAAAAAAATCGGCGTGGGGTCCCCCCCAAGTCCACAACAGACCCTTGTCCGAGCACGCTACCCGGCCGGCCAGGAAAGGGGGGCGAGCGAGCGCCCCCCCCTCCTGAGCCGTACCAGGCCGCGTGCCCTCAACATGGGGGGGTGCCTTAGGGAAGGGGGGGCCGCGCGGCCCCCCCACCCCAAAGCACCTTGTCCCCATGTTGATGAGGACAAGGGCCTCTTCCCGACAACCCTGGCCGTTGGTTGTCGGGGTCTGCGGGCGGGGGGCTTATCGGAATCCGGGAGCCCCCTTTAATAGGAGCCCCCCACCCTATGTGAATGAGTATGGGGTACAATGTACCCCTACCCATTCACCTGTAAAATAAAAGTACAAAAAAAACACAACACACGAGATAAAATACTTTATTGCACAGCTCCGGGGGTCTTCCGTCTTCGGGGGTCTTCTCGCCGGACTCCTCCGCTATCTTCTTGTAGCTCTTTTGCTAGCGGAGGAGTCCGGATTTCTTCCTCGCCGCCGGCCTCTTCTCCCGACTTCGGGGGTCTTGTCCCCCTCTTCGGTTCTTCTGCCGGCCCACCGCGCCTTCTTATAGCTCTTTTACAGGCGGTGGCCCGGTCTTCTGTCGCCGCTGTCGCCGCCGCCTTCCGTTCTTCTTCTTCTTCTTCTCCAGGAGATGTTGCCTCGACGATCTCTCCGGCCGGAATGCCAGGGACGCACTGCGCGGCCACTTATATAGGGACAAGGGGCGGTGTCACATGGCTTTATGTCACATGGGTTGGTCACATGGGTTGATGTCACATGGGGACTATGACATCGTAAGGGGGCGGGGTCACCATGTGACACCAACCCATGTGACATAAAGCCATGTGACACCGCCCCATTGTCCCTATATAAGTGGCCGCGCAGTGCGTCCCTGGCATTCCGGAGAGATTATGCTGCCCAGTGAGGTCTGATGTATTCAAGGCCCATTTAACAGAGGATAAGGCATTCTGGTGACTAATAATGATATAGAGGGAACCTACAGGACGTTTGCTGTCTTGTGTCCATGTAGACCTTGTGTCCATGTAGCTCTGCCAAGCTAGTTCAGCAGTGTTTCACGTCACTATGGCAACCTATCGGTTATCATTATGCAGGTTGACGTTCAGCTCTACTCTTTGCCCACTAACAAAGTACCACCCTGGATGTAACGCATACAGGGGGAAATGCTTTGAGATGACGTTATCCGCGGTTATCTTGTGTGGAGTTGTTTGTTTGATCGATATTGCCTTTTACATGCACTGGGATCAGTGTTATCTTATGTGAGTTGATTTCATGTGTTTTTTAATTAAATTTGTGTGTATAGAGAGCATTATTTTGTTGCCTTCTTTATTGCATATGTGTGCCGGAGTCCTGCATTGGATTATACCCTAGAGAGGAATGCTCTATATGACTGTTGGTTCAGGGGTCATATAGGTGAGGGGAACAGCTAGCTTATCTGATGGTGGTGGGATCCAGAAGCCCGTTTTACTACACTAAAAGTTACTTCTATCACAATATTTGTCACTGGACTTGCTAGGTTTGCTATTCTGGGGACTTTTATATATTGTTTCTATGTGTCATTGTGCGCTGCACTTTCATGTTTTATAATTGCAACACTTTAAACTGTATAAAATCTTGTATACAGAATGTGCTAACATCATCCAGGAAAACAGATGTCAACGGATATGAAATGCCCAGAAAATGTAGTCTATAATCAGTGTAGGTGCACATAGATAAAATATTTTAGAGGCTCAATCCTTAATAGTTTAAACATGTATAAGGATGACCAAATCTTACTGACTGCTATCCAGGATCAGTACACATGGAGGATAAGATTAAGGGATTATGGTCTCTGTGTATAACATGGTGTTACTTCTTTAATACATTTAATTTATATAAAAATATATGTTAATTCTGCCAGCGACTCCTTCTTGCTCATTGGCAGTGGCAATGATTAGCCAGGTCATCTAACCTCTATAATGTTGCTACCACCTACTTGTTCGCTTGCTCCAGAGTGTCTATTGCTTATTCATCTCTCTGAACAGCCTGGGTCGTAGACTGGCCTTTTGTTCTGCATTGTCAGTGCTTGTGCACATGCTCTGGGTATATGCAGACAAAATATTTAGGATTAAACTGAGACACCCTGTTTGTACAAGTTTATTTCTCAGTGGACACCAACCTTAATTACAGTACACATTTAAGAACCCTTCATTGCCCATAAAGGGCAGAGATAGGTGAATCGGTCTTACATGTGCCACAATTTTATTATATAATTTAAAATAACAAATAAGACAGAAAACGTAATAAAAACAGTAATCTTATGTATATGACCAATGTGTGGTATCTGGCATCCAGGATATATGTGTTACATAAAGAACTCTCTTCCACAGGATCCAAGTTCTTTACATATACAGTGAATCAATCTATTCTACAAAAATAAATATTGGTAAATAAACATAATATGAAATATACCAAATGTGTATGATGCATTCGAATAGGAAAATAAATGATTCCTAAAGTGTCATACAGCCAAAAAAAAAAAGAAGAATGGGAGGGAGGAGGGGGAGGGAAGAAGAAAAAGAAAATGTACAAAAAAGGAGAATTGCTCTCACATGTCAGAAAAAAGGATTCAATCTGCAGGGGTGGGGGGGGGGGGGGGGTAGCACCATACAGGACAACCCTAGCATGGATCCCACTATTCACAAAATGCATTTTATCACATATTCCTATGCTTTACACAATTGCCTAATTGACCTCCTTTGCATGAAATGAATTTTCAATACCCTACAAAATTGTCAAAAAAAAAAAATTTGTGCAGTCAATCAAATTCATATTTGATCAAACCCCATTATAATATAGAAAGCATGGACTTGTTCTTACCACGCATGGATGGAAATAATGTCCAAACATGATATTAGGCCCGTTTCAATAAGGACAAAACAAATAATTAAAAAATCCACAAATAAATACCATGAATAAAACAAAACCCTGATAAAATTGGTTGCTTGTTCGGGCAGCTAGATTGTATTTGTTATTGTGTTACATGGAGGGTGCTTCCTGTCTCCTGGAACGCACCCTCTCAGTTTAAAGAATGTGCGTGAGTGGCCCCATGTGCCATTTCTAGCACTGGGAGGAGTGGAGGCTGGAAGTGACTTAACATCCGGTGTCTAACACCTTGAGGTGATGTGGAATGCAAGGTAGAATAGCCAGCCATGATGCCCTGATTAGATGGGGTGTTGGGGGGTGGCTGTGGGGGCAGGAGACCACAGCCTGTCTGGCCCACATATTAGACGTAATTAGCAATAGTCAGGAAATGCTAAGACACTATTTTTAAATTTGTGATGAGAACATGTACATGCAATTGGAAGCAAAGTAGCATGGCTTCTTTCAGGGTTTTATTTATTTTTTTCTTCATGGTATTTGAGGATTTTTTTAGGTATTTAATTTGTCCTTTTTTGATTACAGCTGGTTTAATATAATGTTTGGACATGCATGAGAGATTTCTATCCATACTTGATGCATTTTCAGAGTTATCTGCTGGTGAAACAGAGTATCCACTCAAATAACTGACAAATGTTTCTAGTAGTGCCCTGGTGTCCATAAACATGGTAATTGTCATACAAACTGTTTTTCTTGTTTGTTTGTTTTATTTTAACATAATTGGGTAGTAAAATTTCCCCACATCCACTAAGCTCTTGGGAAAACTGCAATGACTCTGCTGCTGTTTGATCAAAGTAATGTAATGCCGTGTTCACACGATCAGAATTTCCGACAACAAATGTTCAATGTGAGCTTGTTGTCAGAAGTTCCGACTGTGCTTAGGTTCCATCGGACATTTCCAGTCGGAATTTCCGACAACAGTTATTTGAGAGCTGGATCTCAAATTTTCCAACAACAAAACCCAGTGTCATAAATTCTGAGCGTGTGTAGACAATTCCGACACTAATTCCACGCATGCTCTGAATCAAGTACGAGATGGAACGCTTGGTCTAGTAAAACTAGCATTCGTAATGGATATAGCACATTCGTCACACTGCACATTTTTTTATTTTTTAATGCAGCAGATTCTCTTCTTCTTTAGAATACTAGAATAATGAAGTTGTTTTGCTGCTGAAATTCACACAGAGTTCTGACAAACTGATTTATTTATTATTTATCGTGATCTCCTGAATAGTCTTTATTTTTATTTTTTGCCAGATCTTCAGAATAATGTTTCTATTGTTTTATAGTGATCTCCTTTTTTTTATCAAGATCTCCTGATTTTTTTCCTACTTTATACACCAATTGGTTGGCATGTTGCATTGAAGCATAAAAATGACCGCTCAATGGTCTGCTTCACTGTTCTTGAAAAGATCAGGGAGGATCCTCGAGGTGGGAACATTGATCAGAAACTGCTTCCAAATGGATCTTTAGGTTAAATGCTACACAAGCATCAGGCCTAAATGATTCCTTACACTTTAGACCATTTTTGTAAAAATAATTAGAATATTGGTAGGTCTAGGTGAGCCTTCCATTCCTGTATTATTATTGTTATTATACTTATTTTTTGTTTTTCCTTACTCTTATGCTACTCTCCAGTATCAATATTCTATCTCTGCTTGTTGGTATGCTAAACCCAAGATAATGTATGTAGATCGAAATTTAAATGTACATATTGTAAATAAATTCCTTTTTAAGGTGAATAGAATTGGCAGGAAGTAAGTGATATTGAGTGATTTGCAATGTCTAGGGAATCGTTATACATGATCAGTGTTTACAATATTGGGGATTCTCTTCTCAGACTTCTGGCTGTCATTTGGGAATAATTTGGGAATAATAATTTGATGCAAGGTTGCTGTCACTACAGTTATGACAGTTATGATATGGCGGTCCCACTTGGCATGGTAATCAACTGTGGGCAGGGAGATTGAGTTTTTCCTTAGCCACACTACGGTGGTGGAGTTGAGGTGGTGGCGTTGGGGGGGTTTTCCCGCCGTTCATTATTGTCCATATGGTGAGGACATGTTCTGATTAATGGGGTTTCAGTATTTGCCATTTATTATTGTTAGTTCAGCAGGAACATTTATTATTATAATAGGGATTTAGTGTAGACTGATCCAATGTTAACAATCATGGGCCAGTATTTATATGTATTGTTTCCTATGAACCTGGTATAGGATGTGGAAGCAATATTGCTGGTGCTTGAATCTGGTTTCAGTTTCATTTTTGTTGAACAGTATGTTCCGTGTATGATGGCGTCTCTATGGAGAGCACAAACTCTGCATCCTCATTCTGGCTTCTGCACAGCTCCAGCTTATGTGGATATCAGCAATCAGCTGGGCTTTTTTGGCTCCAAAATGACTATAAAGTCAGTGTTAATGGTGCTGTCTTTTGAGCTGCACCTCTCCTGTGTTGTAATGATATGAATTGCAAGTCTGCCCTTTTGGGCTATGATTATTATAGTGGTTATCAATTGGAGACTTTTATGGTTAGGTTTTTATTCCTCTGACCCATTTATATCTACGCTCTCTTATAGCTGGATATTGCTGGCAGGACTGCTTTGGCAGGAGTGATCTGTTAATTTCCTTGAGATCTGCTGTGTTGATATATGGGACATCTCTCTTGGATGATAGAAGCTACCCCTTCCTTTTCTGACAAGTTAATCAGGTACATTTATTTTGTTTGCCCATCACTCTCCTCTGTGATGATTGGGGATATTTTTAATTATCTAATATGAGTTATCTTGTGGGTTCTTTAGGTATCCTATCTACACTCTCCCTTTGGGGCTTGAACATTGGCAGTTAATTATATTGAGCTACCTTAGAGAGTGTTATAGAGGTCAGTATAAGGAACTTTCAATGTGATATTAATATCGACTTGAAATTATCTTGGAATATCTTACTGGCTATTGTTCTCACCTAGGGGCTATGGTTGAATTGGCATCTTCGCATGTGCTCATCCACCCCCCCCCCCCCCGTTTTCCCCATTTTTTGACATGGACATATCAATTCTTGTTCAGGTGGAATAGGTGAATCTATCTTGTCTAAGTTTATAGATTAAAATAATTATAGTTTGTTCATATCTTGACGTGATACATTTCTTACAGGGGATATGTGCACTCCATACCTGTTCTGGCATGATCTATCCTCAGTGTCATTTGTTTCTCCTCCAGGTTTTTAGTATGAGGTTCTGTTGTTGCAAATTACAGAGTAATCGATTCTGAAGAAGCTAATAAGTGAAACGCGTCAACCAGCTCTGATCTATACTACTGTATCGAACCTCACACATTTATTGGATGTTTTGCTATATGTTTTCTTGTGTATAGAATCGTTAAGGTGCCTGCTATTTAGTAATGTTAGGGGTTGGTATCCTCATGCTTATGTTACATATTTTGGAAAAAGGGGGGAAAGGCGTTTAGCACGGAAAATTCCCAATATCTTACCGTGCCATGCCAATGAATTTGAGGACTATCTTGATACCACAATCAAACCAAGATAAAAGTTAATAATTTTTATTTAATGCATAGAAAGAGAAAAAAAGTTTTTATATAGTCATAAACATTAACAATAATTACAAAGCCAGTACATACTTCATAATGGCATACAACCATATAATGTAAACATGCCCAGCCCTCTATTATTTAGGAGGAGCCAATAATCCAAGGGTTGGTGCCCAAACTGATAGCAGTTCTTTTTCTCAACTAGTTTTGCGACCATTAGTCGCTTCTTCGGGAGATATTAGGGCGTATCTGGGGTTTAAATAAATAATAACTTTTGATTAGAAGTAGGCAAGAGTTATGTACATAATTAATTAGTCTGCTCAGAGACTATCACCTGATGGACTACAAGGAGGAAGAGGAGGTCTGAAGATTTCCCCTCCCCCCACCACTATGTACCCTTTTGGCAGTTCAATAAAGCTTCGGGCCTGTGAACTCTTTTTGCCCTCCCTACCCCACCTCCTACACCCCCCCCCATCACACCTGTTGCTCATTGAAATGCCATTTGACTTTGACTGTATGACTTGATGACATGTTTTCGTAATGCTTTCAGGGTAATGCGGCGTCATGCATGATGTGATGTTTCGGGGAAGTATTACTCTGCGCAACACATCAGGCATCATACCGCAGAATGAATGTAATTTATTTGTATGCTTGGAACTGTATTGTTATGTAGTGTATTGATGCGCTGCGTCGCAGTACAGTGTGGAATGTACCCTGTTTAAAGTATTTTGTTTTTTGTATATTTTCTTGCAAAATAAAGTATACATTTTCAATCAAAAAAATGAATTATAATTACAGTGTAAATTCATACATTGAGTACAGGGAGCATTGTTTACAATAAATAGAAGGAGACAAGGCTTACCATCCAAATCCTCAGAGGCACACACAGCATGGGTGGCGCCCTGTTAATGGCAGGGCTAACCACCCTGGGGGCGGACACAGGAGGCTCAATTTATAAATCAGAGCGGGCTGTAACAAGATAAAAAAAATATATATATATATATATATATATATATATATATATATATATATATATATATATATAAAAATAGTAATCATAGTAGATTGTGTGGATGTGCATCGTTCCACTTAATTAATGTATCTGATTATTATTACTAACATAGTACCTCCCAGGGAGGAGGGGGGGAGAGGGGGGGTTGGTGGAAAGAAGGAGGAAAGCTTAAAAACAAAATAGATGGGGGGAAAAAAAAAGGGGGGAAGGTAGCTAACCCTGTGTGTGTACATGCTTAAATGTGCACCTACGTGCATTCGTACACGTATGCCCACACACAGCCAAAGCACCACAGAAAAAATTAAAAAATAAACTCAACCTACCCGGCAGTGATAAGTAATAAAAATAAAATTGGCAGCAACCAGAGAGAGCTGTTTAGGCGCTCCTCACAATATAAGCACAATTTCTTAGCTGGAATGTCCCTGTAGGTATTCCAGGAACAGGGCTCCTATGGATGAAAATATTATGCTCTAAGTAATTGAGCCAGTTATATGAAAAGTATTTATAAAGAGGTCCGTTGTAAAGACGGACCCCTATTACCTGTAAATGTGGGGAGCGTCGATAGTGACTCTCGTGGAGCATCCGCTCTGGACGGGCTGTCACAAAGGATGCCCTTTTTGAGTCTCCAACCCGGCGTGTCACGCACCCAACGATCGCACCGAGCAATGACGTCACCAGGTCCACCGCTCCTAATGCGTATGCGTCAAATCATGACTGCGCATCAGCCTCTGACTGCCTAGGAACAGTCGGTGAGATGGGTGAGATCACCCATGTATAACGATCTATATATTGCATGACTGTTTTGTAATTCTTTGCTATGGATCAAAAATCTATTGTTGCGTTATCATGGAATCAGGGCTTGCACTACATTATCCTCCGGGACTGATCGGCATTGGGAGGTTAACTCCCGAGGCCGGACATGCGCCGCTCCATCAGAGCGGAGTTCCTCTCTCCCTCCCTCTTGTGGTCTGAGGTAGGGACCCGCCTGTGCCTCTGAGCCACGGACTGTTCCTAGGCAGTCAGAGGCTGATGCGCAGTCATGATTTGACGCATGCACATTAGGAGCGTTTGAGCCAGTGACATCATCGTTCGGCGCGATCGTCGGGTGCGTGACGCATCGGGTTGGAGACTCAAAAAGGGCGTCCTTTGTGACAGCCCGTCCAGAGTGGATGCTTCACGAGAGTCACTATCGACGCTCCCCACATTTACAGGTAATAGGGGTCCATCTTTACAACGGACCTCTGCAAAAAAACATTAAGACCCCATTCACACCTGAGCGTTTTGTAGCCCTACGCCTGAAGCTACAAAACGCTGGAGGGGAAAAAATACATTATTCTCAATGGAGATGGTTCACATCTCCACTCCAAGTCGCCTGAAGCCCTACGCCTGAAGCTCAAACAAGTTCCGGACCCTTTTTTGTCGCGCGAATCGGGCTGATTTGGGCGTTTTCATTCCCAAGACAACAAGCATTTCTATGGGCGTTTTGACGCTGTATCTGCTCAATGCTTAACATTGGTGACCTTTTGCCCTGCACAAATTCACGACAAAACGCGTCAAAAAACGCCGCGAATCGCGGTAAAAAACGCTGCGAATCGCGGTAAAAAATGCCGCAAATCGCGGTAAAAAACGCCGCAAAAAACGCTTAAGGCTGGGTTCACACTGCTGCGGGGGGAGATCCGGATGTGATTCGCACCCGCACTGCAGTGCAAATCACATCCGATCTCCGTAGCGATGCGAGTTCAGCCATACAGATAGTATGGCTGAATTCGCATCGCTCCCGCAGCAAACTCGCACGGGACCCTTTTTTTGGTCCGCAACAGAATCGGATCGCATGGGGGTTCACACCATGCGATCCGATTCCTGTGCGAGTCGGCAGATCGCACTGCGATATGCGGACGGATCTGGGGGTGTCATTAACATATCATTGACACTCCCAGCCATCTGCATAGGGCAGTGTGAACTGCCGGCGGGAGTAATGCGATGCGGGAAAACCCAGCGGATTTGCGGCGTTCCCGCATCGCAGCGGTGTGAACCCGGCCTGAAAAATCTACGCTCAGGTGTGAATGCAGCCTAACAGGGCGCCTCCCATGCTGTGTGTGCCTCTGAGGATTTGGATGGTAAGCCTTGTCTACTTCTATTTATTGTAAACAATGCTCCCTGTACTCAATGTATGAATTTACACTGTAATTATAATTCATTATGTACATAACGCTTGCCTACTTCTAATCAAAAGTTATTATTTATTTAAACCCCAGATACGCCCTAATATCTCCTGAAGAAGCGACTAATGGTCGCAAAACTAGTTGAGAAAAAGAACTGCTATCAGTTTGGGCACCAACCCTTGAATTATTGTCTCCTCCTAAATAATAGAGGGCTGGACATGTTTACATTATATGGTTGTATGTCATTATGAAGTATGCACTGGCTTTGTAATTATTTTTAATGTTTATGACTATATAAAAACTTTTTTTCTCTTTCTATGTATTAAATAAAATTATTAACTTTTATCTCGGTTTGATTGTGGCATCAAGATAGTCCTCAAATTCATTGGCATGACACGCTAAGATATTGGGAGTTTTCCGTGCTAAATGCCTTTCCCCCCTTTTTCTTGTGTATAATTTTTTATAATAAACATATTCTTAATTAGTTTGTCCCTCTCTGGTACTGTAATAATCCATCATGCTGGTTCTCTATGTACGCAAAGTTTAAATAAGGATGAGGTACCCCTATAGCCTTAATGTTCATCGTTTTTTATAGTGGTCTCCATAATATTTTTTTTTTTTTTTTTTTAGTTTTGTGTGTCAAGTTCCCACAATACCATTCTTATCTTATATTTTTTTAACCTCAAGGAGATTGGTTGGTGTTGGTTTCCCTTGTTAATTTGACATTGTATTATTGAAATGCACCTGCCTACTCACAAACAAACTGTCCCTTTTTAACTAAAACACATATTTGTGAAAAAAAACTAGACATTTATTAGGAGTCATAACAAAATAAAGAGGAAGGCAATGCTGGATAAACTGTTAAAATTGGTGAAGCCTTTGTACCCCAGGGCAGACATCAATTATTTGACAGGCCAAATTGGCAGCCTGAGGAGTCCATTTAATAGGGAGCACAATACGGTCCAGGACTCCAAGAGATCGGGAGCAGCAGCAGATGACATGTATGTCCTGAGGCTGTGGTCCTAAAACAAACTTTTGCCAGACCAGACCAAACCCAGGTCATCACTCTCTTGTCTTGCTTCCAGGTTGTGGCTGTGGTGTTGGAGTTGTGGCAGGAGGTGGAGGAGGAGAATGGTCCAACTCAGATATGTGACTTTTTTGTGAGTTCGCCCATCACCCCCTTATTTAGGGCCTGATACATGACTTCCTCACAAATAAGGCATCGGCCCACCTCCATGTCCTGCAATTTGCTGGCTGCCATGCAGGCTTAGGCATAAAATTGGGGGTGGTTCTGAGGGCCGCAGTAGCCTGCCAAATCAAACAAAGCGCTGACTCCTCCACATTACTCCCCTTCCTGGCCCTTTTTTTGGAAGGCAGAGGGAAGGAACCTGCGATTCGGTCAGGCTACTGGTCACGGCCTCCTCCTGGCTGCCACTTTCCACACCCTCCTCCTGGCTGAGACATTCCTGTGTATGAAAATGGGACATACTTTTAGGTTTTTGGTCATCAATAACTCACAATTTCAAGCTCATGACTGTTGCAAATTGAATGTTAACAAATAGAAAAGACTATACTCCTGACCCCAGCATTTTGTCATTATTGTCCTAAAATGTTTTGGCTACTACTGTCTATTGATATGTAAACCTCTTTGTTAATTCTGAAATTATTGATCAATAATATCTAGTTAACATCATTCATTTTTGGTAAGAAATATGTTGAACAATGCTATACCTGGCTCAAGCTGGGCTCCTCCACATCTTCCTGGGTGGAAGGCCCAGGTTTGATTTCTGAAGCCTCATCTGAGGTGGAAGGAAGAGTGGAAGGAAGGGTTAAGAGTGATGGCCTGATTTCATTCTGGTCTGACAAAAACCACAGTCTGTCGCAGTACCAGAGCCTGGTGACATAAACATCATCTGCTGCTGCTCCTGATCTCTTGGAATCCTGGACCTTCTTGCGCTCCTTATTTTATGCGCTCCTCAGACCACCAATTTTGCACTTCAAATGGGGGATGGTTTACGTGGGAATCACTGGCGTCACCAATTCCAACAATTGATCCAATATTGCCATTCCTCTTTTATTTTATTATTATAAAAAGGGTGTTTTACCTGCCACAGACAAGGCAGCTCCCTGTATTTATCAATAAAGCTAGGGAGGAAGTCATGATCATTGAATCTATCCATTTTCTCTGCAAGACACAACACAAGACAAACCCCAATATCAGGCTAAACTCTACTAATCTTGTCCCAATATAGGCCTCAATCTATAAGCAGTATAGGCCACTGATGCCTCAAGTTAAAATTGTACCTTAGTTGGCATGATCGGTGCTTGCGCTACTCCATCCTCCCCTCACAGATCATACACATGCGTGTTGCGGTTTATATATACTTTGCATGCGTGAAACTCTGCCCGCCCCTGACCTTCATTCTAGCATATTCCCTGCCCCTTCTCTTTCAGTGCAGTGAGAAAGCACATGACGGAGAGACAACGGGTGCATACAGAGGAGAACATAAACCGAAAGCCGGAGCCACAAACGTCACGATCCAGGAGATTTAAGGTATAAAATATGTCCTTTGGTGAGATGGTGGACATCTTGAAGAGGGCCGACTATGATAGGAAATATGGACCGTAAAGCAACCCAAATGTGAGAAAGGCCAAAATCATGACTAAAGTTGTTAAAAATCTGCAAAAGAATTTTGGGGTATAGCGATCCAAGGATCAACTGAGGAAACGATGGTCAGACCTCAAATTGAGAGAGCAGGATCAGTAGAGAAGAATCAAGAGAGTGCTGCAAAAAAGTTAGTATTCCTATTGTTGTGTTCCTATTATTATTATTATTATTATTATTATTACTTTCATGCTGAACCATGTGCTTTTCTTTACCGTTGTACAGTTTAAAATGGCAAGTTTCGGGGGGGCGTGTCCGGCCGGTGGAGAAGATGACCTCATAGCTGCGAGCTCCTGCCACCTCACGCTGTATAGCTACTCACCGCGACCAAACGGAGAGGTCCCCAGAGAGTGGTTGGCATTCCTGTAGCGGCGGACATCACCGGCAGCATGACTAAACGGCGGAAAAACAATAGACCGCCCCAGCGCCTCACAGATTTCTATCCGGCGGTACCTCAGCACATCCAAGATGGCGCCGGCACATTATCAGCGGCACATTCTTCTTACTCTCGCATAGATTTATTTTTGACTGGGAAAAATTCGCTCCAGAATGTCTTGAGATCCGATATTGGCACAATATCTTGGTCAGACCACGCACCGATTGTGTTATGCTTTGAAGATACATTGCGTCACACTCCTCCTTCACTTTGGAGACTGAACGCCTCCCTTCTAGGAGACAAGCTATTGTGTCAAACGATCTTACAGGAGCATCAGAATTTCTTTGAATTTAATGACTCGCCTGATATTAATAGATTCACATTGTGGAATGCTTATAAAGTGTATATGAGGGGGGTATTGATTAAGTTGGCATCCATTGTTAATAAAAAAAAAGGACGAAGCAGATTGACGATTTGTTCCATTCCATATCCTCTAAAGAACGAGACAACAAAATTAACCCAGACCCCCAACTAACGCAGGAAATCCTTTGGTATAGACAGCAACTCTCGCATAGATTTATTTTTGACTGGGAAAAATTCACTTGAGGTCCCTACTTCTTTATAAGCAAGCAAACCACCTCAAATTCCTTAAAGCCTCCTATTATGGGTTGCATAACAAGGCGGGGGCATGGTTGGCTAGAGTGGTGAAGGCAAAACAGATCAAAAGAAGAATAGCCTCCCTTACTCATCCGCTTACGAAACAATCTGTTACTAACCCTAAAGATATAGCCAATGTGTTTGCGGATTATTATCAGTCTTTATACGATCTTCGTAATGATGTGTCTACCCCTCAACCATCTCCAGAACTTATTGATGAGTTCTTACGGAAATTAAAGCTTCCCACCCTCTCCAAGGATCAAATCGATTCCATATCTCAATCATTTACTACCCAAGAGATATGTTCGGCCATCCACCAACTTCCCAACCGTAAGGCCGCGTACACACGGGCGGACTGTCTGCCCAACTAAGTTCGTCAGACAATCCGACAGACAGTCCGTTCAAAATTTGCATGAACGGACTTGACCACACACGATGAACAGACAGTCCGCTGAAAGCGTGCGCGATGACGTACTGCACGTATGAGGGGACTAGATATAGGAAGTCGAAGACACAGCAAAGCACCCTTTGGGCTCCTTCTGCTGACTTTGCGTTAGTAGAAGTTTGGTTAGAGACGATTCGCGCTTTTCAGACTTCAGCTTAATTTGTCCGTTCACTGCGGCGCAGTCTACCTGTGAGGTTTGTATCTGTCTTTCGGTACGCGTGGATCAGTTGTTCCTGTTATTAGGCGCTTCTGGTCCGCTCGTTTCTGGGTTTCAGGTCGTTCTTCATAGGTCTGGCTGTTCTTCAGTGCGTTCAGTTGAGCTTGTTTGTCCAGCCGACCGTTTCAAAGCCATGGAGAGTGGACGTACTCGGGAACGAGTTCGTGCTATATTGGGGCTTGGTGTTGGGGTTAATACTTTGACCCGAGCCCAGTCTGTGAACAGGGTGAGGAGGAGTTCATGGACAAAGAATTGGTTGCGCCAGCGTGACCAATTCTCGCATATGCCTTTACTCCGTGAGATCCGTGAGAATAATCCTGATGATTTCAGGAATTATCTCAGGATGACGGACCCCGTTTTTCACCGTCTGCTGGCTTTGCTGACCCCTTATATCAGCAGGCAGGATACCTGCATGCGGCAAGCCATCACTCCGGAGCAGAGGCTCGTCGCCACGTTGCGCTACTTGGCGACAGGGAGAAGCCTTCAGGACCTCAAGTTCTCGACAGGCATCTCCCCCCAGGCTCTGGGGATCATTATTCCAGAGACCTGTTCTGCCATTATTCGGGTCCTGCAGAAGGAATATATGAAGGTAAGTTTGTTCTTTTAATATTGCATTAAATGTGTTATATGCATTGTATGTTTGTATTCATTTCATCATGACTTTTAATATCCATGACAGGAATATGATGTGAATGTCCCCTTTATATGAATGCATGCATTTTTTTTTTTTTTTTGTGTCATTTTTTTTGAGCTTTTTACCTTTTTGTGTCCCACGTGCATATTTGCTTTCACTAACGTCCTCAGCATTCAATCCTGGGCCCCATATACACCCACAGCCGAGACTGTTTTTCTCTATAATTCATATTGTCAGCTCCATTGTACTATTTTACTTGCCCCCCCCCCACCCTTTGTATACTCTTTGTATACACCCTGTTTGTGTGTGTGTGTGTGTGTGTGTGTGTGTGTGTGTGTGTAGATAGATAAATAGATAGATAGATAGATAGATAGATAGATAGATAGATAGATAGATAGATAGATAGATAGATAGATATAGATATAGATATAGAGATATAGATATAGAGATATAGATATAGATATAGATATAGATATAGAGATATAGATATATATGGATTGATATATATGGATTGTCAACTCATTAATTAGTCCCCCCACTCAAATTGCTTGCAGGTATTGGATACTCATTAATTAGTCCCCCCACCCCACTCAAATTGGTTGCAGGTGTTGGATACTCATTAATTAGTCCCCCACCCCAATCAAATTGCTTGCAGGTATTGGATACTCATTAATTAGTCCCCCCACCCCACTCAAATTGGTTGCAGGTGTTGGATACTCATTAATTAGTCCCCCACCCCAATCAAATTGCTTGCAGGTATTGGATACTCATTAATTAGTCCCCCACCCCAATCAAATTGCTTGCAGGTATTGGATACTCATTAATTAGTCCCCCACCCCAATCAAATTGCTTGCAGGTATTGGATACTCATTAATTAGTCCCCCACCCCAATCAAATTGCTTGCAGGTATTGGATACTCATTAATTAGTCCCCCCACCCCACTTACCCACCTAACTTATGTCCCCTGGTCCATCAGAGGGCTGATTAATCTGTGAATTGGTCCGCCTATTTTTTGGGGGGTTTTTTGCAGAAAAAAATTTGCAATATTTCTGTTTAACTGTTGTTTCAAAATGTTTTTGAGTTTTATTTGTTATGAATTGTTTTTATTTAATGACTCATTTTGTTTTTTTCCTGTGTTTGACTCCCCAGTGTCCTTCCATGCCACAGGAAGGGCAGACTGTGGCTTCCCAATTCGCTGCCCGTTGGGACTTTCCCAACTGCGGAGGGGCGATCGATGGGAAACATGTGAGGATTGTGCCCCCACCCCATTCGGGGTCCTACTATTGGAATTATAAGGGGTTCCATAGTGTGGTGCTAATGGCGGTGGTGTCGGCACAATGTGACTTTCTTTATGTGGATGTGGGGAAGAACGGCCGGATGTCTGACGGAGGAGTCTTTAGGCAGACCGAGTTCTGCCACCGTCTTATCACCCCGGAGAGGAGGGTTTTTAATTACCGGCTGGCCAGAGCAAGAAGGGTTGTGGAGAGTGCCTTTGGCATTATGGCCAGCCGGTTCCGTCTGTTACTGACAGCCATCAACCTTGCAGAATATAAACTGAACTATGTGATCCTGTGCTTCTGCATTCTGCACAATTTTCTACGTAAATTTTCAGGTAACCAGTACCTGCAGCCTATTGGGCCTGAGGCCGGACTAATATTCAGAGAACTCACAGGGCTGGATCATGCCCTTCCTGGCTTAGCCCCCCAAACAGCACGTGAGGTGCGTGACCGCTATGTCAGCTATTTTAATGGTAGGGGGGCTATTCCAATGCCAGCTGAGCAATAAACATTTATTTTTCTTGAAATATGTATTGTCTGTTCAAATTTTTAAGTTTGGTTCTTGTTTGCTTTTCACGTTGCTTGTCTCCTACATTGTCCTAATTCAGGGATATGCAATTGGCCAACCTCCAGCTGGTGCAAAAAAAGTCAATCATGCCTCTGGGTCTCATGCTTGTGGCTGTCAGTCTTGCTATGCTTCATGGGACTTGTAGTTCTGCAACAGCTGGATTTCCACTAATTGCATATTCCTGTCCTAGTGCATTTGTATAGCAAAGTGGTTTTTGCCAATAGGAAATAAGGCCCTTTGTGACAGAAAACACAAAATGACTTCCCAAACTGGTATTGAGTATTGAAAGAAGTAGACACACACACACACACATCTTTTTTTTTGATTTTTTAATAGTGCACATTCCAACCAGTGCCTCTTTTTTAGATATTTTTCTTTTTGTTTTTGTTTTTTTTTGTAATTTTTTTTTTTTTCTTTTTTTGTAAACATAGAAATATATAGATATATCTATATATAAAAAAAAAAAAAAAAATCATATTTTTAACTATTTACAGAAAACAAGGGGTAAAGCCAAATTTTGAAGATGCACACCAAAAATTGGTAATGTCAACATGTGCTATGTACCATCATGAGTGATCAATGGACGTGTTTGGTGTGTGCAATCCCTTCCTCTCACATACTAGAATGAGGAAGGGTTTGCAAACACCAAATGCGTACATTGCGATCCTCTGATGGCACATAGCACATGTTGACACACCGTGTGCATCTTCAAAATTTGGCCTCTAAAACAATGTTGTAAAAACATTAAAAACTTTTTTCCAAGGGAATGAAGAACATGATCGATTGGGTTTTAGGGAAAAGGGGCTTAGATTCTCCCTAAAACATCGATCATGTTCTTCATTCCCTGCCTCATAGTGACCAGTTCTCTTTGGATGTTTAGAATTTAATTTGGTTCTCCATCCGATCAATCTGGCCATTCCAGGCCATGATGTCACCAATCAGCCTCTGGGCACTATCAGTGGTAAATGGCTCCGCGGCTTGTCCTACCACAACCAGATCATCACCTAAAAACATGTGTAGATAAAAAATTGGTTAAAATATACAGCCATTAATTGTTTACCTTAAGCTGGGTTGTCAGACACTCACTTTGTGGGGTGTGTATCTCCACCAGCTCTTCCTCCTCCACATCTAGCCCTGGGCTCGGCTGATCCAGCTCGGATACGGAGCTTGGCTGCTCCCTCACAGACACAGGGCTGGGCAGCTCCAATACCGACACGGGGCTGGGGCTAATTGCCCAATCAGGCTGGCGAGGTCGGGGGGTCCTGGGCTGCTCCGCCTCTTGTCTGAGTCTTTGTTCCCCTATGAGAATGGAAAAAAAAGGATACTTTTAAGCATAGTGATATTTGAGTTCAGAAATTTGAATATGAAACATTGGTTTGAAGTGTTGTACAATTATTAGCTGGTTATTACAAGCTCCTAGTTTAATACATCATTAAAATGAAATTTTTTTAGTTAGGCTGTGTTCAGACTGCTGCGATGTGCGAACGCTGCAAATCTACTGTGGTTTCACGCATCGCATGCCTCCCGGAGGCAGTTCGCACTGCCCTATGTGACCTGCTGGGAGTATCAGTGTAAAGTTTTATTGACACCTCCAAATTAGTTCTCATATCACAGTGCAATCTTTAAACTCGGACAGGAATCGGACCATATGGTGTGAACACCCATGTGATCCGATTCGGCTGTGGACTAAAAAAAGGGCCATGTACAAGTTTGGGCCGGATGCGATGCGAATTCAGCCATACTATATGTATGGCTGAAATCACATCACACAGAGATCACATGTGATTTGCACTGCAGTGCGGTGCAAATCACATTTGATATCGTGCATTGCAGCAATGTGAACCTAGCCTTTAACCAAACTGTGATACTTTATATCTTTTGTCCAAGTTTCACAGACGGACACACTCGAATCATCCCCTGGAGTACCTGTGTGTGATTATGTCAAAAAATGTTCTATGGTGTCCCAAACTACACTAAATGTTTCCCAGTCCAGATGTTGAACCAGCATTTTATCTATCTATCTATCTATCTATCTATCTATCTATCTATCTATCTATCTATCTATCTATCTATCTATCTATCTATCTATCTCATTTTTTATTGAGTCTACATTGCACTGAATACATTTATGAAACTTTATTAAAAATTTATATCCTATAAACTGAGTGTGACAATTCAGTTTATCATGAACAATACAAAAAAATTAATAACTAATTAAAATCTAATCCAACACCAGATAAATTTACACCATATACAAATTCATGCTATTTACGACCACATATACGAGCAAGCATATTCGCTCATTACATGGTCTATTAACTACACGAACGATCAAATTCGCCAGATTTACAGACAATACCTATACGAACGATTATGGGCGACGCTCACGATTAAATTCGCCAGATTTACATATAATACCTATACGAACGATTATGTCCGACAGTCACGATAAACGCGGAGTTTACTCACTTTTTTTCAGGGCCTTTTTGATGCGATGATATTGGTCCGGCTCCCTGGACTTGATGTTGGACCATCGTTTCCGGAGCTGGTCCTTGCCTCTTCGTACCCCAAATTTGTTATACAAAGTTGCGACGACCTTATCCAAGATGCCGCTTTTCCGGACATTGGGTTTGGGGTACAGGCCATTTTCCCCATCATAGTCCTCCCTTCTTAATATATTCACCATCTCCACCATCTCTTCAAAGGCCATGTTGGTGGTCTTATATCTCCTCCTTGCTCCGGAAGCATGGGGTCCATGGCTTTCCTCCGCGCTGCTCACGCTGCTCACTGAATTTCCGTCCGCCATTTTCACCTATCAATCACCCACAGCGGAACGAGGGTAAAAGGGGCGGGGAAATACGGTCACACGGAATGTCAGGGGCTGTCGACGCAGGCGGAGCTTGAACGCATGCGCTGTATATAAAGCGTTACCGCGAGGCCGTACGCTTGTCCGAACGGAAGCAGCGAGTGCTACACGCGACGGTAAGATAGTTATCGTTTTATTTTATCTTAATTTTAAGCCTGCGTTAGGAATGTGTATATTGAAATTTAACCTTATTGATGGTTAATTGATTTTTATGTGGGTTGGTGGTTGAGTGGGGTTGGTGTTTTGTGTGGTAGTGTGGGGGTGGGGGTGGGTGTATAGGGGGGGTGGGTAGTGTGTGTGTGTGTGTGTGGGGGGGTAGTGTGTGTAGTGTGTGTGTGTGTGTGTGTGTGGGGGGGGGGGGTAGTGTTTGTGTGTGTGGGGGGTAGTGTGTGTGTGGGGGGGGTAGTGTGTGGGGGTAGTGTGTGTGTGTGTGTGTGTATGGGGGGGGGGTAGTGTGTGTGTGTGTGGGGGGGTAGTGTTTGTGTGTGTGGGGGGTAGTGTGTGTGTGGGGGTGTGGGGGGGTAGTGTGTGGGGGTAGTGTGTGTGTGTGTGTGTGTGTGTGTGTGTGTGTGTGTGTGTATGGGGGGGTAGTGTGTGTGTGTGTGTGTGGGGGGGGGGGGTAGTGTTTGTGTGTGTGGGGGTAGTGTGTGTGTGGGGGGGGTAGTGTGTGTGTGGGGGGGTAGTGTGTGTGTGGGGGGGTAGTGTGTGTGTGTGTGGGGGGGGTAGTGTTTGTGTGTGTGGGGGGTAGTGTGTGTGTGTGTGGGGGGTAGTGTATGTGTGTGTGGGGGGTAGTGTGTTTGTGGGGGGGTAGCGTGTGTGGTAGTGTGTGTCTCGCCTACATTGTCACAATATAAATAGTGTGCATTTGGTCTGACATTTTTTTTATTTTGTTTTAGTATTTATTTACTTATTTTTTTTTTTTTTTTTTCAGAAAACAACATAAACATAAAATGCAAAGGTATAACCCAGACCCCTTTAAGGAGGAGGCCTTCCTCTCCACATTTCTTGATTTAATAGAGTCACACAGGAGTCTTTGGGATTCAAAACACCCACAATATTCTAGCCATTCTGGCCGGAAGAAGACACTGGAAACAGTTTTGACGTTTGTGAAAACCCGACTCCCCCAGGCAGACACTGACTTTGTGAACGCCAAAATGCAGAACCTGCGTAGCGTGTATAGGCGGGAGCGCAGAAAGATCCTAGAGTCCCAAACATCAGGATCAGCAGCAGGTCAGGTCTATGTACCTAGGCTGTGGTATTATGACAGGCTGCGTTTTCTGGATGACACGTCAGAAGCCAGGCAGTCACTTTCTACTCTTCCGTCTACCCTTCCCTCCACCCTTCCCTCCACCTCAGGTGAGCCATCCCTGGAAGATCCAGACCCTTCCTTGCTGGACGAAGTTGATGCGCCCAGCTGGAGCCAGGTATATTTTAGTTTCTAAAGTTTGGATTGCTCAAATATTAACGATGTAAAGTTCAAGGTTTGAATTGCTTCCAAATCTAGGATTTCATCACAAATTAAATTAGATAGAAGGATACAGTAGTTTACACAAATGTGGCTCAAATCTTGGTGAACTGATGGAAAAATGATGGTGTCAAAATGATAGCCTTTTGTATTTCAAGACAAATGTATTTGCAAGTGAGAACTGTAAAATTGTTAGTGATTGATGATTTCAAAATATAGACATATTTTATTTATTGATTTCTTTGTTTTTTACACAGGATGAGCTCACCCAGGAGGAGGCCGGGACCAGTGGTATGGAGGAGGAGGCCAGGACCAGCCACACACAGGAGCTAGCTGGGCCCAGCAGGAGTCGGACCGAAAGCCAGGTCCCTCCCCTCCGCCTAGCCAGCAAAAGGCCCAGGAGGATGACCCGTACAGAGGAGGAGTCCTTGGCACTTATACGCCAAGCCACCCAAGTTCTCAGCAAACCCCCCAATCCTGAGGAGGCCTATGGCACTTATTTGGCTAGTAAGTTACTCGAAATGGAAAAAGCACAGCGCAACTTGTGCGAAGCCATATTTTTTGATGCCATTCAACGGGGTCTGAAGGGTGAGCTCACACCGACCACCAAGCTGTATAACGCAGACCCTACTGCTCCTCCTCCTCCTCCTCCTCCTCCTACCACAAGTCCACCACCAGAGGCACAGCCTCCAGCAAAGCGTGGAGGGAAGGCTAGACGGAAGAGTCGGAAGTGACTGCCTGGCTTCAGTCTGCTCTGAAAGAAGACGCAGGCTGTTGTAGTACCACAGTCTGGGGACATAGATCTCATCTGCTGCTGTTCCTGGTCTTTGGGATTCTAGGACCATGTTGTGCTCCCTATTTACATGCTACACAGGTTCTGAATTTTGGTGGCCACTCACTTGATGTGTGCCTGGGGGACAAAAGGCTTCACAAACGTCAAAATTGTCTCCAGTGTTGCCTCCCTCTTGATTTAGTTTTGTTCTGAGGAAAAATAAAAATGTATTATTTCAAAAAGTTTTTTTTTTTTTGGCTTAAAAAACAAAGTTTATTTGTGAGTAGGCAGATACATGTCAAAAGACTCTGGGGGTTATTTACAAAACACACGTTCATGTAAATATGCTAACTTCAAGTGCAATTTTTAAAGCACTGCAAGTGCACTTGGAAGTGCAGTCGCTGTAAATTTGAGGCTTAACATTTGAAATGAGGGGAAGCTCTGCTGATTTTGAACATGCAATCATGTGTAAGCTAAAATGCTGGTTTGGGTATCTATCTATCTATCTATCTATCTATCTATCTATCTATCTATCTCTACTTGCATAGTCCTGCTTGGCCAAAAAAAATGCAAGTCCATCTTGTTTCAACCCCCCCCCCCCCCCCCCCACAGAAAAAAAAAAATGACAATAGTAGTTCCAAAAATATATAGTAATAGATAAATTCTATATATTTTTTAATATATATATATATATATATATATATATATATATATATATATATATATATATATATATAATTTTTAATTTTTTTGGGGGGGTTTTCTTTAAATTTATATATATATATATATATATATATATATATATATATATATATATATATATATATATATATATATATATTTTTTTTTTGGTATTTTTTGGGGGTTTTTTTTATTTTTTATTAATTTTTAATATATTTTTCTAAAATTGGAAGATTAATCATAGGATGAGGATGAATAAAAACATTTGGTATAACTCTGTGTGAATATAAGCAGCAAAGCTATTTCACTTTTCTTGCATTACGAAGAAAAAAAGAACGGGCTATATTAAAAAAACCACAAAATTAGCAGCATGACGAATATGCTAGCTTCAATACGAACACTAGTTTTACAAGACCGAGTGCTTCCGCCCTGTCCGCCCTGTAAATCCTTTCTGGGCATTTCTTAGTCTGTCCAACGTGCCTACACACGAGCGGACTGTCCGCTGAAACCAAGTTTGGACGGACTGTCTTACGGAAATTCCGTAAGACTTTGTTCGTCAGACTGTCCGCTGAAAAAGTCCGCTGAAGCCCACACACGAGCGGATTGTCCGCTGAAACACTGTTCAGCGGACTAAGTTGGACAGACAATCCGCCCGTGTGTACGCGGCTTTAGTCTCCTGGTGAAGATGGTTTTATAAATGAGTACTACAAACACCTCTCTAAAGAAATTGCCCCACACCTACAATCAGTCTTCAATCTTGCTTCATCCTCGGGAAATTTTCCACCTGACATGCTTAGAGCGGTAATAGTGACGTTGCCTAAACCCGACAAGGATCCTACTAGCCCAGTAAATTATAGACCTATTTCCCTCCTTAATACGGATGTGAAGCTGTATGCCAAACTTCTAGCTACTAGATTGCAATCAGTCCTTCCCTGCCTAGTTCACCCGGGCCAAGTGGGCTTTGTATCCGGTCGACAGGCCCCGGACGGCACTAGACGTCTTCTCAACCTAATCTCACAGGCTGGATCCTCTCGAATGCCTTCTCTGCTTCTCTCTTTGGATGCGGAGAAGGCATTCGACAGGGTCCACTGGGGTTACCTTCAGGCAGTACTCAACGCATTTGGAATTGCAGGCTGGATACAAACGGCCATATTAGCCCTTTACTCCACCCCCTCAGCCACGGTACTTACATCGGGATTACCTCAAAACCGATACACATAACCAACGGGACAAGGCAAGGGTGCCCCCTTTCCCCAATAATTTTTACACTTCTCATGGAACCGCTAGCAGAGCATATTAGATCCCATCCTCACATAACAGGACTGTCTATAGCTGGCAAAGAGCATAAAATCAGCTTATTCGCTGATGATGTGATGCTCATACTCTCGAACCCCTTGACATCGTTGACTGAGACTCAGCAACTGCTACAGGATTTCAGTGCCCTATCCTATTATAAATTAAATGCCATAAAATCCCAAATACTTGGTATCAACGTCTCCGCGGCCATGAAATCCACTTTAACCAGAAAATTCCCCTTTACTTGGTCCACTCACTCTATACCCTTTTTAGGTATCCATTTGATCCGCCAGACCTCTCAATTGTATAACTATAATTTTAAACCCTTTCTAGAAGCCTTACCCCAACAACTGTCACATCTACATACTCAAGGTCTGTCCACAACGGGGAAAATAGCGGCACTTAAAATGATCATCCTCCCTAAACTTCTTTATTTATTTCGCACACTAATCATTCCTATACCGCGCACTTTTCTTTCCTCGGTTCAAACGACGTTTAATCAGTATATTTGGAACTGCAAACCGCCTAGATGCTCTATCACTATTCTGCTAAAACATAAGAAAATCGGGGGCATGGGTGCCCCTAATGTAACAGCGTACTACAAAGCGTGCGTCCTAGATCAACTTAAATATTGGTGGTCCCCCTCCGAACACAAAACGTGGACATCCATGGAGGTTGGCAGTAATCCTAATAGAGACCTTAAATCAACCCTGATTGCTATTCAATTGGGTGTTCTTGTCCCTCCCTCCCCTATACCCACTATCCAGATTTCTACCACCTTATGTTCTGAGTTTTCTATTTCCTCCATACCTAATCAGCCACTCTGTAAACTATCTACCCCACTTTCGGTTCTTTGCAATTTCATTCCGTAACTTGATTTAAAAACTTGGATCTCCAAAGGCATTACTTTTATCAAAGATTTATACCATGACGCGTCCCTTTACAAATTTGGTGATTTGGTCTCCAGATTTTCTCTCCCCTCCTCAGCTTATTTCTCCTACCTACAAATTTACTCGTTTCTAATGAAGCACCCCTTTTACCTGATGTTACCTTCCTCACTCTATAAGTTCCTCCAGGACCCTAGTAGCCCCATCAAAGGAATTTCCCTATTCTATGGTATTTATAACTCCCACTACTCTTTTTCTAAAACAACTACTATCTCTAAATGGGAAAAGGTCGTGGGTAAATCCTTTCCTGACAATTACTGGAAGTCAGCATTTTCTATTACATATACTTCTTCCAGATGTGCTAATCATTGGGAACTGTTTCAAAAAGTTGTTCATTTCTGGTATCTCACCCCCTATAGATTGAGTACATTTTGTCATGATCGCACATCCTTCTGTTGGAGAGGTTGCAGAGATGTGGGTACTTTGTACCACATCTTGTGGTCTTGCAAATCGGTGCGATCCTTCTGGAACAACATTTTTATGTTGATATCCGAATTAAGCACTACCCATGTAAATCCCTCCCCTGAACTCGCTCTGATTCACCTCACAATACATGAATTTCCACCCAACACTAGAATAGTGCTTACTCAACTTTTGCTAGCAGCTAAACTGACTATCACCTGACTGTGGAACTCGGATAAATCTCCATCTCCTACAGATGCAGTACTTACTCTCAATCATCAGTGCGAGATGGAGAAATTATTAGCTATCACTGATCTTAGGATTATGTCATTTCGGACCAAATGGAAACTCTGGCTTTCGCACCCACGGTGTACGGTTAAAGATTGATAACGTGTTTTCATTCCTCAAGCCATCCCATGTACTCGTACCTATCATTTATCTTTGTCCTTGATACTTACCTAAGGTGACTCCTCCCTCTCTCCCTCTCCCGTTATTCCTTCATCTCCCTCTTGTTCATCTGTGAGAGCACCATCTCTCCAAGGTAATCAACTAATGGAAGTGAAAGGATCTCTACGGGGACGTTGTGAACTAACTATATTGAACTTTCTATCATCTTTGCTACCTGGTGCCTCTTGAGGTCTGCATTTCTTGTATCTTCATAATGCCCTGCTTGCCGCCCCTATTTTTGTACCCTTTCCTTCTGTGTCTGTCTACTTTCCTTTTTTTTTTTTTGTTCTTAATAATGTAGAATTTGACGGGTGGGGGCCCCTTCCCTCTCAGGCACAGTGTGATCCCATTGGGGTGCCAGTGAGGGAATGGGGGGATACCTCTTACCTGATATCTGAGCGAGTTATTCCTTTCCTACACTCTTTTTGAACAGATTTGCCAATGTATGCAACTATTTCATGCTAGCTGTTCATTGTATGGCAGATATTGGTTATATGACTTTGTTTCTTTGTGGTTTGTGTTATTTTCTAAAAATTCTATAAAAACGTTTGAAATTAAAATGGCAAGTTTCAGGTGCGTGGGCACAACAATCGTTCGTAGTAAACATTGTTCGCTCGTTCACGAATACAATGTTTTTTGCAGGTGCAGGTTAACTACATTTGTTCAGGCCTATTTGTATTAAAATAACTTTGTTGTCTAGATAGGTTTGTAACTAGAATGAAATGCAAACTTGATTCAGTGTAAGGAAGGCACACTCAGCAGCTGTTTACACATTGGGAAGCAGAAGTACTAGTGTGGGACACAAGAACACCCTTTTAGGGTGTCCCACACAGGTGCTCAAGTGGACATTAGGGGTATCTCCATGTGGGCAACTTTACCAAAAAAGGTAAGTATTCCAGCTTGAAGAAAGGGAAAAAAGCATGTCTTCAGCTTGGACCTCTGCCAAAACAGACAATTGTACGACACTTCAAGCAATATTTCATATTCCTATTTCTTGCCTCAAATATCTGTGTGCTAAGAATACCTTTTTTTTTTATTTACATAGGGGAGAAAAGATTTGGGGCATCAGGGGACACCAGGGACCCCCAAACTCCTAAAGAAGGGGAAATCACCACACCACAACTTGAGGATGTGGAGGGAGGAGAGGTTCATGATGTGGTTGAAATAGTGACCACAACAGGTGAGTATTTGAGACCACTGCTTCAGTTAATAGATGTATGCCTGCATATTTATAATACATGATGTGTTTTTCTAATTTAGGTGATGTGGATGTTGTGGAAGAAGAAATTAATTTCACAAGCGCAAGTACATCCTCATCGGGGAGATCATGGTGTAAAATCGTGATTTAGAAAAGATAAAGGAAAACATGATGTTCAACAAAAAATTAAGAACATCATTGATGTTTTAGGCAGAATCTAAAACACACAAAAATTGTAGCGTTTTGTCGAGGACTCTTTTATTTTAATGCACGTTTTAAAGTATTTTAAAGCCAAATTTTGAAGTTTCACACAGTGTGTCAACATGTGCCATCTTCCATAACAGGATATCAAGGTATGTGTTTTGGGGGTGTAACCCCTTCCTCGCAACTAAAGTAGATGAGAGGAAGGTGTTGCACCCCCGAAACACGTCCATTGATTCCCCCACGATGGGAGATAGCACATGTTGACATTAGGCATAGGATCAGGAGGGAAACCACATTTAACTCCCAATTTGTGTGCATCTTCAAAATTTGGCTTTTACAGGGGTGACATCCCCCCCATCTGATGAAGGAAATATCAACACAGTTTTGACATACTAATGTCTGACATTGCCTTCACTTTTTGAACTTGAAGTTGAACTTTGTAAGTTCATGAGTTGTGTATGTTATGGTTTTAAACATGCCTGTTTAACCAAAAAAAAAAATATTTCTTATGTCAAACATAAAAACAAAGATACATATGTGAATGTGCTTTGAGTAAAATGTTTTATACACAAGAATGTTTGGCTTCTTCTTTCAATGCTCAATACCAGTTTTTGGAGTAAGTTGGTGTTTACAGTGGCAATGGGGGTTGTTTACTAAAGGCAAATCCACTTTGCACTACAAGTGCAATTTTAGTGCACTTTCACGTGCACTTGCAGTGCAAAGTGGATTTGCTTTTAGTAAATAACCCACACAGTGCTCTAAAATTGGACCCAATCAGGCCATTTTAGGCACTCAAAAACAATTCATGGTGCTGAAAAGGATGATTATTTTTTCTAGCAGACCCACAACAGAATAGCTGGCTGAAGAAGAGATTGTCACCTCATGTATCAAATAAATTATGTTTGCACTATTTAAGAAAATGGGCAAAAATAAAAGACCATTGGAGAACCTAGGAGACAGGTAAAAGAAACACAAGCAGTAAATCAAATGAAATATTTTTTCAGTTTAAAATATACATATATTTTAAAAATGTTTCTCAAACATTTTCTGGCATATGAATGCCCCCCCCTACGCAAAGTACTCCAGATATTTTTTCCGACTTTGGGGGGGCAAGACAGGATGGCCAGCTTCAAGTGCCGTCAGGGTTGGTTAATCCGAAAAGCCAGCCTGAGGCCACATAGTAGCATTTTTCCTTCGAAAATTGTCCATAATTTAGAAGCCAAGTACTATATGGTTGAGTTTATATTCCGCCATCTGGATTGGCATCAGGAATAGGCAGAACCGGCTGGCCATTATGCCCAAAAGCATTCTCCACCACTCTTCTGGCTCTGGCCATCCGGTAGTTAAAAACCCTCTGGTCCGGGGTGAGGGTCCTTTTGGGAAATGGCCTCATCAGATGTTCTACCCCAAATGCTTCATCAGCGATGAACACAAATGGAAGACCAGCCACGTTGTCTTCCGCAGGTGGCGAGCCCAAGCCACCATTCTGGCACCATCTGTAAAACTCTGTCTGGGTGATGACTCCACCATCCGACATCTGGCCATTCTTCACCACGTCCACATACAAAAATTTGTATGTCGCTGACACCACTGCTAACCACAATACTATTAAACTCCTTATAATTATAATAGTATGACCCCAATTTGGGGGGGTGGGACGATTTGGAAGTTTTACCATCGATTGCCCCTCCGAAGTTGGAAAAGTAGGACCGCTGGGTAAAGGGGGATGTCACAGTCTGCCATTCCTGTGGGGTTGAAGGAAACAGTGAATCAAACAAGAAAAACAAATTGTAATTTTGCACATAAACATTGCAAGCAGATTAGACACAAACTTTCTTGGCCAACATAAGTATAACATTTATTTTAAGGCGTATTTAAAGACAAAAGTATAAAGTACACTTATCGGATTCCTCCTCCCCTCTGATTGCCCAGTAAAAAATTTTTATGTTGGGGGGGTGGAGATGTTTTGTACAGGTAAGCGTCTCCACTTCATTGAGAGCTGAATGCATAAATAACGTGTGATACTTTGGAAAGCCCCTCCTTACTTTACACTATTTGCAGCCCACTGGACAGGTAAGAAGTGTCATAATACAAAAATATGCTATATACATACAATAACACTGCGCGGTACCATAGGTATAGGAGAAAGCTGCCAACATGCTAAAACTAGGATTTTTTAGCTACAGAAATATCGAATATAAAGTGTAAGTGCTAAACATATGCTGCTGTGATAATCAAAAATGACCAAAAAACAAGTGAAGACAAATAAAAATGGTGAATATTGAAAGGTAAGCAACATATATATTAAAAAGGGAATACATATAAACCCAATATAGTGTATTCATATAACTATAACTTTTAGTGAAACATGACCCCAAATCTGAGGATACCAACTTCAAAAAAGAAAAAGGAGAAGTATATAAACAATCAAGTCCATATATTAATGAAAATAAATGTGCAGATGTGAGTCCCAACAAATTTTGGTGAAGACAAAGATCCCAATCTGATGTGACCATAAGCAGTTCCACCGCAGTGCAGCTCCCACCACCTTAAGAAGCACAGGCTTACCAGATGGAAATGACCTGAATAGATTTATATCTAAGGGGTCAACGATAGCTTATAGTTCCAACTACTGAGGCACTGGTTCAGCATTCCATAGTTGTGTGGATCCCAGGACAAGTGGTTCTTTCGATATAATGGACTATATATAGTCACCGTTTTTAGAGAGACAACTCCGGCATCAGCTCAGACATAAAATGGAAGGATAGAGCCAAGATGGTGTAATAACGTTTTAAAAAATTTTTCTTTAATAAAAATAAGATATCAAACTCACATTTCCATGGTTGCTAACAGACATGTCAGAGGAAATAGGCAGTGGTAGAGTCTTCCCGACGCATTCCGACCTATGGGTCATCATCTGGGGTGGACTACTACCACTGTTACACTGCCTTATATAGATTACATACCTTAATGTAATAAGGTTCAATTGGGATCCCCCCCTGTGTGTCACAGGTGTCCACTTCCGGTATAGGGAAAATGGCGGCCCGGCGTGCGTTCCACGCCTCTATCCCATTGCGTTCCACCTTATAAGCCCCTATAGTTAAACTGAATGTTTGGAATATGATATGTTGTGAGCTGGTATCACATCTACAACAGGCGAATGGGGCATGGAGTATGTATCGACTCACCAAATTTGCATTACAAGTTTTAAAATACATTTTTTTTATATTTTCCATAACAGGACAGCGTCATTTCCGGTAAAACCGGAACCGGAAGTGTATGAACATCACTTCCGGTGACCTGTGTAATGTTGATACTGCATCCTTTGGAATGGGACCAAAACCGAAAGTGAGCCACGCCTCCCGCGGCTCCGTGGGAATGGAACGCAAACACTCGAAACCGGAAGTAAACAATCGTCACTTTCCGGTACGGTACGAGAACGAGGCTTGCATGTCAAGCCTCTAAATGTTGCCCCCGGTGCCAGAAAAACGAGGCTTGGGTGCCAACACACATCGTAATGCCGCACCTAATATCAAAAAGGGAAGCATAAACAAAGAACCTATAAGGGAAATTATAACATATAAAAATTATGTGGAAACTAAAAAATATACAAAATGTTAAAAAATCATAAAAAAGCAAGGTCCTGACTCTAAAGCATTCTTCAAATATATATTATGGCTATTATGGCTAGAGAGAAATTCAGTGACGCACTTCTACTGACGGTGGTCAATGTACAAGATAACCGAAATATCCCCTCAGGAATGAACCAGAAAGGAAAGTGTCACCGCCCAACCAACTATTCCACAGACCACAGAGATATATATAGCAATCTGTTTAGTATATAGGGCCCGGCCAACTATTCTCACAGAAATATATATAACAATCTATTTGGTAAAAATGAACCCAGGCCAATAAAAATGATAATCCTCCCCAATTTAGCTCGGACACATTATTAATTATCGTCAAAGCAAATCGTATATAATGAGTGAAATGTCAACTGAAGTGACACACAGAGGTGAAACCAACACAAAAAAAAAAAGCACATTATTCACAAAAATTATTTTTTAGGAATCATCTATAAATGCATTGATATCCCACTCCACATTCATACCGAATGGGGAGTGGGATTGAAGTTCATAGATCCAATATGTCTACAACCTCGAGACCCCCCTTGTAAGGGCCACCCCCTCTCCATGATGATGTGTACCTATCAATCACCATGAATTGTGTACCATGTGGATCACTATTGTCTTGTCTATCTTGTTTTGCATGTACAAAAAGATTTTATGGAGTATCTCCTCTCGGTCACAGTAGATGTAAACTCAACAATCTTCCGCTGCATTAATGCATTGTGCTGACAAACAGTGCATTTCCTGCAGGGGAAATACCCTACAAGATTGTGGAAAAAAGTCGGACGGACTGGTGGGTTAATGATATTAGGGGCTATTTTGCTCTGTAGTGATGGAGCACCTCTAAATAAAACCCTGGCTCTTTCAGGAAGTTTGGGGCCTAAGATGGAATTGTTTTTTAAGATTTCCCAATGTTTACTAAAAATGTTTTTTAATTGCCTATGTTGGATATTAAAAGTGGTCAATAAAGACCATTTGTACTCATCTCCATCTGTCCGGGGCGTTTTTACCTGTAGTAAAGTTTCTCTACTGATGTGGGAAACTTCCTGCAATTGTTTATCTAGGATTGATGCTTGATATCCCTTATCAATAAATTATTGTTTTAAAAGATTAGCCTGATTTTGAAAAGTATTTATATCAGTACAGTTCCGACGGAGTCTGATAAATTGACTACGAGGAACAGAGGAAGGCCAGGTTTTATGGTGGCAACTGTCCATAGAAATATAGCTGTTGCGATCTGTGGACTTAAAGTGTGCCTTAAAATTAAATCCACCTGATGCAATTCCTATCTCTAGATCTAGAAACTGTATCTTATCAGTGCTCATCTGATAGGTCAACGAAATGCACCTATCATTAGAATTTAAACCTGAAAAAAATTCCGAAAGTATCTCGGGGGTGCCACCCCATAGGAGGAGGATGTTGTCTATGTACCGGACCCACAAAATCAATGATGGGCTCCGCTGAGCATAGACGACATCCTCCTCCCATTTAGCCATAAAAAGATTGGCCAAACTGGGTGCAAACTTGGCCCCCGTGGCCACATCCCTTTGTTGTAAAAAATAATGGCCATTGAACCAAAAATAACTGTGACTTGTTGCAAATTCCAACAACTCAATAATATAGTCACGTTGGCAGGGGACGAGGGACTGTTCTCTGTCCAGAAAGTGACGCACTGCTTCAATGCCCTTCTCTTGTGGTATACATGTGTACAAAGGTGCAACATCAGCAGTGGCTATGATGCACTGCCCATGAACTTGCAAGCCTTCTAATCTCCTGATGGTATCACCTGTATCCTTGAGATAGGATGGCATCTTTCTGACTAGAGGCGGGAGATAGAAGTCTACATAGCGACCTATACGTGATGTCACTGAATTGATGCCGCTAACAATGGGTCTGCCGGGGGGGTTAACTACATTTTTGTGAATTTTGGGCAAATAATAAATGGTGGGTATTCGTGGGGATAAAGGGACCAGAAATGCTCTTTCCTTTTTATTCAAAATTTTTTGTTCATAACCTTTGTCTATAAGATTATTCAATTGTTTCCTATAGACATTGGTAGGATTATTAGGCAATTTATGATATGTACCAGGTTCACTCAGGATATTAACCATTTCCTCCTCATATTTATCTCTGTCAAGAATAACAATGCCACCTCCCTTGTCTGCCGGACGTATGATGACTTGTTTTTGGTCACATAGTGACTGTAATGCTATTTTAGGCAGAGAGGTGGGATGGTATTTCTTCACCGGCAAATTTGCCAAGTCCTTGAGTACCAAATCTCTAAAGATTTTCACCGCAGGGGCGGTTGGTACTGGGGGGGGGAGAGGGAAGGATTTGATAATCCCGAGTGGATGGTACCTGATGTACTAGCACGGTAATCTGTTCGATATGGATTAGATATCAAATATCTTTGGATGTTAATCTTCCGTATACATTTTTGTATGTCTATAAAAGTAGTGAATTTATTTAATTTATTAGGAGGTGCAAATTTGAGACAATTGAGGCTAATCTTTTAAAACAACAATTTATTGATAAGGGATATCAAGCATCAATCCTAGATAAACAATTGCAGGAAGTTTCCCACATCAGTAGAGAAACTTTACTACAGGTAAAAATGCCCGGACAGATGGAGATGAGTACAAATGGTCTTTATTGACCACTTTTAATATCCAACATAGGCAATTAAAAACCATTTTTAGTAAACATTGGGAAATCTTAAATAACGATTCCATCTTAGGCCCCAAACTTCCTGAAAGAGCCAGGGTTTTATTTAGAGGTGCTCCATCACTATAGAGCAAAATAGCCCCTAATATCATTAACCCACCAGTCCGTCCGACTTTTTTCCACAATCTTGTAGGGTATTTCCCCTGCAGGAAATGCACTGTTTGTCAGCACAATGCATTAATGCAGCGGAAGATTGTTGAGTTTACATCTACTGTGACCGAGAGGAGATACTCAAAAGATACAAGAGATACATAAAATCTTTTTGTACATGCAAAACAAGATACGTAGTTTATTTAATAACTTCCACATGTGGGAAACAGTACGTCGGTCATACAACAAGAACATTCTCTATCAGAGTAGATGAACACATCTCCCTGATTAAGAGTAAGGAATCCAAACATACGGTTCCAAGACACTACAGGGAATTTCACAATAGTGATCCACATGGTACACAATTCATGGTGATTGATAGGTACACTCCACCATGGAGAGGGGGGGGGCCCTTAAAGGGGGGTCTCGAGGTTGGAGACGTATTGGATCTATGAACTTCAATCCCACTCCCCATTCCGTATGAATGTGGAGTGGGATATCAATGCATTTATAGATGATTCCTAAAAAATAATTTTTGTGAATAATGTGCTTTTTTTTTTGTATGGGTTTCACCTCTGTGTGTCACTTCAGTGGACATTTCACTCGTGATATACGATTTGCTTTGACGATAATTAATAATGTGTCCGAGCTAAATTGGGGGGGATTATCATTTTTATTGGCCTGGGTCCATATTTAGCAAATAGATCGTTATATATATTTCTGTGAGAACAGTTGGCCGGGCCCTATATACTAAACAGATTGCTATATATATCTCTGTGGTCTGTGAAATAGTTGGTTGGGCGGTGACACTTTCCTTTCTTGTTCATTCCTGAGGGGATATTTCGGTTATCTTGTACATAGAACACCGTTAGTAGAAATGTGTCACTGAATTTCTCTCTAGCCATAATAGCCATAATATATATTTGAAGAAGGCTTTAGAGTCAGGACCTTGCTTTTTTTATGATTTTTTAACATTTTGTATATTTTTTAGTTTCCACATAATTTTTATATGTTATAATTTCTCTTATAGGTTCTTTGTTTATGCTTCCCTTTTTGATATTAGGGGCGGCGTTACGATGTGTGTTGGCACCCAAGCCTCGTTTTTCTGGCACCAGGGGTGACATTAAGAGGCTGGTTGACATGCAAGCCTCGTTCTCGTACCGTACCGGAAGTGACGATTGTTTACTTCCAGTTTCGAGTGTTTGCGTTCCATTCCCACGGCGCCGCGGGAGGCGTGGCTCACTTCCGGTTTTGGTCCCATTCCAAAGGATGCAGTATCAACATTACACAGGTCACCGGAAGTGACGTTCGTACACTTTCGGTTCCGGTTTTACCGGAAATGACGCTGTGCTGTTATGGAAAATATAAAAAAAAATTATATTAAAACTTGTAATGCAAATTGGATTGCACAATTTAGTGAGTTGATACATACTCCATGCCCCATTCGCCTGTTGTAGATGTGATACCAGCTCACAACATATCATATTCCAAACATTCAGTTTAACTATAGGGGCTTATAAGGTGGAGCGCAATGGGATAGAGGCGTGGAACGCACGCCGGGCCGCCATTTCCCTATACCAGAAGTGGACACCTGTGACACACAGGGGGGGATCCCAATTGAACCTTATTACATTAAGGTATGTAATCTATATAAGGCAGTGTAACAGTGGTAGTAGTCCACCCCAGATGATGACCCATAGGTCTAAACGCGTCGGGAAGACTCTACCACTGCCTATTTCCTCTGACATGTCTGTTAGCAACCATGGAAATGTGAGTTTGATATCTTATTTTTATTAAAGAATTTTTTTTTAAAAAGTTATTACACCATCTTGGCTCTATCCTTCTATTTTATGTCTGAGCTGATGCCGGAGTTATCTCTCTAAAAACGGTGACTATATATAGTCCATTATATCGAAAGAACCACTTGTCCTAGGATCCACACAACTATGGAATGCTGAACCAGTACCTCAGTAGTTGGAACTATAAGCTATCGTTGACCCCTTAGATATAAGTCTATTCGGGTCATTTCCATCTGGTAAGCCTGTGCTTCTTAAGGCGGTGGGAGCTGCACTGCGGTGGAACTGCTTATGGTCACATCAGATTGGGATCTTTGTCTTCACCAAAATTTGTTGGGACTCACATCTGCACATTTATTTTCATTAATATATGGACTTGATTGTTTATATACTTCTCCTTTTTCTTTTTTGAAGTTGGTATCCTCAGATTTGGGGTCATGTTTCACTAAAAGTTATGGTTATATGAATACACTATATTGGGTTTATATATATTCCCTTTTTAATATATATGTTGCTTACCTTTCAATATTCACCATTTTTATTTGTCTTCACTTGTTTTTTGGTCATTTTTGATTATCACAGCAGCATATGTTTAGCGCTTACACTTTATATTCAATATAATACAAAAATATGAATACACAATGTCCAAATTGAAGCACAATTTTACATTCTTCAAATACATATCTAGATAATAGGAGAACAAAACTTTAAACAGTACCATTTGAAAGTATTCAGGCAGGCCCTTGCACTACATGCTTTGGTGAATTCATCCATAAATCTGACCACAGAAGAAGTAGGTATAGGTTTGGCAAAGTCAGCAGATAGAGGATTGGTATTGTTTGACTTAGCAGTTGGGGGGATCCAAATGAGTTTGAGCCCCCCCAAAAAAACCTCTTGCACTATGCATGAATTTTTTGACAAAAATAAAATGTGTACACATTTTAGGGGGTGTTTAGGGTAAAGCACTACAATGGAGCTGACAAAATACATTGTTAAGTGACTAGGCTAGGTGTGTATGGGCCCAGGATAGCATGCTAGGCAAATATGCATGAAGAACAAAAAAGGAGCATTAAAAGCTTCCAGCATGCATGAGGGCAAAGAGGACATTCATAGCATATTGCAATCATGGTAATTAGGAAATGATGAAATAAATCCAATATATTAGTAAATATTAAATACATAGAATGTGATGTTAAAGGATAAAACTTACCTTAATATAATCCTTCTGCAGGACCTGAATAATGGCAGAACAGGTCTCTGGAATAATGATCCCCAGAGCCTGGGGATAGATGCCTGTCGAAAAAATGTTATGTCCTGCAGACTTCTCCCCATCTCCAAGTACTGCAAGGTGGTGACTAGCCTTTGTTCCGGAGTGATGGCTTGCTGCATACAGGTGTCCTGCTTCATAATATAAGGGATAAGCAAAGCCAACAGATGGTGAAAACAGGGTCTGTCATCCGGAGATAATTCCTGAAATCATCAGGATTATTCTCCTGGATCTCCTGCAGCAAAGGCATGTGAGAGAAATGGTCACGCTGGAGCAACCAATTCTTGGTCCATGAACTCCTCCTCCCCCGTTTAATGGACTGGGCTTGGGTCAAAGTAAGAATTCCAACACCAAGCCCCTGCATAGCACGAACTCTTTGTTGAGTACGTAACCACAACATGGCTTCAAAACGATCGTCTGGTCAGAATGAACTAACAGAACACACTGAAATTCAGAAAAGCCTGAGAAGAGTGAGCTGAAAATCAGAACCGAGCAGACAAGAATGCACTGAAAGAAAAGATATGAACTGACTACACGAACTGAGAAACAAATACGAACACACAAGCACAACTGAAGAGCAGTAATGAACTGAAAAGCACGAGACTGAAAAACGGAAATCGCCTTTCACCAAACTTCTACTAACACAAGATTAGCAGAAGGAGCCCAAAGGGTGGCGTACTGGCTATTTAACTTCCTTTTTTTAGTTCTGTCGTAGTTGTTGAACATCAGCGCGTTCTTGCCGATCGGAATTTACGATAACATATGTGTGACCGTGTGTATGCAAGACAAGTTTCAGCTAACATCCATCAGAAATAAATCCACGGTTTGGTTGTCGGAAATTCTTATTATCTGTAGGCTGCAGGAAAAAACAGCATGCAACTTCACTATGGATTGAAATGTCTGATAAAATGCATTCCACCAGCAACCACCTGATTCCTGAGTTTGTTTGTTTTTTTTTTTTTTACTTGGAGTCAGATATTTCTGTTAGTCTAGCTCTTAAAGCATACTAGTAAAAGTGCTCAGCAGATTAGGCAAAGTTCACAGATATTCCCATATCAACATGTCTGCCTATTGATTTTCAATCTTGGTTTGGGCTGATTAATTTGCTCTCTAATTGCAATTACATCATATTGCTAAATTGTATTCTGTAATCTAAGAAAACATTGTCAACTTAAGCTCATAATTACTATGACACTGTTTTTAACTTTATTAGCAAAAATACACTATTATGAGCCAAGATTTGAAAAAAAAAAATAGGATCTCGTGGCCAGGTATTACTATTTTTAAGATAAATTGCACAATAAAGTATTTTCTTTCTTCAGTTGCTGAAGACAATGGCAATAATGATTGCATGTAAGTAACTGGTCCTTGAAAGATGTCTCGATTATTGCTTTCTTGGTCATTAGAAAGAGCAGCCAATCATCACTTAGCTCAAATACTCACCAATTCATCTTAAACATTAGCGCCATTCAACCTGTTCCCACCAGTCACTCTTCTAATCAATTCTCTGTAGTTAGTTCCCATAGGAACAACCCAATTGAACAGCATACTCCTGTAGAGTCAAAGTAAGAATCATGAACAAACAAGGGCCGTGCAGTGCACAGAACAAAAAAAAATCATAGTACTGTAAGTACCTATATTTATTATCGTCATCAATTTCTATTTTTTCTTCAACATTAATTGCTTAGTACAGAACATTCCCATAAATTATTTAAAAAATTGTCTCACTGTGCAATTTTTCTATAGTTAGCGCTCTGCTCATAAGTAAAAACACGTTGATTGCTTTTCATTCAGTTTTTCTATTTTAGTGGACAAAGAATTATATTTCTTTGACTTATATATAAGAAATAAAACACTCACACGTTTACAGTATGACTAACTAGGCCTTGTAGTAAAAAAATAGAAATATATAGTGTCATTCGATTGACACCAATGTATAAAACCCATAACTCAAATTTCTTTGTATGTGTTTCACTTTATTAACATTTGCTCTGCTGAGAAATATTTGCTGTCATTGTTGGTGTTTTTTTTGCATCCTTTGTCTGCTGTAATATAATTAAATAATGACAAAGCCATATAAGTGAGCATGTGATGTACTTCACCTGTCAAATTCAATCCACATGGGCTGAATGTTGTCAACTTTGAAACACATATCTAGAAGTAGTTGTTCATTTGGGTACACAAGTCTGTTAACAACTAGCATTAAACTCAGTAATCTCGGTATAATACTCTCCTTCCTTTCAGCATGAATGCATAGAATAGACAGAGAATGGATTTTAGTTACCTGTCCACCAGTCTAAATGTTGTCTTTGTCAGACTTTTGTGTTGAATGTTGTCTTCTAATCCAGTTTTCAGACTGTTTGTCATCCACTGTCCTCTAATGCAGCACATCATGAATGGCATCAATGTCAGACTAAAGCCTGTCTTTTCTTGGTAGACTGTAATGCCAGTAAATAAGCAATAGCTCTGAGGTGAAGAGATATCAGGGGCTCAAGGAAGGAGATAATGCAGATTGTGCCATGCATAGCCATTTTTCCTATTTAAGTTCATATGTTTACATTTACTTGAAGAAGAAAACAATGTTTTCAATAATACAAAACATGATTTGGAATGTATTGGATTATATATTTGTGTGAGAACTAGGTTTGTTGGGCTTTCTTGTTGTCAGGGTTTTTCTGGTATCAAATTGGGAGCAATATAAATACTAGAGAAATACACCACCTGGCCTCATATGAGATCAGTACCACAAGTGTTCACAAAACTTAAAATGAAGGCTTTGAATGACTGAGTTTTTGAGACACATTGAAAGTTTAAGTGCCATTCAAACAAAACCAAGGACTTTCAAATCTGAGGACTAACGTACAGTTGGGTTATTCATACTGACACTATCCAGTTTGTCACTGGGCAAACAGAAAGTCTGTTTATCCAGCTGGCAGAAACAACATTTTTTGATCATGTCAACTCCTTGCATTGTCCAATGAGAACTGATGACAAACTGCATTGTGCACCAAAAATCATTAACAAGAGCGAATTTCTCTGCAGAAGAAGAAATCTGCAGAGAGGTCAATTAAGGGTGAATTGATTTAATTTCAATATTTTAAAGGAAGTTCACTCAAAAAAAGAAAAAAAAAATTTGCAGCTAAAAATATGTGCATGTTTTGTGGAGCCTGTATAGCATTGCACCAGTGATTAACAGGTTGCTGTTAATGCAGGCTTCTTGCAGATCTGTCAGTGTAGCTGTGTGTCCATACCTGAACAGCACACACACAGATAATGTGCTGAAAAATGATAAGGTGCTACTTATTCAGGGGTCCATTGAGGTTTAATAAGTATTATGGAAGATTCATGCATCTTTAGTAAATAACTTACGATTAAAATGAAAGAACATTCAAAAATAAGATCACAAGTGATATTATTCATCTGGGGACTCATTCCACTATGATGAAGATAATATACCTAGTTTTAACCCAGGGATAAAAAAAAAATATTGTCCGAAATAGAGTTCATTGGAATAAAGCCAATTTTATTTCCAGAAAATAGGATATCTAGTCTTATGCCGCTGTAATGTTCGGGGGGGGGACCAGCAAGATCGCAGGACACAGGCTTTTCACACAATAAGGGGTTTATTAAACTTAAACAGCTTTACAGCAGCCAAAAACAAAAGAAAACGGTTTTTAGTCTCACTGACTTGCAAAGTCCAGAATAGCTGTCTCAACCATACAGTACTTGATCTTTGATGGCAGGTAGCTTCCCCTGCCAGGAGGCTTCCAGGCAGGACACTGCTGTCCACTTCTGTTGCTGCAACCCAGAACAAACACCAAACACCATCCACCATGGCCTCTACACTCCTCCACACCCATCTACCACTTCCTGTCTTGTTTTTAAACACACTTCCTCTAACAGGTGGGTTAATCAATTTTATTCCCTTAACCACTTTCAGACCGGACCATTTTGCTGGTAAATGACCAGAGGTCTTTTTACACTTTGGCACTGCGCTGCTTTAACTGGTAATTGCGCGGTCATGCAATGTTGTACCCAAACAAAATTTGCGTCCTTTTCTTCCCACAAATAGAGCTTTCTTTTGATGGTATTTGATTGCCTCTGCGATTTTTATTTTTTGCGATATAAACGTAAAAAGACCGCAAATTTTGAAAAAGAATGATATTTTCTACTTTTTGTTATTAGAAAAATCCAATAAACTCAATTTTAGTCATACATTTAGGCCAAAATGTATTCAGCCACATGTCTTTGGTAAAAAAAAAGTCAATAATTGTATATTTATTGGTTTGCGCAAAAGTTGTCACATCTACAAACTAAGGTACGTTTTCTGGAATTTACGCAGCTTTTAGTTTACGACTGCCTATCTCATTTCTTGAGGTGCTAAAATGGCAGGGCAGTACAAAACCCCCCCAAATGACCCCATTTTGGAAAGTAGACCCCCTAAGGAAATTGATAAGAGGCATGTTGAGCCCATTGAATATTTTATTTTTTTGCCTCAAGCGATTGAATAATGACAAAAAAAAATTTTTTTTTTTTTTTTTACACAAAGTTGTCACTAAATGATATATTGCTCACACATGCTATGGGCGTATGTGAAATGACACCCCAAAATAAATTCTGCTGCTTCTCCTGAGTACGGGGATACCACATATGTGGGACTTTTTGGGAGCCTAGCCGCGTACGGGGCCCCGAAAACCAAGCACCGCCTTCAGGCTTTCTAAGGGCGTAAATTTTTGAGTTCACTTCTCACTACCTATTACAGTTTTGAAGGCCATAAAATGCCAAGATGGCACAAAACCCCCACAAATGACCCCATTTTAGAAAGTAGACACCCCAAGCTATTTGCTGAGAGGCATGTTGAGTTCATGGAATATTTTATATTTTGCCACAAGTTGCGGGAAAATTACAAACTTTTTTTTTTTTTTTTTTTTTCACAAAGTTGTCACTAAATGATATATTGCTCACACATGCCATGGGCATATGTGAAATGACACCCCAAAATAAATTCTGCTGCTTCTCCTGAGTACGGGGATACCACATATGTGGGACTTTTTGGGAGCCTAGCCGCGTACGGGGCCCCGAAAATCAAGCACCGCCTTCAGGCTTTCTAAGGGCGTAAATTTTTGAGTTCACTTCTCACTACCTATTACAGTTTTGAAGGCCATAAAATGCCAAGATGGCACAAAACCCCCACAAATGACCCCATTTTAGAAAGTAGACACCCCAAGCTATTTGCTGAGAGGCATGTTGAGTCCATGGAATATTTTATATTTTGCCACAAGTTGCGGGAAAATTACAAACTTTTTTTTTTTTTTTTTCACAAAGTTGTCACTAAATGATATATTGCTCACGCATGCCATGGGCATATGTGAAATGACACCCCAAAATAAATTCTGCTGCTTCTCCTGAGTACGGGGATACCACATATGTGGGACTTTTTGGGAGCCTAGCCGCGTACGGGGCCCCGAAAACCAAGCACCGCCTTCAGGCTTTCTAAGGGCGTTACAGTTTTGAAGGCCATAAAATGCCAAGATGGCACAAACCCCCCCCAAATGACCCCATTTTGGAAAGTAGACACCCCTAAATTTAGGGGTACACTAGTGAGACTAGGTAATAAATGGCGGGTGCCCTGAAACTATAAAAAAATAACTAACCAACCAGCGTCACCTGTAACAGTTATATGGTGATCACTGGTGAAAGGGTTAACTAGGGGGCAATCAGGGGGCTTTATGCGGTAGTATATGGGGGTCCCTGGCGCTATAAGAAGCTGCGGCGAACCTAAATACCTACCTGCCTAACTAGCGTCACCTGTGACACTAATACAGCGATCAGAAAAACGATCGCTTATTAGGCTGGGTTCACACTGGAGCGATGCGGGAACGCCACGAATGCGCGGCGGGTTCCCGCATCGCATGCCTCCCGGCGGCAGTTCACACTGCCCTATGCGAACTGCTGGGAGTGTCAGTGAAATGTTACTGACACCCCCAGATCAGTTCGCATATCGCAGTGCGATCTGCAAACTCGGATCGCATGGTGTGAACACCCATGCGATCCGATTCTGCTGCGGGCCAAAAAAAGGGTCCCGTGCGAATTTGCGGCGGGTGCGGCGGGTGCGGCGGGTGCGGCGAATGGCTGAACTCGAATCGCACAGAGATCGGATGTGATTTGCACTGCAGTGCGGTGCGAATCACATCCGTTCTCAAACCGCTGCAATGTGAACCCAGCCTTAGTGACACTGGCGACGGGGGGTGATCACGGGGTTAAACCTTTATTGGGGGGGTTAGGGGGGTACCTTAGAACTAAAGGGGGCTAACCCTAACTGCCCTAACAGTTATTAGTCACAAATGACACCCGCCGGGTGATCAGGGGGTTAAACCTTTATTAGGTAATAAATGGCGGGTGCCCTGAAACTATAAAAAAATAACTAACCAACCAGCGTCACCTGTAACAGTTATATGGTGATCACAGGTGAAAGGGTTAACTAGGGGGCAATCAGGGGGCTTTATGCGGTAGTATATGGGGGTCCCTGGCGCTATAAAAAGCTGCGGCGAACCTAAATACCTACCTGCCTAACTAGCGTCACCTGTGACACTAATACGGCGATCAGAAAAATGATCGCTTATTAGGCTGGGTTCACACTGGAGCGATGCGGAAACGCCGCGAATCCGCGGCGGGTTCCCGCATCGCATGCCTCCCGGCGGCAGTTCACACTGCCCTATGCGAACTGCTGGGAGTGTCAGTGAAATGTTACTGACACCCCCAGATCAGTTCGCATATCGCAGTGCGATCTGCAAACTCGGATCGCATGGTGTGAACACCCATGCGATCCGATTCTGCTGCGGGCCAAAAAAAGGGTCCCGTGCGAATTTGCGGCGGGTGCGGCGGGTGCGGCGGGTGCGGCGGGTGCGGCGAATGGCTGAACTCGAATCGCACAGAGATCGGATGTGATTTGCACTGCAGTGCGGTGCGAATCACATTCGTTCTCATAAACCGCTGCAATGTGAACCCAGCCTTAGTGACACTGGCGACGGGGGGTGATCACGGGGTTAAACCTTTATTGGGGGGGTTAGGGGGGTACATTAGAACTAAAGGGGGCTAACTCTAACTGCCCTAACAGTTATTACAGTCACAAATGACACCAATGCAAAAAAAATAAAAAATAAAAAAAAAAATGACATTGGTGTCACTGTGACTGGGGGGCAGGGGTAATTGGGGGGGTGATCGGGGGGTAAAGGGGGGGTGTGAGTGTGCCTGGCATGTTCTACTGTGTGTGTAGAGTGTTGGTGCAACTCACCGATCCGCTCTCCTCCGTGTCGGAACGAAAAATACCGACACGGAGGAGAGAATACATCACTTCCTCTCCTGTGTTTACATTACAGGAGAGGAAGTGATGTCACGGGGGATTTCCATTGGTCGAGAGCGATCGCGAGGGGGTGGCCATGAATGAATGGCCGCCCCCTCATCCCGGATCGCTCTCGAAGGAATGCCGACCGCCGCAGGCACCGGGGGGGGGCCCGATCGGGCCCCCCACCCGCGGGCAGGCAGGGACTTATATATACGCCCATATGCCTGCCCGTGCCATTCTGCCGACGTATATCGTCGTGCGGCGGTCGGCAAGTGGTTAAAGGGACCACAAACCAAACAGAGGGGAAACATAGTGTCCTTCCAGGACCCAGCCTCGGCGTCCTATACACCGCGTACACACGTATCAGACTATCCGGCGGTCTTAGTCTGGTGGACAAATGCGAGTCCGGCGGACATATTTTGGTGCAAAACTACTTTCTTTGTCCGACGGACTTTTGGGTAAAAAAAAGTCCGCCGGAGCCCACACACAGGCGGACTTTTCCACCGGATTGTTTGATCGTGTGTACGCGGCTTTAGTATGTCAGTATGTTTCTATATTTGCATAAATGGCAGAAACTATCAGTGCACAGATTATTGTGGCTCCTTCCAGCCCTGTCCTGTGTTCTCATTTATTGATAGGCACATTTTTTTTAAATGTTACATTTTAAAAAAAAAGTAACAATTATCTGAAAAGATCAGCATTCCAATTTTACAAATAATGCAATAAGAGATGTAGTAAAAGTCTGGGGGGGGCATGGTCTGGTCCTGGTCTGAGATGGCCACTTAGTCACAGAGCTCTGAAACCAGGAGGTACAGCAATAGCCTAAACAGAGGAACCATCCATAAAATGACGGGGAGAACATACCACGGTGCCTCCACTACAATCACCATGAGACCAGGGAACCCGGCTAAGCGGCAATATCCCAGAGCTTTTCCACACGCAATTACAGAGGAGCGCCATGTCTGACACACAGGCCTCCTCACGGAGGTCCCGTTCTCCCAGCACAAGCCCTAACAGAGCACAATCCAGGAACAGCGCCATCACAGGCACCAGAAAAATTGCTGCACTGAGCCTTAACGATATCCATGAGATCATGGCAGATATTAAAACACACTCTCGCCAGCTATCTTAGACCTCTGGAAAGACATCCATGCCATCAGTACCAGAGTGGGTGAGGTGGAGAGAACAACAGCTTGCCATGATGCCTCGCTCTGCCAAGTGCAGCAAGTGACGAATCCCACTCTAGCCACCTGAAGGAGCTCCATCGACATCTGGAGGATCTTGAAAACCGTGGCAGACGTCATAACCTGAGGGTAAGAGGGTTACATGAATCCATCAAACCCAGCCAGCTTACCCTCACCACAGTTGCCCTATTTAATGACCTTCTAGAGAGGCCCCAGATGCCACAATAGAGATAAAAAGATTGCACAGAGCACCAGGCAAGTAAGATCTATCATTTGGCGTGCAGTACTGAGGTCCACCAGCAGGTGTCTCCTGGCAGTTTGGAACTGTCAGGAGAGTTTTTCCCTGCTGGTGTTATGTCATCATTGGGCTGCAGTACTGACGTCCACCAGCAGATGGATCCTGGCAGTATGGAGCAGACAACACTCCCTGCGCTCAGGTGTTACATGAGGACAATCACTGGCAGTCCCCATAAATACCCGGCAAGCCCTCACATGCTTGCCTTGGTATCTTTCTTCCTTGTGCCCTGGCCTGTACCTGCAACCTGTATCCGGAACCCTGTAATCTGAGCCTGCACCCGATCCCATCCTGATCCTGTCCCTCCTGTGTTCCTGATCCCTTCTAAGCCTAATCCCATCCATTATCCCCCTCTCCTGTCCTGCCCTTGTTCATTTGCTGATCCCTTGTGTCTGACCCTGGCCTGGCTCATGTGTTTGATTTTGGTACTTTCCTTTGGCTGTATATATTATCTGTTGTCTGTGGGTTTCTGTTGGTTGGTTCAGCACTATTTGTATTTGGGGTGTTTACTTATTTTATATCACTTATCTTATATAAACTTTATTCTTATTCACTTACATGGATTTTGGTTTCCTCTTTGCAGTCCATACAATCTGGTCACACCTGTTCATGACAGTATACCAAGGCCATCTCTGACCAGAAGTGGCTGCACAGGGGAACCATTTTGGTTCTGTTTCATGTTGCTGGGATGAATTCAGGTATAATTGTTTATTATGCTCTTCTGGCAACAGAGAGTTCTAAATATCTCCGCCAGACATTGAAAGGGTGGTCCAGTGATCAGCTGTTGGAGATTATACATTTAGCTCCTTCTGTGGTTGATCAGGGCACTATACTGTTTGAGGACGTTCTGCCTTTGATTGGAATGTGTACAGAGCTGGCTCTGTCCTGTAACCCAAAGGGCCATGATGACTTTTCTCCCCCCTTCAGCACTAACCAGGTTGCATCCTTAGTATGGCTGTTGGAGGATGACTCGGAATCCTTTTTGGAGCACTATTCGGTTTGTCCCAAACAGTTGTTGAAAGATTGTATCGATGAAGTGCAGTCCCTGGTCAGACAGAGGGTATGTGAGCCCACTTTTGTGCTACCTGTACTTCAGGCATGGTCAGACCTGTTATGCCCAGCTTCTGTCAGCTGTCCACAACCCAGACCTGCTAATAAACACCTGTCTGCTAAGATGTCCTTTCTCCCATCACCCCTGGCAACCTCAGCTACAGTCCAATATACCCTGCTTCCCACCAAGTATCTATTCCCAGTTTCTACTTCCTGCACCTATCCTGCCTTTAAGCTACCTGCCTCTTCTCTACTACATGCAACTTCCCCACAAAAACTTCCTGTGGCCGCTGTTCCCCCTTCCTTGCCATATCCCAGCCCTTCGTTTCAGTATGCCTCATCTCCTACCTACAGTCCTACAGCCACCTACAGATCTCCAGCAGTTAAGCCAAAGAAGAAATAAAAGTTCTTCCCCACTCACATGATCCTGCCAGTAACCCAACTTGCTTCCACACCAACCAACCTGCTCCAGTCTGCTTGCATGCCAGCTGAACCTGATGACCCACCTGATTCTGCCAAACCTCTGCCTGCTGCCCAGCTTTATGTGCCCGTGCAAGCTGCCCAGCTTGATGTGGCCGTGCGTGCTGCTCTGCTTGATGTGCCTGCTGCTCTGCTTGATATGCCTGCTGCCCAGCTTGATGTGCCCATGCCTGCTGCCCTGCTTGATGTGCCTGCTGCCCTGCTTGATGTGCCTTCCGCCCAACTTGATGTACCCGTGCCCTCTGCCCAGATTGATGGGCCTGCTGCCCAGCTTGATGTGCCCGTGCCTGCTGCCCAGCTTGATGTGCCCGTGGCTGTGGCCCAGCCTGATGTGCCTGCTGCCCAGCTTGATGTGCCTGCTGCCAAGCCTGGTGTGCCTGCTGCCCAGCTAGATGTTCCCGTGCCTGCTGCCCAGCTTTATGTGCCTGTGCGTGCTGCCCAGCTTGATGTGCCCAGTCCTTCTGCCCAGCTTGAAGTGCCCATGCCTGCTGCCCAGTTTGATGTGCCTGTGCCTGCTGCCCAGCTCGATGTGCCCATGCTGCTGCCCTGCTTGATGTGCCTGCTGCCATGCTTGATGTGCCTGCTGCCCAGCTTGATGTGCTCATGCCTGCTGCCCTGCTTGATGTGCCTGCTGCCCAGCTTGATGCATTTTCTGCCCTGCTTGATGTGCTTGCTGCCCAGCTTGATGTGCCTGTGCCTGCTGCCCAGCTTGATGTGCCGTGCCCACTGCCCTGCTTGATGTTCCTGCTGCCCTGCTTGATGTGCCTGTCGCCCAGCTTGGTGTGCCCATGCCTGCTGCCCAGCTTGATGTGCCTGCTGACAAGCTTGATGTGCCCATGCCTGCTGCCCAGCTGGATGTGCCTGTGCCTGCTGCCCAGCTGGATGTGCCCGTTGCTGCTGCATAGCTTGATGTGCCCATGCCTGCCGCCCAGCTCGATGTGCCCATGCCTGCTGTCCAGCTTGATGGGCCTGCTGCCCAGCTTGATGTGCCCATGCTTGCTGCCCTGCTTGATGTACCCATGCCTGCTGCCCTGCTTGATGTGCCTGCTGCCCAGCCTGATGTGCCCGTGTCTGCTGGCCAGCTTTCTGACCCAGAGCCTGCTGCCCAGCCTGATGACCTGGAGCCTGCTGGCCAGCCTGATGACCCGGAGCCTGCTGCCCAGCCTGATGACCCGGAGCCTGCTGCCCAGCCTGAAGACTCGGAGCTTGCTGCCCAGTCTGAGGATCCGGAGCTCGCTGTCCAGCCCGATGACCCGGAGCCTGCTGCCCAGCCCAATGACCCGGATCCTACTGTCCAGCCAGATGTGCCACTGTCCGCTGCCCAGCCTGATGTGCCACTCTCCGCTGCCCAGCCTGATATGCAACTGTCCGCTGCCCAGCCTGATGTGTCTCTGACCATTGCCCAGCCTGATGTGCTCCTGTCCGTGTCCCAGTTTGAGGTCCCAGTGCCTGCTGCTGACACTCCAGTGACTACTGTCCAGTCCAATGTACCTGTTGTTCAGCCTGTTATGCCAGTACCTGCTGTTCTACCTGTTGTACCTGTGCCTGCTGCCCAGTCTGAAGTTCCAGTACCAGCTGCCCGGTTTCAAGTTCTAGTACCTGCTATCAAGTTTCCTCAGCCTATTTACCAACACAACCACTAACCACTCCCTGTGTGAACATTGGAAGAAGGAATATCCCATAGTCACCAAGACCCCCAAGCCAGGAGAAAGTATCACCATATACCCTGGCAATTACACATGTTATGGAAGATATCACGGAGTGGGGAAACGCCTTGTGAATTTCACTAAGGGTTACTGTGGGTCTTATAGTGAGGCCTCTGCAGATCTGGTGCAAAGTCAAGTCCAGTCTTTGAGAGATGTGTACTGGATCTGCAGGGAGATGAAAATCAGAAGCAGATTGACAGGACAGTGGACAGGAGAATGTGCACTGGCCAAGGCAATAATGCCACTACATATTCTCTCGGAAAACCCAAAGCCTGATGCAAACAACACACGGCGGAAGACTCCCACTGAGGCGGATCGTGCGAACGGAGCAGAGAAGAACCCACATGCGGGATGAGAAGAACGGAGGAAGAAGAAGATAAGAAGAAGACGGAGAAGAAGAAGATGGAGGAAGAAGAAGAACACCACAGGAAGACCAGAAGAAAGAAAATGGAAGAAGCGGAAAGAAGAAGAAATTAATAAAGGACTTGTCAAAAACCATCTCTTGTGCTTTTTAACCCTATTGACACTTTTTTGTGAAATAGTAGGGGTACATTTGTACCCCATTACCAATTCACACAGGCGGGGCCGGAATTTGGGGGTCCCCTTGTTAAAGGGGGCTTCCAGATTCCGATAAGCCCCCCGCCGGCAGACCCCCACAACCAGCGGGCAGGGGTTGTGGGGATGAGGCCCTTCTCCCCATTAATGTTGAGGACATGTGGCCTGGTAGGGTTCAGGAAGGGAGCACTCTCTCATCCCCACCTCTTTTCCTGCGGCCTGCCAGGTTGCGTGCTTGGATAAGAGTCTGGTATGGATTTTTGGGGGGACCTAAGCCATTTTTTTTATTTTGGCATGGGGTTCCCCTTAAATCCATACCAGACCTGAATTCCATACCATGCTCTTTAGGTCTGGTATGGATATTAAGGGGAACCCCGTGCCAAAATTGAAAAAAACGGTGTGGGGGTCCCCCTCAAAATCCATACCAGACCTGAAGGGTCATTTTTTTCAATTTTGGCACGGGGTTCCCCTTAATATCCATACCAGACCTGAAGGGCCGGGTATGGAATTTAGGGGGACCTCCATGCATTTTTTTTTACATTTTATTTCGGGGTTCCCACATGGGGAAATTCCATGCCGTTTTTATCGATGAACTTTTTTATTGTTGGACCGACAATTAATTATAGCCGCGAGTAGTTTTAAATTACTTTTTGTCTGTTAGAAATGTCATTTTGTTGTCAGACTGTTCTAAACACAGGAAACATGCATCCCACTATAGACATCTCCCAGGTTTACATTTAAAAAAATGTAAAGGAATACTACACTTTTATTGTTTAATTTTAAGCATTATTAAAATCACTGCTCCCAAAAAAGCCATTTTTAAAACTTTTTTTTCATTGATATATGTCCCCTGGGGCAGGACCCGGGTTCCCAAACACTTTTTATGACAATGCCATGCATATAAGCCTTTAAAATTAGCACTTTTGATTTCTCCTATAGACTTTTAATTCAATCTTATTTTATTCAGAAAAAAAAAGGGTGAGAAAGAGAAGGTAAACAACACAAGCAGTAACAAGATACACCAACAGTATGCTTCGTATATGCCTGAACAAAAACATGTCTATGTTACATATAAATGGATTGACAGCACGTAAATAAGGCCTTCCAGGAAACCGTCAATGAGACCAATCCATATTTGCGGGGGAAGGGGAAAAGGAAAATAGAGAAGAAAAAAAATAAATAAATAAATAAATAAAAAAAAAATATATATATATATATACATACATACATATATATATACATATACATACATATATATACACATAAACAAATACATACAGAAAGAGTAAAATAAATACATCGTATAATCTAAAGAACCTTTCGTCTTCAGTACCGCCAGGGGGGTTCAAAACTGGCCCCCGCGCAGAACTCCGGACGAAGTTATATAAAAATCTGCAGGGAAGATATTACGTAGGGTTCTTACACCAGTTCAGGAACATTAGATAAGTCGGAGCCATGGTACATTAGCTAGATGTATTCCTAGGGGTGTATGGAAATATATAAAAAAGAAAGAGAATCAGGGACATAGAAGAGGGGGCACAGAGATAGGGGACGAGAATCGCTCCATCATGGACCCAGTGCGACGTCGCCCAGGCCACGTTCAGCCCAGGAGATAAACTCAGAGGAATATCGGAACATGGACCAAGATGTCCAGGTGAGAGTAAACTGTTCATTTTTACCACATTCCTCTGCCAACAGACGTTCCAGGTCCCTTATGCGGTCCACCTCCATAGCCCAGTCCCCAAGGGAAGGCATGATCATCGATCTCCAGTGACGGGGGATCACTACCCTGGCCGCCGCCAGGAAGTGTCGTAAAATATCTTTTTTGATGGATTTGAATGTACCAGGGAGTATAGATAAGAGAGCCACTTCAGGTGAGGGGTGTATAGAGGTCGCCATCAGCTTACAGTAAAGTTTGAATATCTGTTGCCAATACTTTTGTACCGGAGGGCATTCCCACCATATGTGTAGCATGGTTCCCCGGGAGCTAAGACACCGCCAGCAGGTATCTGGTACTCCCGGGTTGAAATGGTTTATCGTCGATGGGCATCTGTACCATCTCGTCACCAGTTTAAATCCCTTTTCCTGGGTCTTAGTGGCGAGGGATATTTTGTGCGTCAGGATAAAGCATTTCTGCCAGTCAATAGGAGAGATAGGGTGTTGTAGTTCTGTCTCCCAGGCCTCCGTAAACGGAGGGAGGTCAGGGGAGGAGATATTGAGCAAGAGGGAGTAGAGTTGAGACACCACATGCGTTGGGGGTTCTGCCTGCAAGAGCAGTTTCTCAAACCCCGTCGGTTCAGCAAGGATATCTGGAATGGAGGGGAAAGTCCGGATGTAAGAGGTGGTTTGTTGTCTCTGCATCCACTGCATGGGATATCGGGAGGTTGTACTGGTAGGGGTATCTGTCCTTAGAGTGGGATCTGCTCGAAGAACTTGGGCAAGTCTCCCATGGTCTTCCCTTTGCCATGGTCCAAATTTTGATACACCCATAGCTGGAGGAAAGGCCGGGGTCCCAAAGAAGGGAGTCATAGGCCCCATATATTTCGATAAGCCCCTTTTGGTCAGCATACGGTCCCAAATCCGGATTGTGTGACGAGTAAGGTCGTTGAGAGGGCCCGACCCCCCCCGGACCATGGGCAAGGTCCATGGGAGGGCAGATAGATCTATTGGGTTCATGTAACTTTCTAATTGAACCCAAAGCTTGGTGGAAGAATGATGGAACCAATCCAGTATGCGTGTGAGCACTGCTGCTGTATGATACAGGGAGGCGTCCGGGGCTCCGGCCCCCCCCCCCCCGATCCCTTGGACGAGACAGCGTTTCATACCGTATTCTGGGGCGGGCAGCATTCCAAATAAATTTGGAGAACAGGCGGCGTAATTTCTTGAAGTACGAATTGGGTATGTGGATAGGAACGGTTTGAAACAGATACAGGAAACGAGGAAGAACGTCCATTTTCAAGGCATGCACTCTACCCAGCCATGAGAGCCGTTTCGACGTATATGTAGCTAGATCTGCCTGGGCCTTAAGAAGTAGAGGGGCAAAATTCAGAGCAAAGAGCTGGGACGCGTCCGCCGGTATTTGGATTCCGAGATACTTAATGGAAGAGGAACCAGTTTTGAAGGAGAAAGTAGTCGAGAGTCTTCGTATGTCCGACTTAGGCAGGGATACATTAAGGATTTCTGATTTACTTCTCCTATAGACTTTTAAAGGGTCTTCCACAGCTTTCAAATTTGCCGCGAACACCCAAAATTGTTCGCTGTTCGGCCGACTGGCAAACAGTTAATGTTCGAGTCTAACTTATGTTCGACTCGAACATAAAGCCCATCCCTAACAGTCACTATATATTAAAAAACAAAAAAAAATGTATATTCTTTGCTAATAAGTTGCATCAGAGAAGAATGCCATGATACAGAATACAAGACTTTTGTTTCTACTTTTGTTTACCTAGCAGTATGTTACTTGACTGTGCTGGAAACAAACTGCTATTTTCTCCACAGTGCCTATTGAAGCACACAGTATTTTGGACTTGGCATCTGTGGAAGATATTGCATTATCACAGCTGATGCAGAGGAATTCTCAGCAGCCTATCCCAGCATGACTTTAGTCATCTTTTGTCAGGAATGATGAACACGACAACAAGGACCATATTATTTTACAGCTACAAAAATGTACAGCTAATATTTAATTGAGCAAAGTTTCAGTATAAAAATAGTGTTTTCTCCCTTTTGTAGTAAGCTTTTTGGATCCTCTCATGTGAACACACTAGCAAAATCATCAAAAGCTGGATTAAACTTAAGTGACAACTTCTACCATTAGGTAAGCAAAATGGGATATGAAAATAGAAATGTTCACTAACAGTAAGTCCAATTCAAGCTTTAAGCTGTCCATACATGGATTAAAGTTAAGGCTGGTTCAGCTGAATTGTGATTCATGTATAGGCCCTGTGGTTGCACAGAAGTCAATCTACAGATTGACTGTTCAACAGCCCTGTCGGATTTTCCTCGCTCTACCAGCAACATAGGCTATAGCCTGCAGTGCTGATCAGTGTACACTAATGGTGGGCAAGTCTCCCCGCTGTCAGAATACATTAGCTCAGCTGGGACGATTCCCTCATCCAACTCGATTGTGTGGATAAGAAAAGTGAGTCAGTTTTTTCACTGACTCCGCTGGTTGTACGAAAAAAAAATCTATCCTAATGTATGGACTGCCTTAAAGTGGGTGTAAACACAGAAGGTTTTTTATCAGAATGCATTAAGATAAAAAGCTTACTGCATGCGGCAGCCCCCCTAATATTAACCATCTCGGGCTACATGTTGCAGGATTGTCTCAGCTGCCCGGGACTCCCCTTCTCATTGGATGAGAGCAGTGTGGGAGTATTGGCTCCCACTGCAGTGAATCAAAGACAGTAAACCAATGAGGAGGGAAATGGGGTGGGGCCGAGCCGCGGCTCCGTGTCTGACTGGACACACAGAGCTGCGTCTTGGCTTGGTTTATCCCATAGCAAGCTGCTTGCTGTGGGGGCACTTAGCAGGAGGGAGGAGCCGGATGCACTGAAAAGGGACCTGAGAAGAGGAGTATCCAGGATACTCTGTGCAAAACCATTACACAGAGCAGGTAAGTATAGCCGGTTTAGTGTCACTTTAGTGTCACTTTAGGTGTGATGATTAGATTAGTTAATGATTACCTAGAGATATTAACTCCAGATATTTAAGGAATAACCTCAACCAAGTGTTTTGAAATGGTAAATATATTGAGAATCAATGTTAGCTTTGCCTTCACTATGTTAACATAAACCTGTCCTGAAAGAAATGAAGATTGTCACTGGTGACCTCTTTCTTGCAAGAATAATAAGTATAAACAGACACTGTTAAAAATCAATTAACACATCTTTCTCAATATTAATGGTTTAACAACAGCCTACAAATTGCATTCCTGTACATTTGTGCAAATTATCTTCACATGAAGATAAAGCTAGAAATATGTAGTGGATCTGCAGGCTTCAAGATGCTCCTTGCCCCTTTTAGGCTACAGCAATTATGTAAGTGAATATAAAAAGACAAGATTTAACCCACACCTTCTTCGTAAACTTCGGAATTGGTTAAATTGTTCAAAATTCCTCCATCTGTATCAGCTGCCCTCAAATGAATTCCAAAGACACCAAGGGGTTACAACTACTGAATTAATTTTCTTACAGTCTGTGTTCTCTTTTGGGAGATTCACTTTCTCCAGTTATCCTGATCACCAATGTAAATTAAAGTGAGGGTAAATCAAAAAATTTGAGTTGCCACTACAACTAGAATAGGGAATAGAAGGGAATTTTTCCAAATGGGGACATCTGTTTTCATGACAGTTGAGAGGGGATTACCCTCATATTGGAAACATATCCTATCCCTTCCTGCTGAATCTATAGCAGGACAGGAAGTAAAAGTAAAATTTCCCTAATGAGACACAGACAACAACAAAAAACAAAACTATTTTCTCCTCTATCAATAATCACAAATTACAAATAAAGCTTTTGCTATGGAAGAAATAAAAACATCAAAACAGGGTTATTATCAATTAAATATCATAATTACAGTTTCCAATACATTTTATTCTTCTGTGATTATGACTTACTACTAAAACAGGGTAAATTATAATATGCCCATATATATATATATATATATATATATATATATATATATATATATATATATATATATATATATATATATATATGTGTATATATATATATATATATATATGTGTATATATATATATATATATATATATATATATATATATATATATATATATATATATATACTGCCGATATATTATATATGTATTTCTTGCCTTTGGGTTGTTGGGTTGAAAACCCCAAGAAAAAAAATTGAGAAACAGAGAGTCTGAGACCACGTCTTGTCCATTAAAATGCTGTTGATAAATCCAAGTCTATGTTTAATAGTTTACTATTGTTGTCAATGGGCTTCTGGGTATATACAGCGGGTAAAATAAGTATTGCACAAAACAAATCTGTTCAGAAATTAAGTTGTGTGTAATAACGTGGAATGACACAGGAAAAAGTATTGAACACATGAAGAAAAGGAAGTGCAAAAAGGTATGGAAAGCCAAGAAACCAGCTGAGATCCATCAGCAATTAGAAAGCAATTCTGTCCCTTGTTAGTGCAAATTAATATCAACTGGTTCAGTCTCAACTGATGGCCTATAAAAATGTACAGTATCTCGCAAAAGTGAGTACACCCCTCACATTTTTGTAAATATTGAAAATATATCTTTTCATGTGACAACACTGAAGAAATTACACTTTGCTACAATGTAAAGTAGTGAGTGTACAGCTTGTATAACAGTGTAAATTTGTTGTCCCCTCAAAATAATTCAACACACAGCCATTAATGTCTAAACTGCTGGCAGCAAAAGCGAGTACACCCCTAAGTGAAAATGTCCAAATTGGGCCCAATTAGCCATTTTCAGTGTCATGTAACTCGTTAGTGTTACAAGGTCTCAGATGTGAATGGGGAGCAGGTTTGTTAAATTTGGTGTTATCACACTCACTCTCTCATACTGGTCACTGGAAGTTCAACATGGCACCTCATTGCAAAGAACTCTGAGGATCTTAAAAAGAGAATTGTCACTCTACATAAAGATGGCCTAGGCAATAAGAAGGTTGCCAAGACCCTGAAACTGAGCTGCAGCATGGTGGACAAGACCATACAGCAGTTTAACTGGACAGGTCCCACTTAGAACAGGCCTTGCCTGGTCAACCAAAGAAGTTGAGGGCACATGCTCAGCGTCATATCCAGAGGTTGTTTTTGGGAAATAGACATATGAGTGCTGCCTACATTGCTGCAGAGGTTGAAGGAGCGTGGGGTCAGCCTGTCAATGCTCAGACCATACGCCATGCACTGCATCAAATAGGTCTGCATAGCTGTCATTCCAGAAGGAAGCCTCTTCTAAAGATGATGCACAAGAAAGGGCACAAGCAGTTTGCTGAAGACAAGCACGCTGAGCATGGATTACTGGAACCATGTCCTGTGGTCCAATAAGACCAAGATAAACTTATTTGGTTCAGATCATGTCAAGTGTGTGTGGCGGCAACCAGGGGAGGAGTAGGAATGAACTGAACACCCCCCCCCCCCCCCGGTTTGGTTTGCACCAGAACTTGCTAACAGACAAAAAATGTGTGCAAACATGTGAACACTGTTAAAGTCTATGGCACATGAATGTGAAAAATCTAAAATTTTAAAGGCTTATATGCAAGTTATTGCCAAAAAAGTGTTAGGGACCCGGTCCTGCCCCAGAGGACATGTATCAATGTAAAAATATGTTTTTAAAACTGCCTTTTTTCAGGAGCAGTGATTTTAAGAATGCTTAAAGTGAAACAATAAAAATTAAATATTCCTTTGAATATTGTGCCTGAGGGGGTCCCCTTAGTCTGCCTGTAAAGTAGCACCGTTTTCCCATGTTTAGAACAGTACCGCAGAAAAACAACTTTTCTAAAGGAAAATTGCTCATGGCTATAACGTATTGTCAGAACCTAGAAATATACATAAAACAATCATTGAAAAAAACAGCGTGCCCCCCCCCCCCCCAGTCCATACCAGTATCTGATATGGATACTAAGGGGAGCTCCACGGCAATTTTTTTTTATTTTTTAAATGGTGTGCCCCCCCCAAATTAATGCCAGACCCAAAGGGCCTGGTATGGACAAGGGAACCCATGCCGTTGTTTTCTTAATTCTGTCATAGGGCTTCCCTTAAAGCGGAGGTCCACCCTAAAGTGGACCTTCCGCTCATTGGAATCCTCCCCCCCTCCGGCGCCACAATTGGCACCTTTCAGGGGGGAAGGGGGGTGCAGGTACCTGTACAGTACAGGTATCTGCACCCACTTCCGGCGTAGATTCTGCAGAAGGTACGCCCCTTTCCGCAGAATCTACGCCCCTTTTCGAAAGTCCCCCGCTGCCTGCTGGGAAACCCACGGATCCCAGAGACAGCGGGGACCATCCTTATTGCGCAGCATGACTCGCGCATGCACAGTAGGGAACTGGGAAATGAATTAAAATCCACTACCTGATTCCCATACCCAAGATGGCGGCGGCAGCACCCGAGAGACGATCGAGAGATCGGCTTCGGGTGCCGACATCGCGGGCGTGCTGGGCGGGTAAGTGTCACTATTTTAAAAGTCAGCAGCTGCAGTATTTGTAGCTGCTGGCTTTAAAAAAAAAAAAAAACGGCGGACTCCCGCTTTAACCACCTGGGTGATGTCATTTACCCTTGTGGTCCACGTCAGGCAGCCGGGATCTCCTTCACTTCCTGCTCTGGAAACAGCATCCTGTGCATGAGAAAACACAGTTGATCACTGGGGAAAACTGGATTGTTGGCACCCCTCAAGGAGGACCCTATACATGACAGATATGTCTGTGATGTCTTAGTTTCCTTAAGTGCATTTATATTCGCGCTATTAAAATAACTTTTTAATATTGCACTTAGGTGCACCTCCCACCTTCTCTCTTTTACTATATACTCTGAACTGCAGTATATATACTATATGGACTGCACTATATACTCTGCTGAAAAAATTGGGCCTTATGTGTTGGTGATGCCAGAACACTGTAACCCCTCACAGTTACTCTTGTTGGGCGCAGGAATGGGCCTTGCTGTTAAATATTATTTCAAAAATTGTAATTACATGCCCTTTTTAAACAGGGGCAGAAAATTGGGCCTTAGGCAGTGGTGGTGGTGCCCTAAACCAAAAATATTGTTGGAAGCTAGCATCATCATGATTGAGGAGGAATAGGATAGGCAGCATAGGCAATCTTTAAGGGATCCCAGATCCATAGCAAATTCGATCAGTTACATCAGCATCAGGTGCTTGATAGCTGTTGATCCAAGGTGGATTCATTTTAATAAATATGAGCCTATCAACGGATCAATCACACTCTTTGATCCATTACAAACCCTCCAGCAGCACTGAATGTGTGTCCAGAAAGGACGCTGGATGAAGGACAGCCCAGTAGCTCAGTTGCATATTGAGCAAGTTCTAGCCAGTGGTCCAACCTCAAGACCCAATAACCCAGAAGATACTCTGTTAAAGTATGAAATGTATGTTAAAGTAGTTGAAAGGTCTCCAAGTCTGCTCTTGCCCCTAGATATTCCTGCACCTTATAATGTAGACGCTGGCAATGGTTGCTGGAACCTATCAGACCTTGGCGTTGAGGACTGAAAAATAGTTTAAAGGCATCGGTCAGCCGGCCACCTTCTCCACTGCTCTTCCTCTGACCGAATGAAGCCTCAGAAACACGTTGTCCAGCACCAGGAGATGGTAACCTCCCAGGGTCTGGAAATGTGTTACACAAACTTTTCTTCAAGGCCTCTTGAAGATGTTTCATCCTCTGCTAACTTTGTGAAGGCAGGATGAGTTCTGCAACCTTACCCTTGTAATGTGGTTCAAAAAGGGTTGCCAGCCAGTGATTATCCCTCTCCTTAATACCACAAATCCTAGGGTCCTTTTGCAGGCTTTGCAGAATCAGGGAGGCCATACAGCGTAGGTTTGCAGAGGAATTCGATACTGAGTCCCCTGGGTCACTAAGGATCACATTATCTGTAACTACCTCCTCCCAGTCACATACATCTCCTTGGGTTTCTGGGGACTGAAAACCATCCCTTGAAGACTGCTGCTGAGTGCTATCTTCTACATACATGCTGTTAGGTGCCTGGTGGTGAGCCTGACTTGACGGAAGAAGACCTCTCTTACAGCTCTGGTCCAGGGACCACTGGAATGGAGAGAGTGGCCCCATCAGCGCAGCGGGGTAGGAGTGTCTGAGCTGGAAGCAGCGGCTGGATCCTCTGGAAATTGGAACTGCAGAGTAGATGATGGATCAGCAGTCAGTGGTCAGCAGACACAGGAGCAGCAGGATGCAGTACACTTGAACTAAGCAGAGAAATGGTCAGACAGGCCGGGTCACAACAGATAAGGCAATCGGGTATGTCCAGCAGGCAGAAGCGAGGTACAGGCAGGTGGAGGTTCAGTAACAGAAGTTCAATCCAAAGCAAGGTCAGGCAGGCCGGGATCAGGACAGGAGAGGTCAGCAAGGTCAAATGAAAGCCAGGTCAGAAGATACGATCAGCAGGCAGATTACAGGGGACTCAGGTTCAGAGCTGCAGACAAAAAGCACTGAGCAAGTGCAGCTTCCCTCCTTAAGTAGGGCCACTGGTGCCAAACAGCGCTAACGTGCACACGTGTGCGTGCACTGTGCATGCACACATGCCCATCACGCACGTGCATGCCCCTGGGATGTGCACTGGTGCACACACATGTGCCAATGCCTGGCTTGCACTTTTGCCCGTTTCGTGAGGGCGAAACCCTGACACATGCTGACACAATCCTCCTCCCCTTCTTTCTGTGTGTTTGGAAGACCCGTAGGAATGCTAATGAGATAAAGGGGACCTTGAGATGAAAGGAAGTGCTCCTCTTCCTCCCGGTGTTCTGCCTCATGGGCCCTGTCCATGATTCCATGAAGCATGTGCTGCAGCAAGAAGACTAGAGGGACTGTGTGATTGATGCATGCATTGTCACTGCTCACCATCCTTGTGGCCTCCTAAAATGGTGATAGGACACATGCATCCTTGATCAGTAGCCACTGGCATGGTGAAAAGAAGCCAGGCTCTCCTGACCCTGTCCTGGTGCCATACTCACACAAGTACTCATTGATGCCCTTCTTCTATATGTGCAGCCACTGCAGCATTTTCAACGTTAAGTGCCACCTGGTGGGCATGTAACAAATGAGGTAGGTTGCATTCCCTTTGAATGTCATCCAACTGAGCACTGGCATTGTATGACCGGTAGAAATGACCAGACTTTTCTGACCTCACTCAGAAGATCTTGTAAGCCTGGGTACCTGGTCAAGAAACGCTGCACCACCAAATTCAGGACATGTGCCAAACATGGAACATGGGTCAAGTGTCCCTGTTAGAGGATGGTGAGAAGGTTGGTGCCATTGTCGCATACAACCATTGCTGGATGAAGCTGGTATGGCATCAACCGCCTCTGAGCCTGCCCCTGCAGAGCTGACAGAATCTCTGCACCAGTGTGGCTTCTGTCTACTAGGCAGACCCACTCAAGCACCGCATGACATCTTTTTGCCTGACTGCTTGCGTAGAGTTAAGTGTTTAGGGAGCACTGCTGGTTCAGAGGACAATTCTGCAGAAGAGGTCATAGAGGAAGAAGAAGAGGAGGGAGGGGAGCATACAGATGTTGTGGCAAAATCACCAACAGCTTTTTGGAGGTGTAGTGATGGAACAAACTCCCACACTGGACCCTGACTTGTATAATTCCCATTGCCAGCAGAGTTAACCAGTGCGCCATCAAGAAAAGGTAACATCCCTGCCCATGCCTGCTGGACCATGAGTCAGCGGTAATATTAACCTTACTGCTGACAAGGTCAAAACATTGCCTTCCACATGGCAGTAGAGAGCCTGAATGGCCTTACTTGAAAATAAATGGCGTTTTGGAACCTGACACTGTGGTACAGCACATTCCACAAATTCACGAAAGGGGGCAGTCTACCACCTGAAAAGGCAGCAGTTGCAGTGCTAGCAATTTGTCCACGTTAGCATTTAAATGCTGAGCATGTGGATGGCTGGGACCAAATTTGTTTTTAGAACTCAGCATCAGAAATTTGCCTGCTGAAATCAACTGGTGCTGTACTGCTAGAAATTGGCTGCAAGTACTTGTGACACCTATTGCTATACCTTTATTCCTCTCAGCACAGGTTTTTGAGAGGACTGAAGGTATAGGAGGGTTTGAGATGCCAGATGAGGAGCAAGGAGAAGTCTGCCATTTTCTTTGATGTGGGCCTTTCAGGTGCTGCTGCCAACAGACTGCATGGCAGGTTGTCATATGTCTGGTCAAGCATGGGTTGCCCAAGTGGCTGCTGTTCTGGCCATGCTTGATCTGCTTCAGACATATGTTACAAACAGCAACAGTGCGATCTACTGCACATGTGTCGAAAAAGGCCCACACCAAGGAACTTTTAAAAGTCAGGTGGGAGTTAGCAGTGCCCTGCACCTGTGGAGCTCTGAGGTGTGATGCAATATGGTTGCTGCCCTTGAGCTGACTCCTGAAGGACATCCTGCCTTGTTGGATTTGTGCCTCCTCCTCACTTTCCTCCTCTCTTTTCTCAGGCACGCAAGAACGGTCAGTGACCTCATCATCCCCTCCCTCTTCGTCACTGGAGCAAACTTGACTGTATGCTGCAGCTTGGGGAACATGACTGCCAGTTTCTTCTCCTTCTGTATCACCCCTCTCTCTAGGCTCACATTACTCCCTTTTTCCACCTGGGAACCAACATCGGAGCCCTCAAATTGCTGCGCATCCTCCAGCAGCATGTAACTGGCACTGTGGTCAAATAATTCTGGGGACTCTTCCGTGCATGATGGTGAGGCTACGGAAGGAGTAACTGCGGACAAGGAGCTGGTGGAATAGGCCACTTTGGTAGCTGTGTTGGAAGGCAAAGTACTATGAGCTTGGGTGACAGATGAGGAGAATGAGGACGGCTTCATTATCCACTCCATCAACTCTTCTGCATGATGTGGCTCAATAACACGGCCGGCAGCAGAAAAAAAGGACAAGCGTGCCCCAGGACCACCTGCAGAGGATGCACCATGTCCATGACCACCACTGTTGACTATACACACAAAGGCTGCTTGCCCTCTTTTAGTGGCTTCCGGACATGATGGGGATTTATTTCTTTCCACTGCGCAATACACTGTATTATATACTGTGTACACAGCCTGAAGTATATTAGAAACTGTACACCAGCTGCACTGTATTATATACTGTTTACATCACCTGAAGTATATTAGAGACTGTACACCACTGCACTGTATATATAGGCTACATATGCTACACTGAATGCAGAATATATATATATATATATATATATATATATATATTAGACTGTATATATGCAGTATCTCACAAATGTGAGTACATCCCTCACATTTTTGTATATATTTTATTATTATTTTATTATCTTTTCATGTGACAACACTGAAGAAATGACACTGTGCTACAATGTAAAGTAGTGAGTGTACAGCTTGTATAACAGTGTAAATTTACTGCCCCCCCCCCCCCCCCCCCCCCACACACACACACACACACACACACACACACACACACAGCCACTAATGTCTAAACTGCTGGCAACAAAAGTGAGCACACCCCTAAGTGAAAATGTCCAAATTGGACCCAATTAGCCATTTTACCTCCCCGATGTCATGGGACCCGTTAGTGTTACAAGGTCTCATGTGTGAATGGGGAGCAGGGGTGTTAAATTTGGTCTCACTCTCTTATACTGGTCACTGGAAGTTCAACATGGCACCTCATGGCAAAGAACTCTCTGAGGATCTGAAAAAAAAAGAACTGTTGCTCTTCATGAAGATGTCCTAGGCTATAAGAAGATTGCCATGACCCTGAAACTGAGCTGCAGCATGGTGGCCAAGACCATACACTGGTTTAATAACCATACAGCAGTTTAACAGGACAGGTTCCTCTCAGAAATTGGTCTGCATGGGTGTCGTCCCAGAAAGAAGCCCCTTCTAAAGATGATGCACAAGAAAGCCCTCAAATAGTTTGCTGAAAGCAAACAGACTAAGGACATGAATTACTGGAACCATGTCCTGTGGTCTGATGAGACCAAGATAAACCTGTTTGGTTCAGATGGTATCAAGTATGTCTGGCGGCAACCAGGTGAAGAGTACAAAAACAAGTTTGTCTTGCCTATAGTCAAGTATGGTGGTGCGAGTGTCATGGTCTGGGGCTGCATGAGTGTTGCCAGGACTGGGGAGCTACAGTTCATTGAGGGAACAATGAATGCCAACATGTACTGTGACATATTGAGGCAGAGCATGATCCCCTCCCTTGGGAGACTGGGCCACAGGGCAGTATTCCAACATGATAACAACCCCAAATACACCTCCAACACGACCACTGCCTTACTAAAGAAGCTGAGGGTAAAGGTGATAGACTGGCCAAGCATGCCTCCAGACCTAAACCCTCTTGAGCATCTGTGGGGCATCCTCAAATGGAAGGTGGAGGAGTGCAAGATCTCTAATATCCACCAGCTCTGTGATGTCTTCATGGAGGAGTGGAAGAGGAACCGATGGCAACTTGTGAATCTCTGGTGAACTCCATGCCCAAGAGGGTTAAAGCAGTGCTGGAAAATAATGATGGCCACACAATATATTGACACTTTGGGCCCAATTTGGACATTTTCATTAGGGGTGTACTCACTTTTGTTTCCAGTGGTTTAGACATTAATGGCTGTCTGTTGAGTTATTTTGAGGGGACCGCAAATGTACATTGTTATACAAGCTGTACATTCACTACTTTACATCATAGAAAAGTGTAATTTCTTCAGTGTTGTCACATGAAAAGATATAATAAAATAGTTGGGTGTACTCACTTTTGTGAGATACTGTATATGAATACACTGCTTGAATTTAGAGTACACACTGAATATATAGTCTACGTTAAATGCATATATGCATATATATATATATATATATATATATTAAATTTTTCATGCTCAATTAATCTTTTTTTTTTTTATCGATTAATCGACTAATTTCGATGAATTATAACACACATACAGATCCAACTACTTTTAGCTGATCTCCTTGCATTGCAACTCTGCATTAGTCAGTGGTAAATGTGATATACACTATATACAATCACCTGACACTAGTTCATTTCTACAATCCATGACTTAACTTCACAGTTCACACAAATACATTTTAAATTCAAACTGTAGCACTGACGTAAGTAATTTTTTTTTCACAATAGTGTGACAATCCCTCCACCTCCGATCTAACTAAGCACTCTCACCTTACGGCATGGACCCCTGTGCAAACATCTGGTCATGCAAGTGGGTATCAAAAGGGTTAAAACGGACCATAACTTTCTCTCACGGGTCCTTAGATCTCAGCAAGGATGCCAGGTCATGGGTAGAAAGAAAAGATCTAAGTGCTCACCGTTTAAGTATAAGATTTAATTTTGTGTTCAAACACAATCGTGTTAGTTCTGTAGGGTAGCAGCAAGTGACACCATGCGTAGCTCCTCCCCCGTATGCATTACGTTCAATCAGAACTTCGATGTCACCAGACTATTCCCTCCTTCCCTTAGTTAGCAGACGGAGGCATTTGGGGAAGGGGGGAGGAGTCCGGTGATGTCGATGTCTGTGACGTCACCAGATCTCCGACAAAACTCCTTGAAAACCCGGAAGCCGGCGGAGAGGTAAGTATTTTGATCAATCAAAAAAATTAACGATTAATCGAGGAATTAATCTTTAATTTACCACAGCCCTAATATATATATATATATATATATATATATATATATATATATAAATATATATATATATATATATATATATATATATATATATATATATATATATATATATATATTAGGGCTGTGGAAATTATTAGGGTTGCGGAATCATTATCCATAGTTAACCCTTTTTATCTCTTATAAATCACTTGTAATCTATAAACATTTGGAACAATAGTTGAAAAAAAAAAACGGGATAATAAATATAATAATAATAATAAATAAAATAATAAGATAATAATAATAAAAGTGTATATATATATATATATATAAAAATACAAAAAAAACTAAGATATCCAAAACGGTCTCATAATGTAGTATCATATCGGACGATTTTCAGCCGACCGATCCACATATTAAAGATCCATAGTAGCAAATGATCATAAAAATAAATAAAGATCAAAATCCGTGTTTAACCCCTTATATACAAAGAATCTAAGCGATTTATCCAGTAAACTTCTCTTTTTATCAATTCCAATTCCCTGTTATCCCTTGTCTGTTATTTGGAATACCATCAATTACCATGTACCTTAATTGAGAAACTGTCTAGAAAGAGGTAATTTATCAATTGTATCCCTAATAGAGTATTTATGCCTAGCTATTCTATCTTTAACTTTTTGTGTAGTTTCACCTATGTAAATTAAACCACATGGACATTTAATTTTATATATATATATATATATATATATATATATATATATATATATATATATATATAAATACACACACAAGGAAATGAACCAAAATTAGGGGGTTCCAAAAATATAACCTGTGTAGTAGGTGCACTATATTGGTCAGATCTGATCAATCGATTGTATATGGTCCTACCCTTTGGGTATGATGGTAAAGAAGAAAAACGGAATTCAGGGACAGCAGGATAGTTTTTACTTAATATGGACCAATGCTTTTTGATGATAGCATTAACTTTATTAGAAAAAGGATGAAACTGAGAAATTAAGGGAAGCCTGGGAGTAGTGTTTTTTTCTTTATCTATATTTAAATTGATGCATTCAAAATGTATTGTATCACTAGGATAACCACGTTGTCGCAGCCTCACCTCCATCTCACTCAGTCTATCCTCCTTATGAATAGATTGATCAGTGATCCTTGCGACTCTTTTTAACTGACTTCTTTGAATGGACTTAAATACACCAGGGGGTGGAAACTAGAAAAATTCAGTAATTGATTGCAATCTGTCAGTTTGCGATAAATGTTGCTAGCAATCCGTCCTTCCTGGATACATAATAAAGTATCCAGGAATGGAACATTTTCAACTGCAACTGACATATTAAACTTTAGACCAGGAACCAACTGGTTAAGGTATTCATTAAATAGCCATAATGATTCACTGTCACCCACCCATATGCCAATGCGTCATCAATTAATCTAAAATATGCCATACAATTATCTTTAAATAATTTACAATGATAAATAAATGCATTTTCCAACATGTTCATAAATGAATTGGCATATGGGGGGCAACATTAGAACCCATCGCTGTGCCTGTTAGTTTTAAATAATATGTATCCTTGAATAGAAAAAAATAATTCTTCGAATACAATCCTTAATAATTTAAAAATAAATTTGAATCCCAAGCTTCCCTTCATTTCTCATTTTCATCCTTTTTCTAATAAAGTTTATAATATCAAAAAGCATTGGTCCATATTAAGTAAAAACGATCCTGCTGTCCCTGAATTCCATTTTTCTCCTTTACCATCATACCAAAAGGGTAGGACCATATACAATCGATTGATCAGATCTGACCAATATAGTGCACCTACTACACGGGTCACATTTTTGGAACCCCCTCATTTTGGTTAATTTCCTTGTTTATCATGTATACAATGTTCTAGTATGATTAAGGGGAAATCCTTTAATCATACGACTAAAGGGTATAATATCCCTATAAAAGATACTTTCACAAGCTAATCGGCATATGTTATAAATATATAAATATATATATATATATATATATATATATATATATATATATATATATATATATATATATAATTACATGTCCATGTGGTTTAATTTACGTAGGTGAAACTACACAAAAAGTTAAAGATAGAATAGCTAGACATAAATACTTGATTAGGGATACAATTGATAAATTATCTCTTTCTAGACATTTTTTAGAAATGAATGTTTCTTTATTAAGGTACATGGTAATTGAGGTATTCCAAATAACATACGAGGGGGTAACAGGGTATTGGAATTGAGAAAAAGAGAAGTTTATTGGATAAATCGCTTAGATTCTGTGTATCCTAAGGGGTTAAACATGGATTTTGATCTTTATTTATTTTTATGATCATTTGATACTATGGATCTTTAAAATGTGGATCGGTCGGCTGAAAATCAGCCGATATGATACTACATTATGAGACCGTTTTGGATATCTTTGGATATTTTTGTGTTTTTTGTATTTTTTCTAAAGTGTGTACATATATAAATTAATCTGATCATTAATTGATTTTTTTTTATATATTTTTTTATAGATGAACTATATCACCAAGCATATTTTCATCTAGGGAGGGATCCTATTGTCCCGTGGTTTTATATATGATTGTATAGATTGTAACATGGGGGACCATTAACTCTCGTGGTAGATGCGTTTTCAGTGACCCAAGCGAGTCAGGAATTATATTTTAGAGCATGGTAGCCCATTTTTATTAAAACAGGAAAAGTAAAAGTCTGTAACAAAGGTTTCCCACACAGGGCTTCTTCAATAAATAAACACACAGAAAAGGCTAGCCCACCTGGCTCTTTATAGCAGTACTTCTGCACTTCATCCTGGTCACAGAGACCACAGTATTCCTCAACGTAGACAGCATCACCTTAGCACCCACAGCTCCACTCTGGCCTTAATCCTCATGTGGATGCACTGCCTCTTGCAGTTACACGTTCTGGCTGCCTCCTGAAGCCCCTCTGACTCCTGGAGACCTCCTGTCTCTCTGGGTGTGGAGTAGTCTTCAACTGGGAGGTATGAGGTCTGACCATACCCTCATTATAAGTGCTATGCTCATCTGAGCACACACCCTGCTGGTAAATTACAAAGTCTGGACACAGGGTTGGAGATCCCGTCCCACCCAAGACACTATGGAATCTCTAAACTACAGAGCCCCATGACCGATTACCAAAACCTGCAGAAAGCTGCAAAAGCAGTTTTTTCCAGTCCACATCTATGCTCCGTAGCCTTGCACCAAGCAAATGTGCATACCTTCTGTCGCCTAAACATATATATATATATATATATATATATATATATATATATATATATATATATAGAGCAAATACACTGCAACTAACTAACCTGCCTGCCCAATCTAGCTCAATCTAGCTCCGTTCACAGTCACACACTATACATAGCCCTTAAGGAAGCAGCCTTATATAGTGTGGGGCATGGACTTAGTTCCTTTGAGCCACGATTGGCCAAAGGCACCGTGGTGAATTCCATGCCCAAGAGGGTTAAGGCAGTGCTGGAAAATATTTTGAGGGGACAGCAAATTGACACTGTTATACAGGCTGTACACTGACTACTTTACATTGTAGAAAAGTGTAATTTCTTCAGTGTTGTCACATGAAAAGATATAATAAAATATTTACAAAAATATGAGGTGTACTCACTTTTGTGAGAAACTGTATCTCATTACCAAGGTGTCACACAAGAAACATCTCTTGATGGGTAAGGCAAAGAGCTCTCTCAAGACCTTCGCAACCTTATTTTTGCAAAACATACTGGTGGCATTGGTTACAGAAGCCTTTCAAAACTTCTGAATGTTCTAGTGCAGTGGTCATCAACCCTGTCCTCAGGGCCCACTAACAGGGCAGGATTTAAGTATTACCTTGGGGAGATGCAGACTGGAATACTGCAATCACTGAGCAGTAAATTATATCACCTGTGATGTATTTCAGTTATCTTGCAAACCTGGCCTGTTAGTGGGCCCAGAGGACAGGGTTGATGACCATTGTTCTAGTGATCACTGTTGGGGACATAATCCGGAAGCGAGAAGAACATAATTTCATCATAAACTGACCATGACCAGGTGCTCCTTGCAAGATTCCTGACAGAGACTTGAACAAAATTGTCAGAAGAGTTGCCCAAGAGCCAAGGAACACTTGTAAAGAGCTTCAGAAAGGAATTAGCAGGTACAGTTGTTTCAAAGAAAACAAAAGTAATGCACTCAAACGTCATGGCCTGTATGCATGCTCACCTCACAAGACTTCATTGTTGATGAAAAATAATGTTGAAGCTTGTTCAAAGTTTGCTGAACAACATTTAGAAAAGCCTGTGAAATACCAGGAGAATGTAGTCTGGTCAGATGAGACCAAAATGTAACTCTTTGGATGCCACAATACACACCATTAGGGATGAGCTTCGTGTTCGAGTCGAACATACGTTCGACTCGAACATTGGCTGTTCGTCCGTTCGGCGAAGTCCGAACATTTTGGTCCGTTCGCGCCAAATTCGTGTGGCGCTCACGGCCCACAATGCACTGCGATGGCGCAGTGCATTGCTGGCTCATGATTGGCCAAGCATGCACTGTGACCCCGCATGCTTGGCCAATCGCAGCGCCAGCAGCGAGGAGAGCCATGATTGGCCACAGGCAGGATGCCTGTGGCCAATCATAGCTCAGGCTGTGTAGTCCACGCCCCACACTATATAAGGCCACCAGCGCGGCGGCCTTGTGTAGTGTGTTGGCGTCTGAAGCAGTGGGTGTTCTGTGTACCTTCAACACAGTACACACCGATCGTTTTCGGCCGATTTTCGATCTTGCTGTTGTGTAGTGGTTATTGTCTGCGTGCCCTGACCGCAGTATACACCGCTATATTCACCTCACCTATATAGCTAGTGATCTATCTTTTATAATAGAGCTTGCAGTCAGTAGTGTTAGGAGATAATGCGTGCTGTCTGCGTGCTCTGTACCCAGTACATACCGCTATATCCACCTACATAGCTGTTCTCTATTTGAGCCCACTTGCCATCTGCAGGAGTTATTGGAAGTTGTGTGTGCCTCCAGCACAGCACAGTATACATCTGTATATACCCCTTTATCTCTGGTGTTCTATAATAAAGGCATCTGCAGGAGTTAGTGGGTGTTCTGTGTACCTTCAACACAGTACACACCGATCGTTTTCGGAGGATTTTCGATCTTGCTGTTGTGTAGTGGTTGTTGTCTGCGTGCCCTGACCGCAGTATACACCGCTATATTCACCTCACCTATATAGCTAGTGATCTATCTTTTATAATAGAGCTTGCAGTCAGTAGTGTTAGGAGCTAGTGCGTGCTGTCTGCGTGCTCTGTACCCAGTACATACCGCTATATCCACCTACATAGCTCTTCTCTATTTGAGACCACTTGCCATCTGCAGGAGTTATTGGAAGTTGTGTGTGCCTCCAGCACAGCACAGTATACATCTGTATATACCCCTTTATCTCTGGTGTTCTATAATAAAGGCATCTGCAGGAGTTAGTGGGTGTTGTGTGCCTCTAGCACAATATACACTACCCAACTGCTTTTTTACCCAACTCCCTTCAGGCCATTACCATGTCTGGAAGGCCAGCAAGGAGAGGCAGACAGGCGCGAGCCAATAAAAGAGGGCAAGCAGGCTCTGTGTCTAGAGACAACAGTGCTGGTCGTGGACGTGGTGCATTGTCATCAGCACGTGGCCATGGGACACGCTTGTCCTTCTTTTCGGCAGCTGGACGTGTTGAACCGCAACATGCCAACGACTTGGTAGAGTGGATGACCAAGCCCTCTTCATCCTCCTCATCCTCTCTCACCCAGTCTCAGGGTACTAGCAAAGCAGCTGCCAACGCATCGTCTTCCCTCCTCTCAATGTCATCATCAGTGACTCCTTCCCTAGACCCACCACGTCCTCCTGAGGAGTCTCCTGAACTCTTTGAGCACAGTGTTGAGTACATGCTCCAGGAGGATGCCCAGTGTTTTGTGGGCTCTAATGATGACACTCAGCTAGAGGAAGGCAGTAGCGTGAGCGCAGAGAGAGGGGATGCTCAAGAAGGACAGCAATCTGGCAGTCATGTTCCACAAGCTGCAGCATACTGCCAGGTTTGCTACAGCGATGAAGAGGGAGGGGATGATGAGGGCACTGACTCCACCTGGGTGCCTGGAAGGAGAGAGGAGGAGGAGGAGGAGGAGGCACATGTCCAACGAGGCAGGATGCCCTCCGGGGGCCAGCTTAGGGGCAGCACACCGACTGAATCACACCGCAGAGCTCCGCCTGTGCAGAGCGCTGCCTCTGCGCGTTATTCTAAAAGTTCTTTGGTGTGGGCCTTTTTTGAGACGAGTGCATCAGATCGCACCGCTGCTATTTGCAACATATGTCTCAAGCGTATCTCACGTGGCCAAAACATCAGCCGCTTGGGCACCACATGCTTGACCAGACATATGTTGACCTGCCATGCAGCTCGTTGGCAAGCGTACCTCAAAGACCCACACCAAAGAACAAAGCGGACCTCTCCTTGCTCCTCATCAGCTGGCATCTCCAACCCCACTAGACCTTCAATCCTCTCTGAAACCTGCTCTGAGAGGAATGAAGGTGTAGAATTAGGTGTGTCACAGCCAAGTGCTTCCGGGAACTCTGCTAGCGGTACACCCACGTCCGATTATAGCAGGCAAATGTCCCTGCCCCAGCTGCTGGACCGGCGAAAGAAGTGCACTCCCAGCCATCCACATGCCCAGCGGTTGAATGCTAGCTTGGCTAAATTGCTAGCACTTCAACTGCTGCCTTTTCAGTTGGTAGACTCGGCTCCCTTCCGTGAGTTTGTACAATGTGCGGTTCCTCAGTGGCAGGTCCCCAAACGCCACTTTTTCACACGGAAGGCGATTCCGGCTCTCTACCGGCATGTGGAAGGCAATGTCCTTGCCTCGCTGGACAGGGCGGTCAGCGGTAAGGTGCATATTACCGCTGACTCATGGTCCAGCAGGCATGGACAGGGACGTTACATGTCTTTCACGGCCCATTGGGTCACTCTTCTGGCAGCTGGGAAGGATGCAGGACAAGGTGCAGTAGTGTTGGAGGTTGTTCCGCCACCATGCCTCCAAAATGCTACTATTGGTTGTGACACACCTCTCTCCTCCACCCCCTCCTCTTCTTCTTCCTCCATGGCCTCTTCCAGTGCTCTGTCCTCAGAACCAGCGGTGCTCCGTAGGCGTTCCAGGGGCTACGCAAGTACGCAGGCAAAACGATGCCATGCCGTGCTTGCGCTGGTTTGTTTGGGGGACAGGAGCCACACTGGGGCGGATGTTTTGTCAGCTCTGCAGGGGCAGGCCGAGAGGTGGTTGACGCCACACCAGCTTAAGCCAGGAATGGTGGTTTGCGACAATGGCACCAACCTCCTCTCCGCCCTCCGACAGGGACAACTGACCCATGTGCCCTGTGTAGCTCACGTCCTTAACCTGATGGTGCAGCGGTTCTTGGGCAGGTACCCCGGCTTACAGGATGTCCTGAAGCAGGCCAGGAAAGTCTGTGTGCATTTCCGCCGATCATTTAATGCCTGTGCTCGGCTGGCTGAGCTCCAAAAGGAGTTGAACCTGCCCAAGAACCGCCTTATATGTGACATGCCCACCAGATGGAACTCAACATTGGCCATGCTGCAGCGGCTGCACACGCAGCAGAGGGCCATCAATGAGTACCTGTGCGACTACGGCACCAGGACAGGGTCAGGGGAGCTCGGTTTTTTCTCACCACGCCAGTGGGGCATGATCAGGGATGCATGCACTGTCCTGTCACCGTTTGAGGAGGCCACAAGGATGGTGAGCAGTGACAGTGCATGCATCAGTGACACTGTACCTCTTGTCCACCTCTTGGAGCATACGCTGCGTGGAATAATGGACAAGGCACTTGAGGCAGAACAGAGGCAGGAAGAGGAGGACTTCCTTGCCTCTCAAGGCCCCCTTTATCCAGACAGTGTTCCTGCTGTGCCACCCATCACACAGGAAGAGGATGAGGAGGAGGAAGAGGAGGAGGAGGATGATTGTGTCAGCATGGAGGTGGAGGCTGGCACTCAGCATCAGCATCAGCAGCAGCAGTCTTGTAGGGATGATTTACAGTCCCAAGAAACACGTGGACTTGTACGTGGCTGGGAGGAGGTAGCTGCAGATCATGTTGTCCTTAGTGACCCAGAGGACTCCGGACCGAATGCCTCAGCTAACCTACGCTGCATGGCCTCCCTGATCCTGCAAAGCCTGCGGAAGGATCCTCGTCTTTCTTCGGATCAAGGAGAGGGACCATTACTGGCTGGCCACTCTCCTTGATCCACGGTACAAGGGTAAGGTTGCCGACCTTATCTTGCCATCGCAGAGGGAGCAGAGGATGAGACATCTCCGGGAGGCCTTGCAGAAAGGTCTGTGCAACGCGTTCCCAGAGACTGGGAGGTTACAAACTCCTGGTCCTGGACAACGTGTTGCTGAGGCATCGGTCAGAAGGAGCGGTGGAGAAGGTGGCCGTCTGACTGATGCTTTTAGACAATTTTTTAGTCCGCAGCCCCAAGGTATGATTGGTTTCAGCACCCATCGCCAGCGTCTGATTTACATGGTGCAGGAATACCTAGGGGCAAGGTCAGACTTGGACACCTTTCCCACCGAAAATCCTCTGGCTTACTGGGTCTTGAGGATGGATCACTGGCCAGAGCTTGCACAGTATGCAATTGAGCTACTGGCCTGTCCTGCATCCAGCGTTCTTTCGGAACGCACCTTCAGTGCTGCTGGTGGCTTTGTTACCGATCACAGGGTGCGCCTGTCCACCGAATCAGTTGATCGACTGACCTTCATCAAGATGAATCAGTCTTGGATCACCCACAGCTACCAAGCACCTGAAGCTGATGTAACAGAATAATTTTTTTTTTAAATATCACATCCCTTCAAGACTGCCTATGCTGATGCTGAGTGACTGTCCTGTTATGTTGATTGTCTATCCTCTTCCTCCTCCGCTGATATGTTGGAAGAACATTTCTGGTTCTGGTTGATGCCATCAGCCCAATTTTTCTGCCCCTGTTTAACAGGGGCGTTTAAGTACAATTTTTGATGCAATGCTTTGCAGCAGGGCTAATTCCTGCAATAAAACAAGAGTATATGGGAGAGGTTGCAGTGTGGTGGCACCAGCACCAGTGCCTAAGGCCCAATTTTTCTGCCCCTGTTTAACAGGGGCGTTTAATTACAATTTTTGATGCAATGCTTTGCAGCAGGGCTAATTCCTGCAATAAAACTAGAGTATATGGCAGAGGTTGCAGTGTGGTGGCACCAGCACCAGTGCCTAAGGCCCAATTTTTCTGCCCCTGATTAACAGGGGCGTTTAATTACAATTTTTGATGCAATGCTTTGCAGCAGGGCTAATTCCTGCAATAAAACTAGAGTATATGGAAGAGGTTGCAGTGTGGTGGCACCAGCACCAGTGCCTAAGGCCAAATTTTTCTGCCCCTGTTTAACAGGGACATGTAATTACAATTCTTGATATAATATTTCACAGGAGGGCCCCTTCCTGTGCCCACTCAGAGTAACGGTGAGGACTTATAGTGTTGTGGCACCAGCACCACAACCACCAAAGGTCAATTTTTCTACCACTGTTCAACAATGGCATGTAATTACAATTCTTGATATAATCGTTCACAGCAGGGCGCTCCAGCGCCCACCAAGAGTCACTTTGAGGGCTTACAATGTTGTGGCAAAACCAACACCTTGTTCCGCCATTTCTGCAGAGCATATAGGGCAGGCCCCTACTTTCAAACATCCAATTTACAAACATCTCCTACTTGCAAACGGAAGGAGACAACAGCAAGTGAGATGAAAAAAGATGGACGACAAAACAAATTATACAGGGGTGATAACCCTTCCCTATGTTTTCCAAAAAGCTTAAAAATAGTTTTTTTGACTGGAGCTACACTTTAAAAATGTACCAGTTGAAAATTACAAACAGATTCAACTTAACACAACAAACCTACACAGTCCCTGTCTTGTTTGCACCGCCTGTATACTGCTGTTCTGAGTATATAGGGCCTGGGGGCCACACGCATTTCCTTTTTTTAATATGGGCACAGGGTTCCCCTTAATATGCGTACAAGACCCAAATAGGCTGGTAATGGCTGGTAATGGAGGGCTACCCATGCCATTTTTCTCAATGATTTTCAACCATATTGCAGGAACCAGATATAACATTAAAACCGCAAGCAGTTTTAAATGGTGTTATTTCCGTTTAATGTCATTTTGTGCAGGGACTGTTCTAAACACGGGAAACACGTGGCACTTCACAGGCATACTACAGACACCCCCCAGGCACCATATTTAAAGCAATATTTCACTTTTTTTTCACTTTAATCGTCATTAAAATCAGTGCTCCCGCCAAAACGGCCATTTTTAAAAACATTTTAGGCATTGACCCATATCCCCTGGGGCAGGAGCCAGGTCCCCAAACCCTTTTTAGGACAGTATCTTGCATATTAGCCGTTAAAATTAGCACTTTTCATTTTGAACGTTCGAGTCCCATAGACTTCAATGGGGTTCTAAAGTTCGTTCGAATTTGGGGTCCGTTCGAAAGTTCTGGTGCGAACCGAACCGGGGGGTGTTCGGCTCATCCCTACACACCATGTTTGGAGGTCAAATTACACTGCACATCAACCCAAAAACACAACAGTGAAGTTTGGATGTGGGAACTTCATGGCATTGGGCTGTTTCTCAGCATACAGTACTGGCATAGTTCATATCATTGAAGAAAGGATGAATGGAAAAATGTACCAATACATTCTTGATAAAAATCTGCTACCATCTACCAGGATAATGAAGATGAAATTAGGGTGGCCATTTCAGCAAGACAATCATTCCAAATACAAAGCCAAAGAAACTCTCAATTGGTTTCAAAAAAAGAAAATAAAGCTGCAAGAATGACCCAGAGAATCACCAAATTTGAATCCAATAGAAAATCTATGGAAAGCACTAAAGATCAGAGTTCATAGAAGAGGCCTACGGACGAAAGGGCCAAAATTACACCTGAGTAATGCATGCAACTAGTTTCTTCATACAGGAGGCATCTTGAAGTTGTCATTACCAACAAAGAACCAAGTATTAAATACATTTCAGTTTGCATGTCCAATGCTTTTTCCCTGTGTCATTCCATTTTATTGCACATGACTTAATTTCTGAACTTTGCATGTATAGATTGCATGGGTTGTTACCGACATGTGATGTAATGTCAATAGCACCTTTAGAAATACATTAACCTAGAAAAATGGTGACGTGTTCAATACTTATTTTACCCACTGTATACTGCATATATACACTATATAACCAAAAGTATTTGGGCACCTGCCTTTACATGCACATGAACTTTAACCACTTGCCTACCTGCTCACACAGATATACTGTGGCAGGTCATCTCTCCTGCGCAAACTGACATACCTGTACATCAGCCCATAAAAGCAGAACTTGATGTCTGCCGGCGGCCCGGGATCACGGTGAGGAGAGGTAGAATGTGGAACTGCCTATGCAAACAAGGCATTTCCCCATTCTGCCTAGTGACATGACAAGAATCTACTGCTCCCAGTGATCAGAAGCAGTGATCTCTGTCATGTTTCAGTAAGCCCCTCCCCCTACAGTTAGAACATTCTGAGGGAACACACTTACCCCCTTGATCACCCCCTAGTGTTAACCCCTTCCCTGTCAGTGTTATTTTTACATTGATCAGTGCATTTTTATAGCACTGATCAATGTAATAATGTTACTGGTCCCCAAAAAGTGTAATTTGGGGTCAGATTTGTCCGCCGCAATGCTGCAGTCCTGCTAAAAATTACAGATCGCCGTCATTACCAGTAAAAACAATAGTCTCCACTCTAATTCATCCCAAAGGTGTTTTATCACCAGGACTCTGTGCAGTTCAGTCAAGTTACTCCACCCCAAATTCGCTCATCCATGTCTTTATGGACCTTGCTTTGTGCACTGGTGTGTAGTCATGTTGGAATAGGAAGGGGCCATTCCCAAATTGTTCCCACAAATTTGGGAGCATGAAATTGTTCAAAATGTATGCTGACGCCTTAAGAGTTCCACTCACTGGAACTAAGAGGCCAAGCCCAACCCCTGAAAAACAACTCCACACCATAATCCCTCCTCCATCAAATGATTTGGACTAGTGCACAAAGAAAGATCCATAAAGACATGGATGAGCCAGTTTGAGGTGAAGGAACTTGATTGGAATGCACAGAGTCTTGAGTTGAACTCGATAGAAAACCTGCAAGCCAGACCTTCTCCCCCCAATATTAGTGCCTGAGCTTACAAATGCGTTTCTAGAAGAATGGTCAAACATTGTCACACTCCTAAACCTTGCTGACAGCCTTCCCAGAGGAGTTGAAGCTGCTATAGCTGCAAAGGTGGGGCCAAATCAATATTGAACCCTACGGACTAAGACTGGGATGCCATTAACCACTTCAGCCCTGGAAGGATTTGTCCCATTTCTAACCAAGTCATTTTTTGTGATATGGCACTGCGTCATTTTAACTGGCAATTGCACAGTTGTGCAAAGTTGTACCCAAACAAAATGTATGTCCTTTTTTCCCCCACAAATAGAGCTTTCTTTTGGTGGTATTTTATCACCTCTGCGGTTTTTATTTTTTGCACTATAAATAAAAAAAGCATACATTTTGAAAAAAACACAATATTTTGTAATTTTTGCTATAATAAATATCCAAAAAAATCGCACCTACCACATACCTAACCAACTCCATCACAAGGAGTTACAGGGCTATCTCACCTTACAACCTCTGAGATGCTGAACATACTTTAGGGTCTGTGATGATCCCATTTCAACACAACCCAATTTAGACTGGATTTTGCCAAAGTATCGACCATAAACTGGTCACTGCCCATCCACACACATGCGAGAAAGGGAGCTTTCTGATATAGATTGGGTATACTTCTGGATCGTTCTTCCCTACCAGCCAGCACAGATAATAATGCCTTTCCATTCTGGACATATTTCCAGATCAGACATTGCCTAAAAGAAGCTGACTTACTCTCCTCTGATATTCTATTAAAAACTAACAAAGCTTGTTTAAGCTGGGAAAGAGACCTACAAACAGAAATGACAGAGGCACAATGGGAACACATTTCTAAGATAACACATAAAAGCTCTCTCAATGTCACGATCCAAGAAAATAACTATAAAATCCTAATGCGCTGGTACAGAACCCCAGTAATTCTTAACAAATATAATCATGCCCTTTCTGATAAATTCTGGAGATGTGCCAAGGAAACAGGTACTTTAGAATACATATGGTGATACTGTCCTCTAATCCAGTCATTCTGGACCCAAATACGGGAACTGACATCACAAATTTCTACATACACTCTAGAGCACACCCCAGCACAGTTCGTCCTTCACCACATGGAAATACCGACACGCCAGTACTGCAAAACACTAATACCACTCCTAATAAATGCAGCCAAACTGTGTATCCCTCTTCATTGAGGAACAACCCATGTTTCGACCATCCCTGAATGGTTCAAATGAGTGGAAAAAATTGCTGAAATGGAGGAACTAATCTCCATAGCCAAAGATTGTCCAACTAAATTTTCACACACATGGGCCTGTTGGACCCACTTCCGCACCACAGATCAGTACAAACTATTGACAAGCCAAACTACTACGAACCACACACCCCAGGACGATGGACCTCAATGGCCTCCCTCACCTAAACAAGTGAAGATTGAAGGAGAACTCTTATCAATTTATCTAAACAAACACTCAAATATCTCCAGACCAGATGTCCTTATCCACATTACTCCAATCCTTTGGGAATGGTGGTGGAGACTGGGAGGTTTCTTTCTTCTTTTTTCTGCCCCACCTCCTCTTCATCCCTTTCCTCTCCTCTCTTCTTGGGTTTACACACAAATTAACCCCTCCATCTAACAAAGCTCCATTTCTCCAAACACTGATATTTAACCAACTTTAGCTGCTTAGGTCTTAGATTAAATTAATTACTCAAAGTTGGTTATTACCTCATGTTCTAGCAAATCTCCAGTCCTATCCACGAAACACATCCAAACATACTTTGGTATCAGACAGAAGTACTATTAATGTGATAAACATAATTATTTAGCAGATGATCCATAACCATACCTCATATTTTTATAATTGTTTACTTATGGACTTAAGCTGGAAAGTGTTCTACAACCATTATTGCTCGCTAGTTCTGATCACCGCTGCTGTTAAATCTCTTGCATTGCCTCAGACACCTTGTTTAAATGCAATGTAAACCTTATTTCATTTACCATTGAAATATTACGGAAAATAAAATCAAAAAAAAAAAATTTAATTAAATTTCTTCATCAGTTTAGGCCAATATATATTCTTCTACATATTTTTGGTAAAAAAAAAAATACAATAAGCGTATATTGATTGGTTTGCACAAAAGTTATTTGGGACCATTGACATTTATATAGCGATCAGAGCTAAAAAATAGCCATTACTGGCGGGTAAGGGATTAACACTAGGGGGAGATCAAGGGTTAACTGTGTTCTTTAGGTGTGTTCTAACTGTAGGGGGGATGGGATTGCCTGCTACTTATTAGGAACACACAATCTGTCTCCTCTCCCATGAGAGAACCGGGATGTGTGTGTTTAACACACACATATCCCGGTTCTCGTTCTGTCACAAGTGATTGCGGGTACCAGGCAGTCATCGAGCCCGCCAGGCACGCGCATTGGCTCTAGGGACACAGGGCCTGCTATCATGTCATAAAGGAGCGACATATACGGCGATTTGAGCAGCCATGCCAATCTTCCACAGTATAGCTGTGGTGGCGGGTCGGCTAGCCTTTAAAGTTCATATATGTAAAGGCAGGCATCCAATACTTTTGACAATATAGAGTATGTACTTATGGGTACATTTATATGTTGGTTGCAGTAATTTCTCAACTCCCAATTACTTTGATTAGATTGCTGGTTAATTCACCAGGAAGGGAATCCTCTCTGTTCACAGAGGACCTGTCCTGGATGGAGGCACTGTCAGTTGTATTATTAAAACAATCCTTCCACTTAGGGAAGGTTCTAATTCTTTTATATACTTATAGGTTTAGCACAATATCCTCTTTGGACAGAGACATTTTCCATAGCCATTCATAGCAGGGTTACATATGCATCTCTAGTTTTGTTCTTAATTTAAAGCATATCTTGTTGTAAAGTGCTACACTCACTGTTGTCACTAAATAAATCCTGTATAATAACAATAATAATAATAATATCTAAACAAAACTTTATTTTTATTTTTTGCATAGTTTAGCCTCTGTGTCCCATTAGGGAGATTTCACTTCACACCCTGTCCTATAGGCTCAACAGGAAGTGAGAGGTAAACTCAGAATTCCCCTATTAGAGGATAGGATAGGATAGAAACAAGTATACCCGTTGTAGGATTCCCCTTTATTGCTTTCCTAGTGGCAGCTAGGGGCAACTTTACTTCTGCTTTCATTTCCCATGACATTGGTAGCCAGGACAAATAGACATAGTGAGGCTGATTTATAAAAATATTTGAGAATATTCACATAATACATTGTGTGAATATTCATTCTAATTAACCAAGCATGTCCAGATAAAATGTGTAAACAGAAATTTTCTTTTAACTTAATACCTTTGCGCCCACACTATAGCCAAAATACGTCTACAGCTCAGGCCTAAATTGCCAGGAGAATGTCCATGTATTTCCTCCTGATCACGCTCTGTGATCATTGAGTCTATGAGATCCAGGCCCTTACCACATGATCAGCTGTCAGCCAATGACAGCTGATCACATGATGTAAACAGAAGTCGGTAATCTGCTTTTTTTCCCTCACGCTGACAGTGTGAGGAGAAAAAAAAAGCTGATTACTGGTATTGTGTAAATGTCCCAAGTGCCCACCTGTGCTACCTATCAATGCCCACCAGTGCCACCTATCAGTGCCCATCAGTGCTACCAATCAGTGCCCATCAGTGCATCATCATCAGTGCCACCTATCAGTGGTGCCTATCAGTGTCACCTATCAGTGCCTATCAATACCCATAAGTGTCCCCTATCAGTGCCCATCAGAGCCACCTATTAGTGCCCTTCAGTGCTGGCTATCAGTGTCCTCCAGTGCCACCTATCACTGCAGCCTCATCAGTGCCTCTTGATCAGTGCCCACCAGTGCTGCCTCATTATTGCCACATATCAGTGCCCATCAGTGCTGCCTCATCAGTGCCTATAAGTACAGCCGATCAGTGTCACCTATCCGTTCCCATCAGTGCAGTCTATCAGTGCCCATCAATGCAGCCTCATCAGCACACATCAATGAAGGAGAAAAATGACCTGTTTGCAAAATATTATAACAAATTATGAAAACTGATTTTTTTTTTTTCAAAAATGTTTTTTTTTTTGTTTAGCAAAAAATAAAAACCACAGTACTGCTTAAATACCACCAAAATGAATCTCTATTTGTGTGAAAAAAACATGATAACAATTTAATCTGGGTACAGTGTAGCATGACAGCGCAATTGTCATTCAAAGTGCAATAGCACTGAAAACTGAAAATTGGCCTGGGCAGGAAGGGGGTTTAAGTGCCCAGTAAGCAAGTGGTTAATTAGATCATCAAAGTAAACCTTCACATAATTTAATGTATGTACACACTCAAATTCTTCTGTAAAGCAACCTCAGTGAATCTTCCTGACAGGGACACAGACTGCAACACAGAACAGGAGACAAACGCTTTTAAGGAGTAAAGAGATCATAGACTTCCTCTTCCACCCCTTTCACACTGGGGCGCTTTGCAGGCACTATAGCGCTAAAAATATCTCCTGCAAATCGCTCCCTGAAGGAGCCGCTGCTGTCTCTCCAATGTGAAAGCCCCGTGGGCCCCGCTATTTTTAGCTCAGCTTTACCGTAGTTTTAGCGGCGCTATTCGGCCACTAGCGGGGCGGTTTTAACCGCCGGTATCTCAACGCTGCCCCAATGATTTCAATGGGGAGCAGCAGTGGAGGAGGCTCCTTCATCGCTCCAAAGAAGCTTCTGGGTAGGACTTTTTCTAACAACCAGTCAGTGCAAAATCCTTGCAAAAGCCTTTAAGGGTCTGGCATACTTATCTACTGTTTTCTACTATACTGCAATTTATTTTTTTAGGTGTTCATCATGAATTGTTACAATCCTTCAGGTCTCATGCTGCTTCAAAGGTAATTCTCCTTTGTGATGCAGCCTGAATGCACTGTCATTCCAAAGTAACTAATACTAACTATGTATTCAGAGTTGTTTCCTGTTATAGTGTGCAAAGATATTTTTATTGTGCTGTTTTTCTTCTCATTTTGTAGACAATAGATGCCATATTCTATTGAATCTAATAATGTGGTGGTCAGAACATGTTAGAGTTCTACCATATTGTATTAAACAATTCCTTCAATTATGACCAAAGATTCACTCTATCATTTTACTTTTATATTTATCTAATAATCTATGAAGCTACACTATAAAGTAGACATGGCACACTTCAATACATCAGTGCATATTGTTACAACTATAGCGATACCCTCACTTAAGAGGGCCGCAAGTTTGTTTTGGGTCCTGAGCACAGCTCCGCCAACCCCCCAGCAATCTGCACTACCCACTCTGGCACAGTTAGTATCTAGCAATACACATTAAATCACTTATACTCGAAATATGTGTGTGTGCGTGGGTGGATAACTCAAGCTCATAGACAATCTTTGAAAGTATATAACTGACTTTACTTGTTGTTTTTATAAAAGGAATAACATGAATCAAACATTTGGATTGCAACACATAAGCAGGTCCCTGCAGTAACCAGTAATAAAGATAAACAGAGTAATCAGCATAAGAAAGTATTGCTATGCAACTCTAACGCTGCCCTTTTTCAGCTATTTCCCCGCATGGGTAAACTAACACCCAGCACTATCTACCTATGCAGTCAGGCCTGACTGATCTAGATGGAAGTCCAGTGAAACAATATTCGCTAGCAATCTTTCGGTGGTGCACTTGAAGAACAACTTTGTAATCCAAACGAATAATAAAGATAAAGTGTCTGTCTTTAAACAGCTCTCACCACCCGGACAAGTCCAAGTCCGATTCGTCTAGGAACAGGAATCCACCGACCTCCGAGTCTTCAATCCTTCTGGTGTACTGCAGCAAGGATGAGAAGATGTCTCTCAGGTACAGCTAGGCTGGCAGAGGGCTCTTTGGAAAAGAGCACAAGGCCCAGGCTTCAGGCCTTGTGCCTCCAGCAGTCCAGCACAGACCTCCTCTTGCTAGGAGAAAGGGGGGTGTCCAAAGAGGAAGAACTAGGCCTCTCCCCCTCCTTATATATCCTCCCCCATGAGTCTCTGAGGCATAACTCCAAACATCCTGGGAACCAGCGGGGTTCTGGGAACAGTAGTTTTATAGTCCTTAAAGAGACCCCGCTACACAACATTGTTTGAATAGTTTCTTATATGATGCTCTTTAATATCCACATATCTCTCACTTTTTAAGTAGTTATTATAAACTTTGGAAGCCATAGTGTCTGCTGCACATCAGCTGTAATTTTCTTGTCCTTTATCTATAACACAAGTAAATGAGTTGTTTCCATTGCACAATAGTATCTAAACTGAAATCTCAGCAGCTGTTTATTTCGAGGCTTATGCAATGTAAATCTGTCATGTGCTGTAGCCTAATAAATAGGAGTATGACTTCCACTTGAAAAAATCGTACAAATTCAAATCCTATAAATCAGTCTCATGATGAATTACAGGAGACACATTTACCAAATGCAGTCTGCTATAAATTGATGATGCTGATCTGTGAATGGTTGATGAGCCTCACATGACTACTCATAACTTTTTACTTCATGCTGACTACAAAATTAATTGTCTAGCACTGAAGTTAGCAAAACAGCTTCCACAGATTTAAATATTAGAGTTAATAAATCAGAAATCCATTGTGTTCCTTTTATCTAAATTATTCTTTTTCAGTCACATCACTGTTCTCGTGCTTCTAAAATGCAGTATTTATGTTACACATAGGGATACATTTTACTGATTTGGCCCCCATAGGGAGCTTTTATAAAAAATAGACTTCTGCTTTCAGCAATAGGAGGATATCAACACTGGTCATTTTTAATGCAAAGCTCCTGATGTAGAAAGTGGTGTCCTATACTATTCTATGTTATGTAGAGAAATACATTCTTCATTGTTTAAGCTCTGCAAGGTTATAGATCAGAAAATATGCTGTGATGAGAAAACAAAGCACCTTTTATCACTTCCATTTTGATTGGAACTCTTGTGCAAACCATAGGACATTTTGTGTCAGCCTACGCTTTTAGAGTTTTTCCAGTGAAGAACTTTTTTTAAGAATGCCTTTCCACTACATTGGATGAACAATACAGCAAGCCTGTAGGGTGCAATATATTTAATTGAACACTATACCAAATCTGCTTATAGATTTCAACACCATGGTGAACCATGCCAGTAGAATGTGCCAATGAAAATGGTATGCATACACAAGATAGAAAGAAAAGTAATCGCATTACTTCCCTATATACTAACCCCTCCGCCCAAATCCGCATTAATGGTACACTAAGTGACCCCTTTACCTTACACAATGGCACTGAGCAGGGTTGCCCCTTATCTCCCCTCCTTTTGGCCATCACACTTGAACCATTCCTGGCCACAATTAGGCACAACATTAATATACATGGTATCGAAATAGATAACAGAAGCCACAAATACAGCTTACGCTGATGATATCTTATTTTTTAATCTGAGGTAGAGGCTCTGAAACCATTTTTCCCTTTTCATAAAAGGTATGTCTTATAGTATACCTTAAGGGAGTGTATCTAAAGGGTTGCAGATTTGGCCTTTAATTGTCAGTAATAGCATTTTAGACCTACCCTGTTTATTTAAAAAAAAAAAATTAAAAAAGGCACAGGTTTTGTTGGATTGGAAGCAAGAATTAAATGAGGCTGTCAGAGCATTAAATCATATTGTTTACTAGGCACAGGCTAAGATTATGGTAAACAGGATTGAGCACCTCAGTGCATGTTTTATCCTAGTGATGTTATGCACTTCTAGGGTTTGAATCTGGACTGTGGGGTTATAAACTTCCTGGGCTTGTCTCTTTTTCTCATGGGTACCTACCTTAAATAAAAATCCCTGGATAAATGCTATAGGCCTCATTGAGAATGTCATATGTGATGAAATGCGTATGAGGAGGTAACGTGCTGACGTCACCACGCCATCTAGTGAGAAGGACGGGAGTTTGTATTATAGCTGGCCAGCTTTGTTTTCTGAAGTGATTTTAAAGGCGCTTAAATGTAAGTGTAAATTTTGTAGTTCATTTAATAAACCGAGATATTAGACAGTATCACGCTATGGTCTATTTCATCCTCTTTTTTGGGGCTGATTTTGGGCTGATTACCCATGGAGGCACGGATTGGACAAAATTTTGCCTGAGAACGCATCATCTTTTATCATTGGCATGTACTGTGAACTAGAAAGCCTGGGCTTGATTAAATCATATGCTCATTCCTGTAGGTTGTCTGGTAAGCGTGCTCTCTGTACGCTTAGGTGGCGGTTCACTTGTCTGTGTTAATAATCACTGGGGTGTTCTGTGTATACTACAATATTATGCTATGGTCTATATCATTTCTTCCTTTTTGGGCTGATTGTCACATCATCCCATCACGGAGTTATGAATTTATGGTATACAATTGAGGGTCGCATCAACCTGTATGTGGAATTCTGATTGTGGGAGGCAAAGGCCTGGGCTTGGTTAAAGCCAAATGACCAAATTTGCTTACTATCTGGTAAGCATGTTTTTCTATTAGATGGTTGGACACTTACCTGTGATTGCAAAAGTGTGGTTTCTTTTCTTCCTTTGAAGTTGTTTAGTCATTTATGATCATCTCAATTATCATGCCCCAATATTGGATATAAGGACTATAATTAGAGCAATTTTCCTTCTAACAAATGCTATACTGTATGTACTGGAGTTAGTGTAGAAAAAGGATAATATCCACTTTAGGCTTCATGTACATGGGATGTTTTTACAACCTCTCCTGAACAATTTAACTTGACAGATAGTAACCCACATTTGAAAACGTCTGTTTTGCTGCATTTGCATTTATAAGCGTTTTTTTTAAAAATGTCCAAAAATGAAAAACGCCTGTAAATGAAACAAAAAAATGCATTCAGAAGCTGAGTTTACAGGCATTTCAAGCACCAAACACTTCTAAATGCAGCTGAACGTGGTAAAACGCAGTAACTCTTGTATATCATCCCTCCAAGAGCTTGCATACTATATGTTAGGCTAACTGGTCTGTAATTCCCAGGGATGTATTGTGGTCCTTTTTTAAATATTGGTGCAACATTAGCTTTTCTCCAATCAGCTGGAACAATTCCAGTCAGTAGACGGTCTGTAAAAATTAGGAACAATGGTCTGGCAATTACTTGACTGAATTCCCTAAGGACCCTCGGGTGCAAGCCATCTGGTCCTGGTGACTTATTAATGTTAAGTTTTCCAAGTCTATTTCTAATTCTGTCCTCCGTTAGCCATGAGGGTGCTTTGTGTGATGCGTCATGAGGATAAACACTGCAGTTTTGGTTGCTGAAGCCCCCTGATCCCCCTGATCCCCCCTGTGAAGACTGAGGAGAAGAATAAATTCAATACCTTCGCCATCTCCCCATCCTTTGTAACCAAATTTGCTCTTCATTCTTTATGCAGCCAATGCGGTCTGTCCTCCCTTTTTTACTGTTTATATAATTAAACAATTTCTTGGGATTTTTTTGCTCTCCTCAGCTATGTGTCTTTAAAAGCCCCTCTAACTTTTCACCTTCTTCACTCCCAGCAGATCTTCCTAATTTCGGTGCAGTCCGTCCCTTCTATAGATCTGGTGACCGACTGAGAAGTTGGCCCAGTTCTCCAGGAACCCAAACCCTTCCTTACTACTGCAGCTTCCTAAGTCCCTAAAATCTGGCTGGTGCCCAACATTTTTGGAGGGGTGCAAACAAACTGAAAAAATCTGAAAAATACTTAAAAAAAACCATCAATTGCAGCCTCAATGTGCCTTTCAGATTCGGCTACTTTGTCCATCAAATGCAGCCACTGTGCCATCAATTGTTCCATCCTTTTCAGACACTTTTTAAACGGTAATTTTTTTCCCCCTTCTAATTGAGGGGAGTGGTTAATTGTTTACAGGTTTATATACGTGTCTATACAAACTCCCACTGGAGCTGGCTCCCTGCTAATGCTGGCTTGCTTCTGCAATTTGTGAACATAACTGAAATTTTGAACTAAAGTGGATAGTTAATAACCAGAAGTTGAAAAAAGGAGTTAAGCAAGTCAGGATTATCAGATAGGAAGATGGCTTAATGTAGTTAGAGGGAGTGGAAGGGGCTCACAGAAAAGGAAGGCCAGTCCTGTATTTGTGCATCAAAACAAATTTGCCAAGTTGGGTGAAGTTGTGGAGGTGGGAAATACAGAGGTGGCAGCCCTAGATGTCACTGCTATCCCTAACAGCCGGAAGAGGAGCCCATCTAGTAGAGGTGATGAGGGGAGTGCAGGTAAGCCTAGATAGTTGGTGGTAATAGGGGATTCTATAATCAGGATCGCCACAAGCAAATGTGTTTCTGTCTCCCTGGTGCTAGGGTTCGGCATGCGGTGGACTGGGTTGATAAATTATTGGGAGGAGCTGGGCATAACCCAGCTCTCTTGGTTCACTTTGGAACCAATGACAGAATACATGGAAGGTGGGGGCTCCTTATGAATCAATTTAATGAACTAGGCTGCAAGTTGAAGGGAAGGACCTCCAATGTGATATTCTCTGAAATATTGCCTGTACCATGCGCAACTGAGGAAAGGAAGGGGGAGATGAGAGAGATACATGCATGTCTAAAGACCTGGTGTAGGTAGGAGGGATTGGGGTTTCTAGAGCACTGGGCTGACTTTGCATTGGGGTCAGCCCAACCATCAATTGCAGCCTCACTGTGCCTTTCAAATTCAGCCACTTTGTCCATCAAATGCAGCACTGTGCCATCAAGTTTTCCCTCCTTTTTCTGACACTTTTTAACAGCAATTTTTCTCCCTCTTCTAATTGAGGGGAGTGGTTAATTGTTTACAGGTTTATATAAGTGTCTATACAAACTCCGACTGGAGCTGGCTCCCTGCTAATGCTGGCTTGCTTCTGCAATTTGTGAACATAACTGAAAATTTGAACTAAAGTGAATAGTTAATAACCAGAAGTTGAAAACAGGAGTTAAGCAAGTCAGGATTATCAGATAGGAAGATGGTTTAATGTAGTTATAGGGAGTGGAAGGGACTCACAGAAAATGAAGGCCAGTCCTGTATTTGTGCATCAAAACAAATTTGCCAAGTTGGGTGAAGTTGTGGAGGTGGGAAATACAAAGGTGGCAGCCCTAGATGTCATTGCTATCCCTAACAGCCGTAAGAGGAGCCCATCTAGTAGGAGTGATGAGGGGAGTGCAGGTAAGCCTAGATAGTTGGTGGTAATAGGGGATTCTATAATCAGGATCACCACAACCAAATATTTTTCTGTCTCCCTGGTGCTAGGGTTCGGCATGCGGTGGACTGGGTTGATAAATTATTGGGAGGGGCTGGGCATGACCCAGCTCTCTTGGTTCACTTTGGAACCAATGACAGAATACATGGAAGGTGGAGGCTTCTTATGAATCAATTTAATGAACTAGGCTGCAAGTTGAAGGGAAGGACCTCCAATTTGATATTCTCTGAAATATTGCCTGTACCATGCACAACTGAGGAAAGGAAGGGGGAGATGAGAGAGATACATGCATGTCTAAAGACCTGGTGTAAGTAGGAGGGATTTGGGTTTCTAGAGCACTGGGCTGACTTTGCATTGGGGTGCAACATATATGCTAAAGATAGTTTGCACCTGAATGGAAGGGGGTCTTCTGTGCTGGGGGAGAAGTTTATGGGAAGGCTGGAGGAGTATTTGAACTATGATTAAAGGAAGAGGGTGAACTAGAATTCCATTGGGCAGACAGGTCAATTAAAGGTCAGACATTAAGGGAGGGTGGAATGGGGATAGGTGGGGGGAGGGGTATGACAGGTGACAAGAAAGTTCCCATGTTGCAATCAACCATTGGAAATTATAGCGGCATTTCTACTACTAAACAAGATATGAAAAACACCAGAGCAAATTGTAATAATGCATTAAAGTGTTTGTTCACCAATGGCAGAAGTCTGCCAAGCAAAATAGGTGCATTGGAAGCTCTGGTGGACCAGGAGAGCGATGATGCAATCAGTATTGCTGAAACTTGGCTTCATTCCTAACATGACTGGGCTATTAATATTCCTGGTTATGCACTCTTTCGGAGAGACAGGGTGAAAAGGAAAGGTGACGGGGTTTGTCTCTATGTGAGAAGTGATCTCAAAGCGAGTGTGAAAGAGGACCTGGTTAATGGAGAGTTTGATGAGTCTGAAGCATTATGGGTGGAACTGCATATATAATGTGCATAGTTAAAAGTTAATCATTGGAGTTTGTTATAGACTACCCAATGTTAATGAGAAGGTGGAGACTCAGCTCCTTAGACAGATGGAAAGGGCTGCAAGGGCTGGGACGGTGATAATAATGGGGGATTTTAACTACCCAGAAATTGATTGGAGTAATGGGACAGTTAAAGGGCAAAAATGTATAAAGCTAATACAGAACAATTTTGTGGTCCAGTTTATTGAGGCCCCACCTAGGAATGATGGTTTGTTGGACCTGGTAATCTCAAACTATTCAGAGCTTATTACTAATGTTCATATAAAGGAACATCTTGGTAGCAGCGATCATAAGCAAACAAGCAGGACAAAACTCTGGATAGCCGCACACTTGAAAAAGACTTGAAATCCCATCTTTAATTGAAACAACGTGGGTCACATCAAGACAGAGTCAAAAAATCCACAGCAAAAGAATAACAGGGTACAGGAAAACTGACGCATTTCGCACCGTAATCAGTGCTTACTCAAAGCTATGTCCTTTCTTGTATTAAGAGAGGTATGGACTCCAGAGAGAGAGATATCATTTTGCCCCTGTAGTAAGATCTCATCTGGAATATGCAGTTCAGTTTTGGGCACCAGTTCTCAAAAAGGATAACGGGGAACTGGAGAAAGTGCAGAGAAGGGCAACCAAACTGATAAGAGGCATGGAGGAGCTCAGTTATGAGGAAAGATTAGAGGAACTGAATTTATTCACTCTTGAGAAGAGGAGATTAAGGGGGGTTACGATCAACATGTACAAATATATAAGGGGTCCATATAATGAATTTGGTGTTGAGTTATTCACTTTAACCACTTTCAGACCGGACCATTTTGCTGGTAAATGACCAGAGGTCTTTTTACAATTTGGCACTGCGCTGTTTTAACTGGTAATTGCGCGGTCATGCAATGTTGTACCCAAACAAAATTTGCGTCCTTTTCTTCCCACAAATAGAGCTTTCTTTTGATGGTATTTGATTGCCTCTGCGATTTTTATTTTTTGCGATATAAACGTAAAAAGACCGCAAATTTTGAAAAAAAATGATATTTTCTACTTTTTGTTATTAGAAAAATCCAATAAACTCAATTTTAGTCATACATTTAGGCCAAAATGTATTCAGCCACATGTCTTTGGTAAAAAAAAAGTCAATAATTGTATATTTATTGGTTTGCGCAAAAGTTGTCACATCTACAAACTAAGGTACGTTTTCTGGAATTTACGCAGCTTTTAGTTTACGACTGCCTATCTCATTTCTTGAGGTGCTAAAATGGCAGGGCAGTACAAAACCCCCCCAAATGACCCCATTTTGGAAAGTAGACCCCCTAAGGAAATTGATAAGTGGCATGTTGAGCCCATTGAATATTTTATTTTTTTGCCTCAAGCGATTGAATAATGACAAAAAATTTTTTTTTTTTTTTTTTTACACAAAGTTGTCACTAAATGATATATTGCTCACACATGCTATGGGCATATGTGAAAGGACACCCCAAAATCAATTCTGCTACTTCTCCTGAGTACGGGGATACCACATATGTGGGACTTTTTGGGAGCCTAGCCGCGTACGGGGCCCCGAAAACCAAGCACCGCCTTCAGGCTTTCTAAGGGCGTAAATTTTTGATTTCACTTCTCACTACCTATTACAGTTTTGAAGGCCATAAAATGCCAAGATGGCACAAAACCCCCACAAATGACCCCATTTTAGAAAGTAGACACCCCAAGCTATTTGCTGAGAGGCATGTTTAGTCCATGGAATATTTTATATTTTGCCACAAGTTGTGGGAAAATTACAAACTTTTTTTTTTCACAAAGTTGTCACTAAATGATATATTGCTCACGCATGCCATGGGCATATGTGAAATGACACCCCAAAATAAATTCTGCTGCTTCTCCTGAGTACGGGGATACCACATGTGTGGGATTTTTTGGGAGCCTAGCCGCGTACGGGGCCCCGAAAACCAAGAACCGCCTTCAGGTTTTCTAAGGGCGTAAATATTTGACTTCACTCCTCACTACCTATTACAGTTTTGAAGGCCATAAAATGCCAAGATGGCACAAAACCCCCACAAATGACCCCATTTTAGAAAGTAGACACCCCAAGCTATTTTCTGAGAGGCATGTTGAGTCCATGGAATATTTTATATTTTGCCACAAGTTGCGGGAAAATTACAAACTTTTTTTTTTTTTTTTTTCACAAAGTTGTCACTAAATGATATATTGCTCACGCATGCCATGGGCATATGTGAAATGACACCCCAAAATAAATTCTGCTGCTTCTCCTGAGTACGGGGATACCACATATGTGGGACTTTTTGGGAGCCTAGCCGCGTACGGGGCCCCGAAAACCAAGCACCGCCTTCAGGCTTTCTAAGGGCGTTACAGTTTTGAAGGCCATAAAATGCCAAGATGGCACAAACCCCCCCCCAAATGACCCCATTTTGGAAAGTAGACACCCCTAAATTTAGGGGTACACTAGTGAGACTAGGTAATAAATGGCAGGTGCCCTGAAACTATAAAAAAATAACTAACCAACCAGCGTCACCTGTAACAGTTATATGGTGATCACTGGTGAAAGGGTTAACTAGGGGGCAATCAGGGGGCTTTATGCGGTAGTATATGGGGGTCCCTGGCGCTATAAAAAGCTGCGGCGAACCTAAATACCTACCTGCCTAACTAGCGTCACCTGTGACACTAATACAGCGATCAGAAAAACGATCGCTTATTAGGCTGGGTTCACACTGGAGCGATGCGGGAACGCCACGAATCCGCGGCGGGTTCCCGCATCACATGCCTCCCGGCGGCAGTTCACACTGCCCTATGCGAACTGCTGGGAGTGTCAGTGAAATGTTAATGACACCCCCAGATCAGTTCGCATATCGCAGTGCGATCTGCAAACTCGGATCGCATGGTGTGAACACCCATGCGATCCGATTCTGCTGCGGACCAAAAAAAGGGTCCCGTGCGAGTTTGCGGCGGGTGCGACACGAATTCAGCCATACTATCTGTATACTATCTGTATGGCTGAACTCGAATCGCACAGAGATTGGATGTGATTTGCACTGCAGTGCGGTGCGAATCACATCCGTTCTCATAAACCGCTGCAATGTGAACCCAGCCTTAGTGACACTGGCGACGGGGGGTGATCACGGAGTTAAACCTTTATTGGGGGGGTTAGGGGGGTACCTTAGAACTAAAGGGGGCTAACCCTAACTGCCCTAACAGTTATTACAGTCACAAATGACACCCGCCGGGTGATCAGGGGGTTAAACCTTTATTAGGTAATAAATGGCGGGTGCCCTGAAACTATAAAAAAATAACTAACCAACCAGCGTCACCTGTAACAGTTATATGGTGATCACTGGTGAAAGGGTTAACTAGGGGGCAATCAGGGGGCTTTATGCGGTAGTATATGGGGGTCCCTGGCGCTATAAAAAGCTGCGGCGAACCTAAATACCTACCTGCCTAACTAGCGTCACCTGTGACACTAATACAGCGATCAGAAAAACGATCGCTTATTAGGCTGGGTTCACACTGGAGCGATGCGGGAACGCCACGAATCCGCGGCGGGTTCCCGCATCACATGCCTCCCGGCGGCAGTTCACACTGCCCTATGCGAACTGCTGGGAGTGTCAGTGAAATGTTAATGACACCCCCAGATCAGTTCGCATATCGCAGTGCGATCTGCAAACTCGGATCGCATGGTGTGAACACCCATGCGATCCGATTCTGCTGCGGACCAAAAAAAGGGTCCCGTGCGAGTTTGCGGCGGGTGCGGCGGGTGCGATGCGAATTCAGCCATACTATCTGTATGGCTGAACTCGAATCGCACAGAGATCGGATGTGATTTGCATGCAGTGCGGTGCGAATCACATTCGTTCTCATAAACCGCTGCAATGTGAACCCAGCCTTAGTGACACTGGCGACGGGGGGTGATCACGGGGTTAAACCTTTATTGGGGGGGGTTAGGGGGTACATTAGAACTAAAGGGGGCTAACCCTAACTGCCCTAACAGTTATTACAGTCACAAATGACACCAATGCAAAAAAAAAAAAAAAATTACATTGGTGTCACTGTGACTGGGGGGCAGGGGTAATTGGGGGGGGTGATCGGGGGGTGTGAGTGTGCCTGGCATGTTCTACTGTGAAGTGTCGTGTTGGTGCAACCTACCGATCCTCTCTCCTCGGTGTCGGAACGAAAAATACAGACACGGAGGAGAGATTACATCACTTCCTCTCCTGTGTTTACATTACAGGAGAGGAAGTGATGTCACGAAGGATTTCTATTCGTCGGGAGCGATCGCGAGGGGATGGCCATGAATGAATGGCCGCCCCCTCATCCCAGGTCGCTCGCGAACGAATACCGACCGCCGCAGGCCACAGGTACGCCCATATGCCTGCCCGTGCCATTCTGTCGACGTACATCGTCGTGTGGCGCTCGGGAAGTGGTTAAGGTCATCACAGAAGACAAGGGGGCGCTCTTTACATCTAGAGGAAAAAAAGATTTAATCTCCAAATACGGATTTCTTCACAGTAAGAGCTGTGGAAATGTGGAATAGACTCCATCCAGAGGTGGTTTGTAGGTAAAGTTGACTAGGGAAAATCTGATTGCCTCTCTGGCATCAGGAAGGAATTTTTTCCCCAGCTTTAGCAAATTGGATCATGCTCTGCTGGGGTTTTTTGCCTTCCTCTGGATCAACTGTGGGTATAAAATTGGGTATATGGGATTGTATGATATTATTTTATTTTTTTTGTGGTTAAACTGGATGGACTTGTGTCATTTTTCAACCTGACTAACTATGTAACTATGTAACTTCACGGCTACCAAAGCACCAAAATCTTCCCACACACAGTATCCACACATCTTTTTTGCGAATACGGACATGAAACACAATGGTGTTTTCATAGCAATTAAAAATTATGTTGCATTTTCTTTACGGGAAGTTATCAAAGACCCGAAGGGTAGGTATATTATTTTAATCTGCACCATAACTGATGTTGTTTATACGATTGTATCAATATATGCTCCCAACCAAGGACTAATAACCTTTTCAAGGAATCTTAAAAAGGTTAAATCCCTTTGCAAGGTTAGCCCCCTCTTGTTGGGGACTTTAACTCAGTGATAGACTCCAAACTAGATTGCTCTCCCCCTAAATTACATCATAAATCAACGTTGCACTCCACTATACATAACAAATCTTTATATGATGTCTGGAGATGTCACCATCCGGATGAAAAAGATTTCACATTCTTCTCTAACCTGCATAGATCATATTCTAGAATAGATATACTACTTACAGATTTACCCTCCCTATACAAAGTAGACATGTGCATTCGTTTTCGTCCGAATGCTTTTTCGTCCAAATTTCAGGTATTTTCGTTTACATTTTGACAAACGATAACGAAAGCACAGAATCCGAAAAAAACGAAAGATCCGACATAAATAAATGCTTCATTTTCGTTTTCGTTGTTACAACAGTTCCATATAGAATGTAAAGTGTTCTCTGTATTACGGAGCCGACAATTCATAATAGCTGAGAGTGATTTTAAATGACTTTTTTTCCTGCATAAATGACACTTTGTGCAGGGACAGTTCTAAGCATGGGAAACACCCCTTTACAGGCATACTATAGACACCCCCCAGGTACGAAATTTAAAGGAATATTACATTTTTATTGTTTCACTTTAATCATTATTAAAATCACTGCTCCCGAAAAAACTGCAGTTTTTAAAACTTTTTTTTGCATTGATACATGTCCCCTAGGGCAGGACCCAGGTCCCCAAACACTTTTTAGGACAGTAACTTGCATATTAGCCTTTAAAATTAGCACTTTAGATTTTGAACGTTGGAGTCCCATAGACTTTAATAGGGTTCTAAAGTTCACACAAAGTATGCTATATACTAGCTCCGTCGAATCTTCTTTATACATTCGACAGACACCATAAGCCTTCAAAGACAGATTCAACCGTAATTCATGTGGATTTTCGGATGAATGCAATTTTTTAACAAAAAACTAAATAAATAAAAACAAATTTCGGGAGTAACTAAATTAATTAATTTTTCGAACGAAAACGAAATTCCGAAACGAAATATTTTACTCTGCACATGTCTAATACAAAGCAAAATGAACAACTATAGATACTATTACCTGGTCAGACCATGCTTCCATAAAAATCGAACTGGGAGAACAATACAATATAACACCTACAATTCTTTGGCGTAATAATAATACATATATTTTTAACCATACTGCTCACTGAGAGAAAGTCAGGAAGCAACTAAAGAAATTTTTCCATTTCAATGCTACAGATGGGACTCCAGCCTCCACTACTTGGTGTGCTGACAAAGCCTATATTAGAGGTCTACTGTTGCAAATCGCAGCAAGGGGAAAGAAGCAAAGGATGCAGGCAACTAAATCCCTTTTAGCTAAAATTCACCACCTAGAAGAGGAAAATAAAAAAGACATGACCCAGACCCTAATAGAGGAATTAAAGAGTTGTAGATCAGAACTTAAACAAATACGTATATATGATTATGAGAAAGGCCTTAAACGCCTAAAAAGCTTCATATTACTCCTCTGGGAAAAAAGGTGGGGAAGGTATTAGCCCAAAAAATCAAAGCAAAGCAAGCAAAAACAAGAATAGCCCATCTAACTTACCCTAAAACAGGTGCAAAGTTATCTCACCCTAAGGATATGGCAAAATACTTTTAAGGAGTACTATGGTGAGCTTTACAATCTTAAATTGGAACCAAATTCCTCCCAACCATCTATATATAGAAGGCATTACAAAATTTCTGGAGATGGTTAAACCTGATCTTTATTCTGAGGTGTTAGAGCGCCTTAATGCACAGATCTCTGCTGAAGAAGTTAAAAGGGTTCTTAAATCCCTGGCACTGAACAAATCCCCAGGTCCAGATGGTTTATCAGCAGAGTACTACCAGAACCTCTCTGACAACCTTGTTCCACATTTAGTAAATGTATTCAATATAGCGGCATCCTCTGGTTCATTACCAGCTGAAATGCTTAAAGCCCAAGTAGTCATATTACCCAAACCAGGGAAAGATCCCACCATACCACAGAACTTTAGACCAATATCTCTCCTTAATATGAATCTAAGTGTACACAAAGGTTATTGCTTACAGAATGGCTGAAACAACACCATCCTTAATAGCCCCTGATCAAGTAGGATTTGTAAAAAGGACAACAAGCTCTTGATGGCACCCACAGGATTCTCAATCCTCTCGGCCTAGCTGAAACCCGCAAACTGCCTACGGCCTTTATAGCTGTGGATGCTGAAAAGGCGTTCAATAGTAACGCATTATTTTTTACATTTTGCTATAATAAATATCCCCCAAAAATATATACAAAAAGTTTTTTTTCCTCAGTTTAGGCCAATACATATTATTCTACATATTTTTGGTAAAAAAAAATCACAATAAGCATCTATTGATTGGTTTGCGCAAAAGTGTTTACAAAATAGGGGATAATTTTATGACATTTTTATTAATATATATATATATTTTTTTACTAGTAATGGCAATGATCAGCAATTTTTATCATGACTTTTATCATGGCACATCGGACATTTTTGACACATTTTTGGGACCATTGTCATTTATACAGCAATCAGTGCTATACAAATGCACTGATTCCTGTGTAAATGACATTGGCAGTGGAGGGGTTAACCACTAGGGGGCAGTGTAGGGGTTAAGTTTGTTCTGGGGAGTGTTTCTAACTGTGGGGGGCTTGGCTACATGTGACACATCACTGATCTCTGCTCCCGATCACAGAGATCAGTGACACTGTCACTAGGCAGAATGGGGAGATGCTTGTTTACATTAGCATCTCCCCATTCTTCCTCTCCGTGAGACGACTGCGGGTATCCCCACGGTGATCAAGTCCACAGGACCCTCGACCAGACTCACAAAGCTTGCCACTCGCACGCGACGATGCCGGCGGCACACGCATGCCTGCAGGCCGAATCTTAAAGGGCAATGTACAGGTAGGTTAGTTTGCCTGTATGAGCCCTTCTGCAGATGTATATCAGCGTGAGGCAGTCGGCAAGTGGTTAATATTTACCAGACCACCCTTCTATTATCGCTTAACTTAAAGCTTGGACAGGCATTCTAGAAAGAAGTCAGGAACCCATACATATACCCCTAGGTGACACACCACTGCAATCGTTTACATTCTTAATACCAGACTTCTCAATTGAGACATGGTTAGATGCTGGTTACTCTACCCTAAAGGAGATCCCAGAAAAGGTCAAACAAAGAGATCAATTTTCCAACTGATCTCGTTTATCACAGGGATCATAACACAACCCTCGCTGCCATGGCACTGCTAGGACTCTCTATAGAAAACGTCCCTACTAACTTTAGAACAGTAGTTCTACATATTATAATAGCAGCTAGATTATCCATAATGTGTCAATGGAAAAAAGATATAGTGCCCACACTCACAGAAGTTGTTTCTAGAGTAGATTTGCATTGCTTGTAAGAACACTCCTATGCCAACATCCACGGCAATCCATAGCTTCAAATGGAAATGGGAAGTGTGGATTAAAACTTACCATTTAACCAATATCTTCTGAAAAGCTAGAATGTACTAGCCGGTGAACAGCAAGTAACCTAAAGGTAGGTGATGTATACTACAGCTGTAGTACTATTGCTACTTGTTTTCTTCTTTCTGTTTTGTTCGACATGTTCTTCTTTCATTTTATGTCTGCTGCGCTCTATAAGGTCAAGACTGGTATTTCTAAGATCAGCCTCCAAATAACAGGTTTATGTACAAGATATACAAATATACTTCAAATCTATGTTATGATAGCTATGAAACTAAAGGTAAAACAATTAATACTATTACTATTGCACCCATGACAAGATTCCATATTGTTATGTGGAACATTATCTGTAAGTTACCAACTTTTTACTTAAAATATCTGTACAAACTGCAACTATGTAAATTTATGGCCTTGTAATTGTTCAAAACTAATAAAGATCTAAATAAAAAAAAAAAAAAATCCATATTATAAACACAATGCACTAAAATGTAATTAAACTGATGAAAAAGAAATCCTCCAAGTCCCTTACAAAGTTATTATAGAAAATTGGAGGAATCACCAGTATTTAAAATGTGAACACAAAAAACAATAAAAGACTCAACTCCAATGTACTTACAGTATCCCACAAAGGGAGTACACCCCACACACTTTTGTAAATATTTTATTATATCTTTTCGTGTGACAAGAATGAAGAAATGACACTTTGCTACAATGTAAAGTAGTGAGTGTACAGCTTGTATAACAGTGTAAATTTTCTGTCCCCTCAAAATAACTCAACACACAGCCATTAATGTCTAAACGGCTGGCAACAAAAGTGAGTACACCCCTAAGTGCAAATGTCCAAATTGGGCCCAAATGACCATTTTCCCACTAATGAGTCATGTGACTCATTAGTGTTACAGGGTCTCAGGTGTGAATGGTGAAAAAGTGTGTTAAATTTGGCATTATCACTCTCACTCTTTCATACTGGTCACTGGAAGTTCAACATGACACCTCATAGTAAAGAACTCTCTGAGGATTTAAAAAAAAAGAATTGTTGCTCTACATAAAGATGGCCTAGGCTATAAGACGATTGCCAAGACCCTGAAACTGAGCTGCAGGATGGTTGCCAAGACCATACAGTGGTTTAACAGGACAGGTTCCACTCAGAATAGGCCTCTCCATGGTCAACCAAAGAAGTACATTGGAGTTGAGTCTTAACCAGGCTTTTGTTGTGTTTTTTTTGTATTCACTCCCTCAATACTCCTCTTAAGTCATTTGATAAGTGTAGCAATGTCAAAGGAAAAGATCCACGCCTTATAAACACTTTTTTGAGTAATTTATAAACCTACACGAGAACACCCAGAAATCAGGTAAACTTTCAGCTCTTTTAATTATATTGTATGTAATCATACCTGAATTTTATTGGTAAGGAATGTATATTGACCGTGTATTTATCTGTATACACCTTGTCCAAAATAAAGAATAATAAAAAAAAAAAAAAAAAAACTGACAATGGTACAACTAAGAATTGCAGCATCCCCAGCAACCCTCTGGATATAGTATGCCAAGAATTAGGGGTCACACAGCTGGACCCGGCACATGGCAACATTTTCCACTATAAAATCAATCAATCGATCAATTTGTAGAGCTGTTTTAAACAATTTCTTGCTAACTTTAATTTATCAAACATATATTTATCTTCAAATTTCCAAAGAGGAAACAAAACTAATTACTTAACAGGTTTACTTCTTCTTTATGCACTGTTATGTAAGCCATCTGTTTGAACACACAGGTGGGAATAAAAAAAGAAATGTAATGCAGCTGTAATATTTTACTTCTTTACCTGCTTTGCTATATGTTAAAAAAACATTTACAGGGAGAGAGAGAGAAGAGGGGGTGTATATTAAAAATGAACTAAAGGAGAAGGAAATAGTGTCTAACTACAAAGGGCATTTTATCTGTTCTTGTGCAGACTGACCTCTTTTATCTACCCATAACCCATAACCCATAAGGAGGGTGCAGATCAGCTGGGATTGAGGATGGCCAAAAAGTTAGAGGGTTTTTTAAACTAGGTGATGGGGGGGTGGGTTCAGAGATAGAGATAGTCAGCGTGGAGCATATTCCAGAGGGTAATATTAGGGGCATTAGTGGTGGGGTAACCGAAGCACATAAACCCAAGGTAAATATAGTAGCAAGTCCTAGTTGTAATCTTGGAACACCCAAGAGGATAGTGTGTGACCGGTCAAAATATATTAATACATTAAAATGTTTGTTCGCCAATGCCAGAAGTCTGCCAAGCAAAATAGGCGAGTTGGAAGCTCTGGTGCATCAGGAGAGCTATGATGTAATCGGTATTGCTGAAACTTGGCTTCATTCCTCACATGACTGGGCTATTAATATTCCTGGCTATGCACTCTTTCGGAAAGACAGAGTAAAAAGGAAAGGTGGAGGGGTCTGTCTGTATGTGAGAAATAATCTCAAAGCGAGTGAGAAAGAGGACCTGGTGGGCGGAGAGTGTGATGAGTCTGAGGCATTATGGGTAGAACTGCATACAGATGCGCCTAGTTCAAAGTTAATCATTGGAGTTTGTTATAGACCACCCAATGTTAATGAGGAGGTGGAGACTCAGCTCCTTGCACAGATAGAAAGGGCTGCAAGGGCTGGGGCAGTGATAATAATGGGGGATTTTAACTACCCAGAAATTGACTGGGGTAATGGCACTGCTGGGACAGTTAAAGGGCAAAAATTTGTAAACCTATTACAGGACAATTTTATGGTACAGTTTATTGAGGCCCCAACTAGGAATGATGCTCTGTTGGACCTGGTAATCTCAAACCATGCAGAACGTATTACTAATGTTCAGATAAAGGAACATCTGGGTAGCAGTGACCATAACATGATTTCATTTGATGTTAGCTGTAAGCAAAAATCACATACGGGAAAGATAAAAACACTTAATTTCAAAAGAGCAAATTTTCCAAGGATGAGGGCTGCTCTTCAGGACTTAGACTGGGAGAGAATATTGGCACCAATGGGCACAGAACAGAAATGGGAATTCTTCAAAAAGCTTGTTTGTGATCTCACGGCAAAGTATATTCCCATGGGCAATAAGTTTAAAAGGTTAAAAATAAAGCCGATGTGGCTCACGGCCAAAGTTAAAAAAGCTATAAACTATAAAAAAAAGAGCTTTCAAAAAATATAAAAATGAAGGAACACTAGTGTCATTTAAATGTTACAAGGAATTTAACAGAATATGTAAAAAGGAAATCAAGGATGCAAAAATTCAAAATGAAAGACAGATTGCAAAAGACAGTAGGACAAACCCCAAAAAATTCTTCAAATATATTAATAGTAAAAAGGTTAAGTCTGAGCATGTAGGCCCTTTGCAAAATAATCTGGAGTGGGTGACTGGGGACAAAGAGAAGGCTAACTTATTAAATACTTTCTTCAGCTCTGTGTTTACAAAGGAGCATGGGGGAGCTCATGTCCACAATGGGGGTGGTACTGACGCAGCCCCTAATCCACAATGGCTCATAAGTGATATGGTCCAGAAATATTTGGACAGAATAAAGGTGGAGAAAGCACCTGGACCTGATGGCATCCACCCACGGATCCTAAAAGAATTGAGCTCTGTAATTTCAAAGCCATTGTATCTAATTTTTAGGGACTCATTAATGACAGGAATAGTACCACTGGATTGGCGCAGGGCCAATGTGGTGCCTATATTTAAAAAGGGAACAAAGTATTTACCAAGTAATTATAGACCCGTTAGTTTAACTTCTATAGTTGGGAAGATACTGGAGGGATTAATAAAAGACCACATAGATGAGTTCTTGCAGGAAAAAAATATTTTGAGCAACAGACAGCATGGATTCATGAAAGACAGGAGTTGTCAGACAAACCTGATTTCTTTTTATGAGGGGGTAAGTAAAACCTTGGACAGAGGGGTGGCGGTGGACGTGATATATTTGGATTTTGCAAAAGCGTTTGATACTGTTCCGCACACACGGCTCATGTGTAAGGTAAAGTCTACAGGTTTGGAAACATCAGTTTGTAGATGGATAGAAAACTGGCTAAAAGACAGAATTCAGAGAGTAGTGGTTAATGATTCTTACTCTGAATGGTCTAAGGTTATGAGTGGTGTACCCCAAGGTTCAGTGCTGGGACCCTTACTTTTTAATATCTTTATAAATGATATTGGGTCTGGGATCAAGAGTAACATTTCCGTCTTTGCAGATGACACCAAGCTATGCGGTGCAATAACGTCCTTACAGGATGTCACCAATTTACAAGCAGACCTCAATGCTCTGTCTAATTGGGCGACTATGTGGCAGATGAGGTTTAATGTTGAGAAATGTAAGGTTATGCACCTGGGGGCTAAGAATATGCATGCATCATACACGCTAGGGGGAGTACAACTGGGGGAATCCATAGTGGAGAAGGATCTGGGGGTTTTGGTAGATCATAAGCTCAATAATAGCATGCAATGCCAAGCTGCGGTTTCCAAAGCGAGTCCTTTCCTGTATTAAGAGAGGTATGTACTCCAGAGAGAGAGATATCTCTCCTTGCCCCTGTTCAAATCATTATAAAGACCTCATCTGGAATATGCCGTTCAGTTTTGGGCACCAGTTCTCAAAAAGGATATCAGGGAACTGGAGAAAGTGCAGAGAAGGGCAACCAAACTGATAAGAGGCATGGAGGAGCTCAGCTATGAGGAAAGATTAGAGGAACTGAATTTATTCACTCTTGATAAGAGGAGATTAAGGGGGGATTTGATCAACATGTACAAATATATAAGGGGTCCATATAGGGAACTTGGTGTCGAGTTATTCACTTTAAAGTCAACAAAGAGGACAAGGGGGCACTCTTTACGTCTAGAGGAGAAGAGATTTCATCTCCAAATACGGAAAGGTTTCTTCACAGTAAGAGCTGTGAAAATGTGGAATAGACTCCCTGCAGAGGTGGTTATGGCCAGCTCAGTGGATTGCTTTAAGAAAGGCCTGGATTATTTCCTAAGTGTACGTAATATAACTGGGTACTAAAATTTATAGGTAAAGTTGATCCGGGGAAAATCCGATTGCCTCTCGGGGGATCAGGAAGGAATTTTTTCCCCTGCTTTAGCAAATTGGATCATGCTCTGCTGGGGTTTTTTTGCCTTCCTCTGGATCAACTGTGGGTATAGAATTGGGTATATGGGCTGGTATATGTATATGTGTATGTATGTGTATATATATATATATATATATATATATATATATATAGTATATATATATATATTTTTTTTTTGGTTGAACTGGATGGACGTGTGTCTTTTTTCAACCTGACTAACTATGTGACTATGTGACTAACCTGTAGTGGGTGAGTCAATAAAACGTGTGTCCCAAAACTGGAAGCCTATATCTACGACTCCTGGAAATCAACCAGCTACCAGTTGGACCCATTTTCTACAAAATTTAAAGAATAATTTCACATTATAAAAAATATTAAAAGCACATCTTTTTGCAGGTAAAAAAAAATTGCATTTATTATTTTATTTTTCTTACACTGGAGCCTGTAAAGCATTGCATCTGCAATAAGCAGACTGTGGGTGCAATGCCACAATCCTGCATATTCTCAGTACACTGTCTGCCCATACCTCTGATACAGACAGGCAGTTACTGAATTGCAGGTAGAATCAACAAACTGCAAGAGCACTCACCAGTGCCCTTGCAGATCATTCAGAACTATAAGCAATTGGCCGTAGTGGATGATGGTATTTGTAGTTCATTCATTCACAGATCTCTGTGAATGAATGATGCGTCTGGGTGGGCAGAGTCCTGCATGGCCTTACTGTTATTAAATTGTGATAGCAGGTGCACGGAGAAGATCCTCATGCCCACTGTCACAGGGAGGAAAGAATTGTAGGGAGAGGAGGTAGGAGCTGGAACATGTTACATGTTCCATCCTAAATGCGCATGGAACATGTAAAATTTTCTAAAGATTAACTCAGCCTTTAAATCCTACAAAAGATGTTGAGACATTTCTAATAACCTTTGAAAGGATTTCAGGGTGTAAGGAGTGATCCTGGGACAAATGGGTCAGTAATTGCTTCCTTCTTGACAGGGGACTCTCAAAAGATGTTTTACAAGCTCATTCTAGAGGACACCATGGTCTAAGACTGCTTGAACTTGTAGATCCTAACCCACCTTGGGGTGACTACAGCAGTTAGAGTGCAACAAGTGTACCACTGAAACTACAGAGTGCATCAGCCATCGTGATCCCAGATGTATGACCTAAATAATCTGCTAAATTATTCCAACCAGAATCTTTAACCAGCCCAAAGATGAGGAAAAGAGTCGTGATGGACTGATACCTTCAGTCCCTGTTAGTCAACCTGAAATTAGGGGTTTGCCATGAAGAGGATGAATAATGGCCCCACTTTGCTCTCAGTGTATTTTCCAGCCAGGATTAGAGGTGGAGGCTAAAATATATTCACACTTCCATAAGCCATTGGTCTCTCTACCTGGGATTTAAATTTCTTTTGAATTAACGGCAATGGAAATGATGAGTCCCCTGGGGAAATCTTCTCAAGGGCATCAATACATTTTTTTCACATCTTCAGCTATGCCAATCGATACCTAGGGGAAAAATCTTTGAGGAATACCTTGTCCAAAATTATAGCCCATGAATTATTTAAAATGTTTATCTGGACAGGTTTTCCCAAGGAGATCCTTACTGACCAGAGTATTTAGTTTATGTCAAAGGTCATGACAAAACTTGAGAAAACTGTTCCAAATTAAGTAATAGTTCACATCTTCATACCATCTATACATTTATGGACTGGTTCAAAGGTCCAAAGTTCACGTTGAAACAGGTGGTAAAAATAGAGATGGGATTGACTGGTACTGCCTTTGATTACTATATCTAAGTTTTCTCAAGTACCTATGAGGTTATCTACTTTTCAACTACCTCATGGGAAGAGACCTAGGGTTTTCTTGTCCTGGTTACAAAAAGACCTGGGAGAATGAGTCTTCCCCCCTAGGAAAGCATTTTGGAGTATGTCTTCCAGAAGCAGTAAAAAACAGAAAAGGTGAAGACTTTTGTTAAAATGGTATTAAACTCTATTTTTTTTTCAACCATACTTCCTTCAGGTATATACCATAATGTGCTAGTATGCACCATATACTAGTATATTATGAAGTATTACTTATCTGTCATAATGTGCCTTCCAGTACTGCGTTGTCAATGATTTCATGAGCAGCTTGTACTTCCATCTTTGCTCAGTCTTCCTTCCGGGTTCCGTCTCTTCAGCTGCTTGAATAGTCAAGACACAATGACATCACTCCAATGCGTGCACACAGGAGTCACATTATCACAGCACAACAAGAGTGCCGTAAACATGCTCAGAGCTGCATAAGTGTAGCCCAGTCTACATCATCACTGGCAGGCCAGGAGAGGCATTTATGACAGAAAATACCACTAGGGTCTCTTCTGTTAATAAAACCCTGCCTGTTAGTGTTTTTTGCAAATTTAGTTCAATACTGATTTAAGGAACAACTGCAATGTGCCTGGGAGACTGGGTATAAAACCACTCAGTGAAAATAAGATACCTCCAACTGGGTGGCAATACTAATCCCCACTGTAGAGAAAAAGTTCCTTGACAGATTGCAAGGCCCTTTTGAGAGCATCAAAAAAGCTGGAGAAATTAATTATAAAATTTACCATTGGGATAAAGGAAAAACATTCCAGTTTTTTAATGTGAATCTGCTGAAACCCTGGAGAGATAGGGAGCCATTGTGGTAAAAGTAATATAAGGTAATGGTCAAGTGCGGCGCTGTTAATGAAATATAGGTAAAGTGCTACAACCAATAAAAGACTGTATGCAATAACAAAGTATCTGTATAAATATATACTGTGATAATCCAAATAAACAAAGTATCTATGTAAATATAAACAGTGATAATCAAAATATGAATGCAATTAAACTATAATCAATAATGATATATATTGTGCAAAGAATATAAAGTCTCATCTGTACACAGAAAATCCAAATAAGTGTAAAAACTCAAAAAGTGGGTGGTGACACTAAAACTATACACCGTAACAGAAGCAATGGTGTAAAAAAATAAAATCCTATAAGTCCATGAAGAGTCCAAAGAGTGCTGTAGATACTGGAAAAACAAGTGACTTGTCTGAATATAACAACCACCTTATGGAATGAGGCTTACCGGAAGCAATGAACCCAACTAGGCTTATGCCCACTGAGTCATTAAGGCTTAACGGTGTAATCACACCTGGGGATGTTATATCTCCAAACTTCCATACACATCAGATGTTTGAATTAGACTCTTCCATATGTGAATATAGTAGCCAGGTATACACTGTGAGTTTCTCCCAGGTTACATATATCAAAAAAGCGGGAAATGGAGCCACATAGTATATTACCGTTATATAAAAACGTTTATCCAATAAAAAATGGGTACTCACATGTGAGAAGACATAAAAGGCATGCATATTAATATTCTGGCAACGCAGTGGTGTCAGCAAACCTCTCCCGCCAAACTTCTGACACCACTGCATTGCCAGAATTTTACCAGGATTCACTGTAAACCCTGAGAAATGTGCTTAGTGGTGAAAGAAGCAAAATACCTCAGGTACATGGTAGGGAAGAGGTTGGTGAAACTACAAATCAAAAACTAGAGACTACCCAATCCTGCTACATGGATGCAACAGAATAAGGGGGAAAATGCTAGAGTGACCAAGTGGTTTCTGGAACTTCAAGAATTCAGATTTGTGATGGAGCCTAGACTTAGGAGACATCATCAAAATTGTGATGCCATGTACTGGGTCCATTGTCGAGGCTCCTCTAGTACATTCACCCTTTAAAATGCCCAAAAAACTCTTTAACACCTTGCCTGATCACCACAACACACTTCATAAAAATTGTCGAGGCTCCTCTAGTACATTCACCCTTGAAAATGCCCAAAAAACTCTTTAACACCTTGCCTGATCACCACAACACACTTCATAAAAATGCTGTTATTTTGACAAAAACTCCTGATTTTCTCAGAAATTCTGGGAAAATTAAAACTCTGTTTTACTTCTTTTTAAAAGCCTTTTGTTGAGTCTACATAAATCACATTTCATTGATTTTGACCTAGTCTAATATTTGACCCTTCATTACTGATAAATATGCAGGAAGACATAATTTAAGATGAAATATGATCCTAAATCAGAAGCATAAATCCACTAGTAGTATGGATTTTCCCTTACACTACATACCTGTGAAGCATCAGACAGCACTAATATATAATAATAATAATAATAATATGTACAATGCAGCAGGTCCTGTTGTATTTTAGGCTGCAGGTTCACAGGGAGAGACTATAAATAGTGCTTAACTAAAATGATAGACATAAGAGGCAGTGCTAGAATAGTCAGTTGAGAACCAATGGCCCAGAGCAAGCTTGTTGTAAAACCAATCCAGAAAGATGTAAATTCATATTTCTAAATCTCAACGTTTTAAGGTCATTCCTCGTTCAAGCACTTAACCTTAACAAATAACGGCTATGATGCCATTGTCCTCGATTTGTTATAAAAATTATTTTTAAATGCATGAAGACCCATAAAGACATCTTTATTAAGCATCTCAGTCCTGATTGAGACTGTGAATATACTCCATTCCCTAAATCGTAGCATCAAGAGGCATCTCATTCATGACACATCTGTCATAGCTACATCCTAATTTTATTTCACTTTAAATTGCCATCATGATCTTTATTTCTTCATGGAAATGTGTATACTGCACCAAGAGATTATCTTTGCCATCTGTTAAATATAACATTTTCTTCACAGTGTTAAAAAAAACACTTCTTTCGTTCGGAATGGAAAGCGTCTATGAATTAAATCCCCAAGATTATGGGAAAAGCAGAGCTTACATTTCATTGACCTTATGCTCTTGTGTCCTTTATTTCATTAAAGAAGATCTAAACCATGACATGATGACATACAATATACTAAAGCACTGTGCATTCTCAACTGTTAGGGTCCACACCAAGGGTCTGTGCTATGTCTGGCAGGGTTTCTTCCTACTGAGCCACCTAAAGCTATGGATGGCTCCTTGCTTGATCTCCTGGTCATTCTTCAGCATTACCCAGTTCCTTGCTGAACTCTGAACTCCTTGCTCTTTCCTTAGACTTACTATTTAAGCAACTTCCTGTCTGCCAGATTATTATGCTTAAAGTGGATGTAAACCTGGTTCATGAAATTTGAGCTGGGCACATATATCTGCAGTATTTTCTTATCTCTCTTCACAGCATTTTGTCCCATGGCTTTCTCCTGCTCTGTTCTTCTATTATAAGCCTGATAACTTCTGACAAATTCTTCGACACATGAGATAAAAGCAGGCCGAATTTTGTGTTGGACAGGGAGCTATAAATAGATTAGCAGGCAGCTTGCGTGTCACAGAACACATCTGAGAGTCTTGGCCTATGTGGAGAGGGTGTGTGTGCCTTTCCTCCATTCAACTGTCTTGGCTGTCTTGGCTGTGTGCCCAAACTTCACACTCTGTGTTAAACAGGAAGGGAAAATCTCCTAACATAATGTAAACGTTCTAAACAGTATATAAAGAGGAAGACATCAGATACACATGCAACACGTATGTAGGGAGATTTGTTTCATCTCTGTGTATCATCTGAGGCTATTCACTTCACTATATGTGAGGGCTTACATCCACTTTAAGCCAGTATATTGGTTTGGCTACTGCTGCTCTGTGTCCTTATTTACCAGTACTCATGTATCCACCCATGGTGGCCAATTCACTGACCACTCTATCATTCTCCACTTAAAACCTATTATCCGTGCCTACAAACTTTGGCTACCAAATTTGATCTCCAAATACATTTCTGCTTGTTACTATATTTCTACCAATATATGTGAACTGAATCGGGCCTGTTGAAAACCAACTGATCCCAGCTCATGATAGAATAATCTTGCCACAATATGGAGTCTGCTAATAAACCTGCTATGGCCTTTTTCAGTAACAAGATTGTATTGTTACCTAACAAGGAAACTTTTCTGAACTGATAGTAAAATACCAACAAGAGGGGATTTATGATTTGCAGGGTCAACTACTAGATTTGCATTCAGAGGATGGTGCTGCCATAGACTCTAATGCATGTATGCATCTCTCATTTAAATCGGATAGAGCCCACTGCCATTACAGAGGTATTCTTCCAGATGTAACTTGCTGAATTTCTTTCTGAGAGAAAATGTTACAGTTTATTATTATCCTTATGATCAAGGAAGCTCCAGCTTTGGCTTCCGCTTGTGTGGAACAAGACAGTGCATGGCAATCTTTTTGCTTCTATAACTAAAATGAATCACATTTTTGATTATCCTAACTGCTGTACCATTGCCAAAGCTAAGTTGCACAGTTTGCAGCAGGGTAAACACTCTGTTGTTGAATACAAACCTAAATTTCAATGTTAGATGGTACTTAGAATCCAACAGAAAAAAAAATCAGTCAGTTATACTGAGGTCTTTCTGAACAACCTAAAGATGAGCTCACCAGAGTAGAGACTAATGATGACCTTGAGGCTTTTATTCAATTATGAATTCAAACTGATCCAAGACTTACTGAAGGTAGAAAGGATAAACTAGGAATGTTGGGAAATAATAGAGGCATGCACTGCTGTCTCACCTTTTATTCAAGAAGAAAATAATATTTCTTCATTTTGTCATTCCTATCCAACTTATTCTTGAGAGCTTTCAAATCTCTTGTTTTGCTTTGCTGGACTCTAAGGCTGAGGGAAACGTTATGGACATAGAATTCTCACAAAGCAATGGTATAGAAATGAGAACTAAGTCTACACCTATTGATATAGATACTGTTGATGGATTACCTTCATCTTCAGGGCCAATTTCCCATGAGTCTGTGCCTCTTGAACCACAAATTGAGACCCACCATCACAAGCTTTCAAGTGACTGCATTACTCAAATTTCCTTTTATTCCGGGCATCTCTTGGTTTTCTACTCATAATCCCTACAACCTGGAGAACACTGACTGTAGCTTTTACATCTGATCATTGTAAAGATTATTATAAATACCATTGTAAATTGAAATCTTCTCTGATGAAGAACTCACACATTTACCTCTTGACCTCCAAGCCTTTTTCTGACACTTTTGCTTTTAAATCAGTAATTTTTGCTAGAAAATTAGTCACATCACACAGTATTTGCACAGCAATTTTTCAAATTCAATTTGTTGGGGAAAAAAAATGTACTTTTTTAATTTGATGATGGTATGCCGAGTAAATAGATACCAAACATGTCAAAATTATGCACTCCTGTGCAATAGTGACAGACCTTGTAAATTTTACCATCCATAGGTGACCCTTTAAAAGCCTTTGCAGGATACCACTTTAGATTTACACAGGAGATCTAGTGCTACAATTACTGTGCATGATCTGATGTTCATGGTGATACCTCATATGTGTGGGACGATTTCTGTTTGACGATTGCAGGACCGACAAGCGTGTTAGCCTTTGCGCATGAGCATGGGGGACGAGGTAATTCATTTTTTTTAATTATTAATTCATTTTTATTTACATTTTTTTTTACACTGTTGCTTTCATTTTTTTTTTCACTTTGTTTAGTGTCACAAGGAATGTAAACATCCTTGCAACAATAATAGGCATATGACAGGTACTCATTATAGAGAAATCCCTCCTCTGCCTTAAAAGCATTCAAAACACCAAGACTGGTGTTTTTGAATGCCTTTGATTTTTTTTTTAAATACCACCGTTGACATCCGGGTAAACCAGAAGTGATGTCAGGTCATTGCTTCAGGGTTACCATAGCGGAGAGCCAATCAAAGCCGATCCCTGCTTTGTTAAGCTGTCCGGACAGCCGGCAGATGCACCAGCTGGTCGCCCAGGTCTCTCAGCGGGACGAAAGAGCCAGAGCAAGCTGTAGAAGGGGGATGGGAGGGGGGACATCCTTTCCTGTTGCTTGTGAAAGCAATACAGAGGCTACTCAGAAGTATGACAAACTGCCTCCACAATAAGCATATCTATGATAAGTAAAATTCTGATCAATAGCCTCCTCATCGCCCTTATGATTGTCCCATACAGTTGCTACATGGGGCAGAAATACATTTTGGTCACATTTAATAACAGTGAGCTTAAATTAAAAGTGCTTAGGGAGTGCTGGATGGGAATTTAGAGAAGAGTTTAATCAGACAATCAACATATTTTGCAGATGCAGCCCTGTTCTTTGTTGAAAAGAGGGTCTCTATCTTTGTTGTCCATACATCGACCACAGAAAATTAAATAAAATCAAGGGTAAGAATTGTTATTATCATCTCCCTCACTTATGCCCCATACACACGGTCGTACATTCCAACAACAAAATCCGTAGGATTTTTTCAGACGGATTTTGGCCCAATTTTGTAATGCATACATAAGGTCGCACAAAGTTGTCGGAAAATCCGATCGCTCAGAACGTGGGGACATAGAACATGTACGTCGGGACTATAAACGGGCCAGTAGCCAATAGCTTTCATCTCTTAGTTTATTCTGAGCATGCATGGCACTTTGTCCGTCGGAATTTTCTCCACACGATCAGAATTTATGCGATTGGATTTTGGTGTCGGAGAATTTTAGATCCTGCTCTCAAACTTTGTGCGTCGGAAAATCCGACGGAATAAGTCAGATGGAGCCCACATGTGGTGGGATTTTCTGACAACATGATCCGATTACACATTTTCCATCTGAAAATCCAACTGTGTGTATGGGGCATTACAGAGAACATATAACCTCATTTACTTTGGTCAAGGAAACAAATGGAAAACTGCATTCAGAATCACATATGGAGATGTTGGGTTTAATTTACCTATGGCAAATAGACTGTGCAATGTAAAGTTGGGGGTTGTTTAGCTCAGTGTAGAGTTTACCAGTGAGTGGAGTTCACACCAGATATGCCATTTAAGGGCTTGTAGGCCCACTTTTATTAAAGAAAGAAAATGTCCATCCAGAATTCCCAAACAGGGGTTTCAACTTCACAGCAGTAATTTAGTAATAAATGAAAAATACCAAGCCACCTGGCTCTCAAGCAGCACCACTGCTCAGGCTTATGCTTCAGCCCTCTTGGCTCTATAATGGAGTTCCTGTACAAACCCTGTACCTCAGCACTCTTTTCCAGCTTCCTTGCTGTTCCAGACCACCGGCTTGGACCCTCTGTCTGCTCTGACAGACGGAACCCAGAACCCTGGTCCTGGCTCTGCTATAAGCGTAGGACAATCTACAAGCCAGACTCTTGGCTGTTCCCAAAATAGGGATGAGCCGAACACCCCCTTGTTTTTTTTTTTTTTTTTTCCACAAAATTTTTTTATTGAGGTAAAGAAGTCATACAGAGAAATACAAACAATGGAGTAAGTATAGCATCAGAATATACATGGCACAATAAGGCATGAATGCGTAGATAAATAGTTAATAGATCAACAGCTTACTCCAGAATTTAACCAATTTCCAACCGTGGAAAGAGTCACATTAAAGATCTTAGTTACTGATATAGTTGAATCTAGAACCAACCTTAAGGGTGCATTAACTAGAAAGGAGGGAACACTAAGATATTCTGAGCTATCGAATGGGAAAACAGAACAATCAGAAATACATATTATGGGGGAAAGGAAGGGTGGAAAAGATTAAATTTAGAGGATAGGGGTGACACTGAGAAGGGTATAATCTAGTATATGAGAATTATTTAACCCAATTGTGAGGAGTAAGCGTCAGTAAGTTTGAAACGGCGCCAGTCCTGCCATATTTCTGAAAATTTTGTGACTGTGTCATTGGATATGCTAATTAATTCTTCAATGGTTTCGGTGTTATTTAATCTACGGAACCATTCCGCTATGGTTGGTACTGTAGAGGATCGCCAATGACATGGGATGCATTGTTGCGCCGTGTTAATCATAATCATATTGAGTGATTTAAAGTAGCGTGTCCTGGGGATTTTGGTGTAGTGAAGTAGGTAGGAAGCAGGGGAAAAATTATTGGTTTGGGATGTTACAGCAATTATGGTGTCATGGACAGATCTCCAGTAATTCTGAAGGGCGGGACATGACCACCAAATGTGAAGCATGGTCCCTTCCGCCTTGCCACAGCGCCAGCATAAGTTGGAATTATTATCTGAGAATTTGTGAAGCAGGGAAGGGGTTCTATACCATTTGGAGAGAATTTTGTATCCTCCTTCCTGAACCGCTACATTAAGGGATCCTTTGAGAATATAAGTACAAATGGTTTCCCACTCTGAGTCAGAAAGTTTGATAGCTAGATCTTGCTCCCATGAGGAGTAAGGCTTGCTGGAGAACGCTGAATCTCCCATGAAGAGATATGTGTACAGGATGGAGATGAGATGTCTTTGTGGTTCGTGTTGTGTACAAAGACTTTCTAGGGTGTTCAAATCTCTTGTCCAATAGTCTATATTATGTCGTCCAGTCAAGAAGTGATGTAATTGTCTATACGTCCAGTCGGAGATGTGGATAGGGGAAGCCGTGGTATTCAAATCAGCCAATGATCTGAAATTCTTTCTCCTGTCGAAGAATTGCCTAGCAGTAAGATCTGTGTGGGGCCAGGAGTTGGCCAGATAAATGGGACTCTTGCCTGGTGGAAAATCGGGATTGTTTCTCAGTGGGGTAAGAGGACTCAGCCATGGGTGCGGATATATTGTTTTCAATGCCTTGTGAATAACAGACAGTGTGGGCCCAATCAGCGGATGTTTCTTGTGCTGTATCGGTATATGGCGTGGATTTATCCAGGGCAGTGATCGAAGATTTTGTGTAGAGACAAAGTGTTCTAGTGGTACCCAATCTTTTACATTTTGGTGAACATTCCAGTCCACAATCCTGGCAAGATGTGTGGCCCAATAGTATCGACGTAGGTCAGGAAGGGCAATTCCACCTTTGATTTTTGGAAGGGTAAGGCGAGTAAAACTTATTCTTGGCCTTTTATTTTGCCATATAAAAGCGGAACATATTTGATGGAAAGAATGGAAAAAGGACGAGGGAATATTGATCGGTATCGTTTGTAATAAGTAAAGGAAGCGTGGAAGAATAGTCATTTTAAGGAGTGCAGCTCTACCGAACCAGGACACTTGTAGAGCTCTCCAGTTCTTAAGGTCTGATTTGGTTTTTTGCAAAGTTGGGAGAAAGTTTTCCTTAAAGAGGTTGGAGAGGGACGTCGGTATTTTAATTCCCAAATAAGTGATTGAGTGATCAGCCCAATTAAAGGGGAAATTTGCTTTACATTGCGTTACCATCTCTGCGGGGAGAGTTACATTCAGGGCAATGGATTTGGAGTAATTTATTTTAAGATTGGAGATGGATTGGAACATCTCCAAGTCGGAAAGAAGATTGGGGATGGAGATATGCGGGTTGGTTAAGAAAAGAAGAATGTCATCCGCAAAAGCTGCTAATTTATAAATGCGGGTATTGATTGAAACGCCATTAATATCTGGATTCAATTTTAGTTTATTGAGAAGAGGTTCGAGAGTGAGGACAAAAAGTAAAGGTGAGAGGGGACAACCCTGTCTCGTACCATTGTGGAGCCGGAAGGCGTTTGACAGGTGGCCATTGACCCGCACTCTGGCGGTCGGTTGGGAGTACAGAGCCCGAATATATGAGATAAATAAGTCCGGCAATCCTATTGCTTTGAGGGTCGAGTCCATGTAATCCCAGGCCACCCTGTCAAACGCCTTCTCGGCGTCCAGGGAAAGAAAGAATCCTTGTTTTTTGGTTGAGGTCAACCAATGGTGGATGTTAAGCGCTTTAATAGTGTTATCCCTACCTTCCCGTCCTGGGATAAATCCCACTTGATCTAAAGAGATCAAAGACGGGAGAAGCGGCAACAAGCGATTCGCTAGAATTTTAGCATAAATCTTGACATCCACATTAATGAGTGAAATGGGGCGGTAATTCGTGACCAGGGAAGGATCTTTGTCCTCTTTCGGTATTACTGTAATGTGTGCTTCAAGCATATGAGGGGGGGCATGGGAAGTAGAGGCGAAGGATTTATATGCTAGGAGAAAGCGGGGTCTAAGTATGTCTGTAAATGTTTTGTAATATGTCAAAGGAAGACCGTCTGGGCCAGGTGCCTTCCCTACTTTCATCTCTTTGATTGCTTTATCGAATTCTTCTTCGGATAAGGGAGTATTCAGCTTTTGGGCATTTTCCTGAGAAATACGCTTAGGGCCAAATTTGGAGAGAAATTCGTTAATCTTATGCTGTCTCACCTCCAAACTACTGGTCTTAGTGGGCCTAGAGGGAATGTTATAAAGCGTTTGGTAATATTCTTCGAATTTTTGGGCTATATCTTCATTTGAATTGTAAGCTTTACCCTGGTTATCAGTAATATGATTTATCCAGAACATGCGAACACCATTAAAGTCTATGGGACACGAACAAAAAAAATCAAAAGTGCTCATTTTAAAGGTTAATATGCAAGTTATTGTTATAAAAAGTGTTTGGGGACCTGGGTCCTGCCCCAGGTGACATGTGTCAATGCAAAAAAAAAAGTTTTAAAAACTGGTGTTTTTCGGGAGCTATGATTTTAATACTGCTTAAAGTGAAACAATAAAAGTGAAATATCCCTTTAAATTTAATTCCTGGGTAGGTGTCTATAGTATGCCTGTAAAGTGGCGCATGTTTCCCATGTTTATAACAGTCTGAGAGCAAAATGACATTTCTAAAGGAAAAAAGTAATTTATAGTACTAGCGCTAGTGCCGGCTATTATTAAATTGTCAGTCCCGATAATTCACATAAAAGTAATTGAAAGTCATTGAAAAAAAAAAAGCGTGTGGGTCCTCCAAAATTCCATTACCAGGACCTTTAGGTCTTGTATGGATATTAAGGGGAACTCCGCACCAAAGAAAGAATGCTTGGGGTTCCCCCCAAAAAACCAAACCAGACCCTTCAGGTCAAGTATGGATTTTAAGGGGAACTCCACACCAATTTTTTTTTTGTTAATGGCGTGGGGTTCCCCCAAAAATCCACACCAGACCCTTATCCGAGCATGCAACCTGGCAGGCTGCAGGAAAAGAGAGAGCGCCCCCCCTCCTGAACCGTACCAGACCTCATGCCCTCAACATGGGGAGGATGTCCCCATGTTGATGGGGACAAGGGCCTCATCCCCACAACCCTTGCCCAGTGGTTGTAGGGGTCAGTGAGTGGGGGGCTTATCGGAATCTGGAAGCCCCCTTTAACAAGGGGACCCCCAGATCCCACCCCCTGTTTGAAATGGTAACGGGTACATTGTACCCCTATAATTTCACAAAAAGAAAGTGCCAAAATGGTTAAAAAAAAACACACACACCGTGGGAAAAAAAAAATAGATTCCAGTGATTTAATCCAATAAATCCATGCTCCGACTCCAGCAATGTAATCCAATTTTCGATCTCCAGCAATGGATGATCTCCTGCGAGGAACACGCACAAGATCCTGCCCCAGCCAATGACACGGCGACAACTTGAGACTTCTTATGGAGATGAGGGCGGGGCCCCGTCCCCCTCTGACAAGGGGAAAAGCCAGGGTTTCCCAGTGATGTGTGCGGGTGACCCTGCCCCCCTCTGATGCAATGGGAATCCTCCATTGCTGGAGGTAAACACAGCCTGGTGCTCTACCAGAGCACTGCCAGGTGCTGGACTCATACCCAACTTCTCAGGCTCAGCATCAGTGAACTGATCCAGAACATTACCTGTGACAATGTCACTTTGACACTCCATGCCAACCTCAGTTTCGTGGGTCATGGACAATGTCTCTGCTGTGCGCTCGCCCTTATTTGGTTCATCCTGCTCACGAGGGTTAACCGCTGCAGCAGCCACCACACCCTCCGGTACAAGCTGTTCTGCAGTCCCTTCTGCTGGCACAGCAGAAACCGTGTCCACCTTATTTTTGTCCATACAAGCCTTATCTATCATGGAGATAAGATTTTTACCCCAATTTTACCCTTATTGTATGTGCGCTCCCTTCAGCGGTACTCCTCAGCACCAATCCATCTGCCCAAGGAGACACATAAGAACAGATGGGCTTAGTTGCAGACTCATTACACAAGTCATTGTAAATCATGTCAGATTGTGGTAAAACGTGTTTTAACACAGCAGGTTGCAATACACCATATTTACCATCTTGCTCGGGTGGCACTTCATAAACTTCATAGACCTTTACATTTTCTACAGGTTCCATTAACGCACTATTCACCTGCACATTTTTCGTTTTAGCAGCTTGCACTAAGACATTACCATTAGAAGGTGCAGTCCCACTCTGCCCCACCAAAGTGACATCACAGTTGTCCAGGGCAACCTCCGGCTCCAATACATGAAGTTCCCTGGAGATGTCTAGGGACAACTGTGCTGTCTCACCACCAGCTGTTATGGACAACGGCCCATCTTTAACCACCATTATTGCATTGCAAGAACCTGGGGTTTTCCCACCAGCAAGCTTTCCATTAACATTACAACACTTTTAGCTTTTGCAGGCTGTCCTAGCCCACTGCCAACTTGAGACCAGCAGACATTAGACACATCACTATCCCCCTCTTGAGAAGCACATACAGGTGCAGGTTTGACTTTAACCCCTGCCTCCCCACTGTACAGGGTACTGCACAGGGAAAAGTCACCCTCAAGAACACATTCAGTGGCCCCACTAACTGGGGTCACTCTCACATCATGGACAGTCTCATAACTAGTCCTTTTTCACATAAACTCAGCGTTTCTAGTAATTATTCCATTAAAGACAGTCTTCCCCAATGCAGTAGTAGGGGTCACCATCTTCATGTGAATACAGCGTCTCAACAGCAGGTATCTCACACTGTTTAGCACCCCCTGCCAACACAACAGAAAACTCCTTCTTGTTGCCAGGGGTGACTGCAAACATATTTGCACAGTAATTTGGGCCGAAAACTTTTGCTCAGAAATATTGTCCCCAGCCATATTCCATAACCTAGGTCAAGAAAACATGCCATGACCCAACTAGTCACATTTTAGACATGGTACTGGATGACTTTTTCCCAGCGTACTTCTCTCCTGGTGATTCCCAGCTGGCTGGAATGCACAGGCCTCTTTGTGGGGACACTGAGCCATATCTCAAATGCAGCTCCTCCTTTCAGGCACAACTTTCACTTCTGTCGCCATGGGAGACTGCACTCTCCCAGCAGAATGTTGCTGGCTCTCTCCAACATGTTGTATCAGCTCTTCCTGAAGCCACTTGCTATAATCCTTGTAAAACATTTCCCATGGTACACAGGCAGGCTGACTGGCTTCCTCTGTGTTGCTATGGGCAACCACTCTTAGTCTCAGCCTTTGGTCAGCCTCTCTCCTTGCATATAGCATGGGCTTTTCTCTGCTGGATCCTGCCTCATGCTGTGACACATTCACATCTTTCACAATAGCTACTATTTTATCTGCAGCAGCGATGCCAGGGGAAACAACACCTCTCTTCCGGTTATGGACATTCAGCTGCTCTCCCCTTGCACTGAGGGTTGGCTTGCTTTCATCTGTAGCTTAGTTCCGCACTGCCAGGTGACGCTTACAACACTCCATAGCTGATTCAAACACTGGTGGACTCTCCATATTCAAAGTCACTCCACTGCACAGAGAAACAACAGGAGCATTGTCTCTTTAACCACTTTCAGACCGGACCATTTTGCTGGTAAATGACCAGAGGTCTTTTTACAATTTGGCACTGCGCTGCTTTAACTGGTAATTGTGCGGTCATGCAATGTTGTACCCAAACAAAATTTGCGTCCTTTTCTTCCCACAAATAGAGCTTTCTTTTGATGGTATTTGATTGCCTCTGCGATTTTTATTTTTTGCGATATAAACGTAAAAAGACCGCAAATTTTGAAAAAAATGATATTTTCTACTTTTTGTTATTAGAAAAATCCAATAAACTTAATTTTAGTCATACATTTAGGCCAAAATGTATTCAGCCACATGTCTTTGGTAAAAAAAAAGTCAATAATTGTATATTTATTGGTTTGCGCAAAAGTTGTCACATCTACAAACTAAGGTACGTTTTCTGGAATTTACGCAGCTTTTAGTTTACGACTGCCTATCTCATTTCTTGAGGTGCTAAAATGGCAGGGCAGTACAAAACCCCCCCAAATGACCCCATTTTGGACAGTAGACCCCCTAAGGAAATTGATAAGTGGCATGTTGAGCCCATTGAATATTTTTTTTTTTTGCCTCAAGCGATTGAATAATGACAAAAAAAAATATTTTTTTTTTTTTACACAAAGTTGTCACTAAATGATATATTGCTCACACATGCTATGGGCATATGTGAAATGACACCCCAAAATAAATTCTGCTGCTTCTCTTGAGTACGGGGATACCACATATGTGGGACTTTTTGGGAGCCTAGCCGCGTACGGGGCCCCCGAAAACCAAGCACCGCCTTCAGGCTTTCTAAGGGCGTAAATTTTTGATTTCACTTCTCACTACCTATAACAGTTTTGAAGGCCATAAAATGCCAAGATGGCACAAAACCCCCACAAATGACCCCATTTTAGAAAGTAGACACCCCAAGCTATTTGCTGAGAGGCATGTTGAGTCCATGGAATATTTTATATTTTGCCACAAGTTGCGGGAAAATTACAAACTTTAATTTTTTTTTATTTTTTTTTCACAAAGTTGTCACTAAATGATATATTGCTCACACATGCTATGGGCATATGTGAAATGACACCCCAAAATAAATTCTGCTGCTTCTCCTGAGTACGGGGATACCACATGTGTGGGATTTTTTGGGAGCCTAGCCGCGTACGGGGCCCCGAAAACCAAGAACCGCCTTCAGGTTTTCTAAGGGCGTAAATATTTGACTTCACTCCTCACTACCTATTACAGTTTTGAAGGCCATAAAATGCCAAGATGGCACAAAACCCCCACAAATGACCCCATTTTAGAAAGTAGACACCCCAAGCTATTTTCTGAGAGGCATGTTGAGTCCATAAAATATTTTATATTTTGCCACAAGTTGCGGGAAAATTACAAACTTTTTTTTTTTTTTTTCACAAAGTTGTCACTAAATGATATATTGCTCACGCATGCCATGGGCATATGTGAAATGACACCCCAAAATAAATTCTGCTGCTTCTCCTGAGTACGGAGATACCACATATGTGGGACTTTTTGGGAGCCTAGCCGCGTACGGGGCCCCGAAAACCAAGCACCGCCTTCAGGCTTTCTAAGGGCGTTACAGTTTTGAAGGCCATAAAATGCCAAGATGGCACAAACCCCCCCAAATGACCCCATTTTGGAAAGTAGACACCCCTAAATTTAGGGGTACACTAGTGAGACTAGGTAATAAATGGCGGGTGCCCTGAAACTATAAAAAAAATAACTAACCAACCAGCGTCACCTGTAACAGTTATATGGTGATCACTGGTGAAAGGGTTAACTAGGGGGCAATCAGGGGGCTTTATGCGGTAGTATATGGGGGTCCCTGGCGCTATAAAAAGCTGCGGCGAACCTAAATACCTACCTGCCTAACTAGCGTCACCTGTGACACTAATACAGCGATCAGAAAAACGATCGCTTATTAGGCTGGGTTCACACTGGAGCGATGCAGGAACGCCACGAATCCGCGGCGGGTTCCCGCATCACATGCCTCCCGGCGGCAGTTCACACTGCCCTATGCGAACTGCTGGGAGTGTCAGTGAAATGTTAATGACACCCCCAGATCAGTTCGCATATCGCAGTGCGATCTGCAAACTCGGATCGCATGGTGTGAACACCCATGCGATCCGATTCTGCTGCGGACCAAAAAAAGGGTCCCGTGCGAGTTTGCGGCGGGTTCGACACGAATTCAGCCATACTATCTGTATGGCTGAACTCGAATCGCACAGAGATCGGATGTGATTTGCACTGCAGTGCGGTGCGAATCACATCCGTTCTCATAAACCGCTGCAATGTGAACCCAGCCTTAGTGACACTGGCGACGGGGGGTGATCACGGGGTTAAACCTTTATTGGGGGGGGGGTACCTTAGAACTAAAAGGGGCTAACCCTAACTGCCCTAACAGTTATTACAGTCACAAATGACACCCGCCGGGTGATCAGGGGGTTAAACCTTTATTAGGTAATAAATGGCGGGTGCCCTGAAACTATAAAAAAATAACTAACCAACCAGCGTCACCTGTAACAGTTATATGGTGATCACTGGTGAAAGGGTTAACTAGGGGGCAATCAGGGGGCTTTATGCGGTAGTATATGGGGGTCCCTGGCGCTATAAAAAGCTGCGGCGAACCTAAATACCTACCTGCCTAACTAGCGTCACCTGTGACACTAATACAGCGATCAGAAAAATGTTCGCTTATTAGGCTGGGTTCACACTGGAGCGATGCGGGAACGCCACGAATCCGCGGCGGGTTCCCGCATCGCATGCCTCCCGGCGGCAGTTCACACTGCCCTATGCGAACAGCTGGGAGTGTCAGTGAAATGTTAATGACACCCCCAGATCAGTTCGCATATCGCAGTGCGATCTGCAAACTCGGATCGCATGGTGTGAACACCCATGCGATCCGATTCTGCTGCGGGCCAAAAAAAGGGTCCCGTGCGAATTTGCGGCGGGTGCGGCGGGTGCGATGCGAATTCAGCCATACTATCTGTATGGCTGAACTCGAATCGCACAGAGATCGGATGTGATTTGCACTGCAGTGCGGTGCGAATCACATTCGTTCTCATAAACCGCTGCAATGTGAACCCAGCCTTAGTGACACTGGCGACGGGGGGTGATCACAGGGTTAAACTTTTATTGGGGGGGTTAGGGGGGTACCTTAGAACTAAAGGGGGCTAACCCTAACTGCCCTAACAGTTATTACAGTCACAAATGACACCAATGCCAAAAAAAAAAATGACATTGGTGTCACTGTGACTGGGGGGCAGGGGTAATTGGGGGGGTGATCGGGGGGGTGTGAGTGTGCCTGGCATGTTCTACTGTGAAGTGTCGTGTTGGTGCAACTCACCGATCCTCTCTCACGGAGGAGAGATTACATCACTTCCTCTCCTGTGTTTACATTACAGGAGAGGAAGTGATGTCACGAAGGATTTCTATTCGTCATCCCGGATCGCTCCCTAACGAATACCGACCGCCGCAGGCACCGGGCGGGGGCCCGATCGGGCCCCCGACCCGCGGGAAGGCAGGGACGTACAGGTACGCTCATATGCCTGCCCGTGCCATTCTGTCGACGTACATCGTCGTGCGGCGGTCGGGAAGTGGTTAAGGGGTCTCTCTCTTCCAGGTACACAACCTGCTGCATAGTTTCTTGCAATAGTTCACTGGTATACGCAAGGATCTATAGTTATGTCCGCATTTTCCACCACTTGTAAAGTTGGGGTTGTTTAGCTCAGTTTAGAGCCTACCAGTGAGATATGCCATTTAAGGGCTTGTAGGCCCACTTTTATTAAAGAAAGAAAATGTCCATCCAGAATTCAGATGCAGGGGTTTCAACTTCACAGCAGTAATTTAGTAATAAATTAAAAATACCAAGCAATCTGGCTCTCAAGCAGCACTGCTGCTCAGGCTTATGCTTTAGCCCTCTTGGCTCTATAACGGAGTTCCTGTACAAACCCTGTACCTCAGCACTCTTTTCCAGCTTCCTTGCTGTTCAAGACCAACGACTTGGACTCTCTGTCTGCTCTGACAGACAGAACTGTGCACACTTATCCCTTGCTTGCCTGGACTCCTCAGGAGGGTGGAGCCCAGAACCCTGGTCCTGGCTCTGCTATAAGCCCAGAGCCCACCTGCACTATCAACAAGCTAGATTCCTGTCTGTTCCCAAAAGCCAGTCCCAGGATTGGAGATTCTATTCCACCCAGATAGCTATGAAATGTCTAGGCTCCGGGTCCCCAACTGGATTTTACCAACCACAGAAAAAACTGATAAAACAGTTTCCTCCAAATTAAATAATCCTCCTGGAGCCTCTCAACCTGCCTATTTGAGAATCCTGGGTGATATTCACTAGAACAGGGATCCATACTGTCACAGCAGACTCACTCTGCAAGGCCATTTGGCCCACACATTGTCTCCACAATATTTCAAAATAGTACCAATAATGTGCTGCAAGATCTTTTAGACCAGCATATTGTTGCCTACTTTTATGCTGTCAGAAATGGTTCCTCCTGTTGGTAGCATTGTCAGACATTGGGCGTGCAGTACTGATGTCCACCAGCGAGTGTCTCCTGACAGTCTGGAACTGCCAGGGGAACTCTCTCTGATATTATTTGATCTTTGGGCCGCAGTACTGGCAACCACCAGCGGTTGGTTCCTGGCAGTGTGGCACCACCATCATCTCCTGTGATCAGGCATCACATGAGCCTGATTCCAGGAGATGTGTATAAATACTCTGTAAAGCTTTTCACTTTGCCATGGTATCTTCCTTGTGCCCTGACTCTGTGAGCTCTGAACCTGATCCTGAAACATGAACCTGAACCTGATCCCTGTACCTGAACCCTGAGCCTTGTATCTGTACCCATCCCTCCTGTGATCCTATTTCCCTTACCTTTGCCTTTCAGACTTATCCATCCATCTTCTCCTTGTCCTGTTTGTTCCCTGTCCCCATCCACTGACCTCCTGTTGATGACTCTGGTCTGGCTACGTTTACAATTCTGGTATTCCCCTATTATTGTATATACTTGTTTGATGTTTGTCTGTGATTATTTATGGGTCTTTCTTTGGTATTGGTTGTTGTGCACTGGTGGTTGTATTTATATATTTTCACTTATCTTTAATAAACCATATTTTCACCTTACATGTGTTTTGTTCCTCTGTTACTGTCCACACAGTTCTGGTCACAGCTGATACGTGACAGATGCCATCCTTATATTTTCAGATAATTTACAGGAGCATCACAAGCACGTTTTAATTGTCTTTGAATGACTGAGGTACAATCAGTTTTACATAAAACTGAAAAAAATGTCATTGTCAACAATCATTTCTTCAGAAGTGTTGAACAAAGCCCACAGTAACATCAAAATAGTTATTGGGTGACCCACCCAATAACATTATGGAGACTTGATTTTTTGGGGGGATTTGCTAAGTTTTTGAAAAATGCATTTGGGATTTCTACAACGCAATAGTACAAATTTCCCAGCTTACAAGAAATGGGAGTTTTTTATGGCCAACGCAGGCACTGGATGCTTTTAGCAAACTAAGGACTTTTTTTTACTCATGCACCAAATATTGGGACATCCAGGACTCCAACTTCCTTTTATTGCAAGAGTGGATGCATCATAAGTGGGAGTTGTACTCATACAGCAAATAGGTTACATTGTTATTCTTCATGTTAGAATGTGTTATCTTATACTGACCCATAATAACATAGTTAGTTAGGTTGAAAAAAAGACACAAGTCCATCTAGTTCAACCAATAATTTACAGTAATTATGATGGATGAAGCAATGACAAGGCAGATGCCATCACGACTTTGTTTGCGCCTCTCCAGTAAAGAAACCCTGATCCTAGCATTGTTAAGACTACACTCCACAGCAGATGACACAGACTTATCTGAGGTGCAGATTCTAAGCATTAGACAGTTTCCACCAGAGCTCATGATGTTGGCTAAAGGGTTTTGCTGCTTGCTGGTACCAGGTCATGATACTCAGATTTGCTCCACCAAGGGGTAACTGGGGACAAGGAGGCTACAGTGTTTAGACTGTACACTAGGGAAAAATTGTTGGGTCCTGGTGTGTCGAGGCAGGCGGAAGTCAAGAGAGAACTAGTCTGGACAATTTAGGTCAGCATTGGTCAGACAATCTTACAGGTAATTATTATAGGTCTTTTGAAATAAGGGGTAGCTGGTGAGAAGACACAGCACCAGCCACTTCCAGGTCTGAAGCTTAAATTCCCCCCTGGGTCAAAGGAAACACACAATTTCAGGGAGGAAGTTTTGGCAGGGATTCTGTGAGCAGTATTGAAAGTACTGGCAGGAATCCAGGAAACCCAGCAGAAGTCATGATAAGTTCTGGGAATTCTAGAAATGCGAGAATGGGAAGCGTAGGGGTGTGTCTTGGAAATGAAGAGAAGAGTGGAAAGACATGCTCCTAACAACCAACCTAACAAAAAAGATGTCAAAAACTGGGTATGGTGCCCATTATTCTGTGTTGGGTATACTCCAACCACTCTCAGTCCCATCACAACCTTGGGGATCCATTTCCATGTATTTTGTGGTTAATCTACTTCCTCCCTAGAGATGACTACTATCTTAATAGTCATCAACCATCTTACTAAGGTGGCATATTTTATCTCAACAAAGGGGGTTCCCACTGCTGAACATGCTACAGAAATTATGGTTTAAAAAATCATTAAACTGTATGGAATTACAGATAACTTAGTACCTTCTGTGTTTTGTCAGTTACTGTATCATCAGGATGAGTAGGTGGGATACCTTCCAACAATGTGACGTCACCTGCAGCCATTGCAGTTCGTTTGTTTACATGCTGTTTCGCCTAGCACTTGGCTTAACTGCTATTTTTGTGAGTTCATTCATATGTTGCTTGTTTATTAAGAATTGTCAGCCATTGGCTTGACATATCTCTTAGCAAAGTCCAGGAAGGTAGGTGAATGAAAGCCCCAGGGTATTGTTATTACAATGTTGAGCAAAAGAGTCTACTGTGTTTGCATGACCATCCCATATGATGACAATGTCATCTATATAGCGACCATAAAACACTATGTGGGCAACAAACACAGAGTTGGCCACAACTCTGAGGATAGCAGCCACAGGTGGTCGGGTACATTCCTTACTGTACCCAACTACCACGGACTATTGACATATATGGATCCACCACTGTCACCCTGAACACTAGTATTTTTTATATAAATATAATATACCCTAATACCCTAAACTCTGTGTGCCAGTAACAATTCCCTTATACATTTGCTGTTTATTGTGCCAATCTGTACTGCAGGAGTTTTCCAGCAAACTTTTTTATCACTGCATGCCGAGCCCGAGGCCCATGCATCATGTCAATATGTAATACCTTCAGGAAACTTGAAGACCTTATTTCTTCAGCCAACCAGCAATGGTGGAATAGTTTCTTCCTTGAACAATATCTTGTTCACAAAATTTCACCAACAGGTCTTAGGGTTCTCAAACAATGCTCATTTTTAGATACAGGACTACAGAAGCATCGGTCTCACATCTCTGAATTTTGCACAGAGAAATGGATACAAGTAGTTATCAAGCAAAGAAATAGAACATTTCAAAGCCTTAAGAATAAGATACATGAATTATGTATTCACGTATCCAACTCGGTCCCACATCTTCCTGCTCTCTAGCTCACTCCCTTAAAAAATACACTTAAAGAAAAGAATATGACCTCCTTTATGTAAAATTAGGTAATTTTAGGAGGGATTTGGATTATTACAACCAGCATTTATTTTTTTTTTTTGAGAAAAGCCAATAAACATACAGTTAGACCACAAAACGCCTCTGTCCCCCTTATGCCCTTGTAGTCCTTCCAAAACGTACCCATACCTAAACCTCCTCGTCATCCATCCCATCCACCTTCGTACACACCTTTGGGAGATGCCACCACAACAACACCCAAGGCTCCATTTCTGCCCACCCCCAAACTCATGCGTAATAGAAGTCAATAGAAGGAACTGCAAACACCCCTTGAAGGTGCTGAATACTCTTGACACCACACCAGGCCCTCATCAGGCCCTCCCAGGTCCAGTTCAACCAGTTTCTAGACCACGGTCCTTATTCTACAACCAACAACAACTTGCTGTCCTCATCCACATCCACTCCATCCTTAGTTTTCCCCATGCTAGACAACACTGGGACACCCACAATTTCTGACCATGGTCTTCATCATCCAGTACCCCCTGTCTTTTTTAGTGGTTAGCCCCCCACCAAGCCTCATAAAAAGAAAACTCACAGACGAGGAAGGAGGGGGGAAGGGCCAGACCAAAGAAAAGAAGAGATCCACAAACTGTAAAAATATTCACCCAATCCAGTCACATTTTGTCCAGTGAAGGCATTTCTAAACTTATTTAAGGATTAACCTTTGCCCCTAAAGTACAACTCAATCCTTTCATCCTTTTTAAGGATCTAAACAAATTAATTAGAGAACTCACGTCAAGAGATTTTCTAATCTACCAATTAGCAGTCTATCACAGACATTCCTCAAGCCCTGTTTGAAACTAGAACTTTTGATGATACAGAATTACCCATTTTAGCACATCTTGAAGAGCTGTATGCAGATAGTTGTTATGAGGACTTCGACTAGCTTACCCAGCATTGTCCCAATTCTCCATCCATTCAAAGCACCAACCTTAGGCCTAGATCCATTTTCAATCCCACTCATAAAAAGGGTCCTTATGTTCAGACCTTTTAGCAAGTTATGTATGCAGACTTACTCCAGATGTGCAACACTAAATCTTCCCAAACCCGTGGACCTTCCAACCTTATCCACCTTGAGCAGGTAGTACTTGACCAACTCACCAACACCAATATCATTATCAAATCTGCTGACAAAGAAGGTGGAGTAGTCATTCAAAACAGAATCAATTACATTGCAGAAGCTCACAGGTTACTGTCTGACCACCACACATACCACAAACTGTCCCATGACCCTCTCCCAGTTTTCTCTCAGGAAGCCATTTCACTTGCTAATGCAACATTATATGACAACACCAAGGCAGAAGCAGCCTTTTTCAAGAAACCTTTTTTCAAAACTCCTTACTTCTATCAGCTACCTAAAGTTCACAAAGACCTCCACAACCCAACCGCCCGCCCAATCGTGGCATCTATGGATAGTGTCACAAATAGCTTTTCCATCTATAGTGACCAGTTGCTTCAGCCAATTGCCCAACAGCTGCCATTGTACATTTTGGATGGGATCTATCTATTAGAATTATTTGCCCCATACACATGGGAGTCCACCTACCAATGGGTCTCACTTGATGTATCGTCTCTTTACACTTCCATTCCTCATGAGGTGGGCCTTCGAGCTGTTGAACATATTCTAGCTGAGGATCCCCCCATGAATGTTAGACAGGTCCAATTCATCCTTGAAACAGCACAGTTTTGTCTTAAATATAACTACCGTATTTATCGGCGTATAACACACACTTTTTCCCCCTTAAAATCAGGGGAAAGTCGTGGGTGCGTGTTATACGCCGATCCTCACTGTCTGCGAGTCTAAAATACTGAGCGCCGCCGAAAAATACCGAGCGCCGCCGAAAAATACCGAGCACCGCCGAACAAGACAGAGCCGATTGCTGGGCTCCGCTCGTAGTCCCGCCTCCCTGCTGTTTCTGGAGCGAGCGCTGCCGAAAAAGACAGAGCCGACTGTACTGTGTACTTGGCTCGGCTCGGCTTGCAGTCCTGCCCATACTGGGCGGGACTGCGAGCGGAGCCCAGCTGAATACACAGTACAGACGGCTCGGTCTTTTTCGGCAGCGCTCGCTAGAGAAACAGCAGGGAGGCGGGACTACGAGCGGAGCCGAGCAAGTCAGCTCGGTCTTTTTCGGCGCTCGCTCACTCGGTCTGTCTCGGCGGTGGGAAATGTAAACATGGGCAAGGCTGCAAACGCGCTGGCCAAGCTGCAAATGACACTGCAAAGCTGCAAACAGCGCTGGGCAAGCTGCAAATGACACTGATCATTCTGCAATGATGGACAAGGCTGCAGATGCACACTGATAAGGCTGCATTGACGGGCATTTAAATGTAAGTTTTTTTTTCCTTAAACTTCCCTCCTAAAATGTTTTTCCTTAAAATGCCCTCCTAGACTTGGGGTGCGTGTTATACGCCGGTGCGTGTTATACCCCGATAAATACGGTATTTTGAATTTGAGGGCACATTTTTTCTCCAAAACCATGGAACAGTTATGGAGGTAATTTTTTTCCCCATATACACCAATTTAACCATGGGTTTTTGGCAACATCTTTACATCTCCAACAACAACCCTTTTGTAGCCCATAGTGTTTTTTGGTCGCTATATAGATGGCACTGCCATTATATGGGATGGACCTGCACACACAGTAGAATCCTTTGTGCAACATTGTAATAACAATACCCTGGGGCTTTAATTTACCTATGAGCACAATTCTAACACAGTTGCCTTCCTGGACTTAGAGCTGGCCCATGACAATTCCTATATTTTTGCTAAAAACTATGTGAAGCCTGTTAATTATTATATCCAATTCCAGAGCTGCCACAACCCTAGATGGATTCACAGGCACTAAGTTTCTTGGGTTCCTTATTTCCAGAAAATGGAATAGACTCAGAGATGTAGGAGACTACAAATCAGGAGTAGTGTTTGGATGGCAACAAGTTTCAGAGTTTTCCATGGATACAATTAGACATACATAGGAAGTCAAATGAATGTGGGTCAACACACCAACTTCAGTATTAAAACTGTGGCAATCGTAGAGAAGGTCCCTCCCACCCTAGTGTCCATACCCCAACTAATCCTCATAGGGGTAGAGGATTCCACCCTAATGGAAGAGGTAGTAGAGGTTCCTCTAGGGGTAACCGTCACAATTCTTCCACTTATCAACCGTATGCCCGGGGTGGACAACAACGTAGATCTTCACCTGAAAGTCGCTATGACCATCTAGCACCCTATAATTATAACTCTTAATGGTCAAATAGCCCCCCAGTGTCCACCTATAATAGATATTCTCCACTCTGAGATGTCTATCAGGGGAAATTATACTCACACAGGGAGGGCGAATATGAGCATAACCACTGCAATTCAAATATTTGGGGTGGCCAAGTTTTTCATGAGGCCCGACAGGGAAGAAAAGGAGGTCCAGACCTAAGAGAAGTTTGAGAGGACGGCGGAGAATACAACGGAAATAGAAAGAGAACAGAAAGAGAGAAGAAAAATTGTTCTCGATAAGGGTCTCAAATTTGTCCCCCTAAAAGATTGGACAAGTTTGGGACATTTATTGATATAGATAAATATTTTAAGAAAATGAATATTCAATGCTATTTAGTCACCAATCCTTTTAGAAATCCATTCAGGGCAGTTACCTCTGGAACTGTACATTCCGGTTTGTCGAACCTATCGCTGTTTAACCCTCCAACACAAACAGCTCTGCCATTTCCATCTTTAGAGATTTAGTTCTCAAAGGTCTAGAGAAATTACCCCCCAAAAGTTATGTAATCAGCCTTTGTTAAAGAGGAAGTAAACCCTGATGGGTTTACTTCCTCTTTCATTCCCTGCAAAGGCAAAGCATAATGGACTACATCGCATAGTTTATTATGTGTCACTTACCTGACACAGGAGCCAGCGAAGTCACCGCTGTCCCCTGTAGTCCGGCGCATCCATCTTCTCGGTGGGGTATCGCAGCTCCGCCGCTGTCATTCGGCGAAGCCGCGATGATGTCACTCCCGCACATGCGTGCAGGAGCCGACATGCGCGCCATCTCCCTCATTGAAGATGCTGCGCTCAGTGCGCCTGCGCACCGCTGTCTACAGCGCATGCGCCGTAGACAGCGTTGCCTGTCTTTGGGCAAATATCTCCTAAACCGTATAGGTTTAGGAGATATTTCTTGGATCTACAGGTAAGCCTTAATCTAGGCTTACCTGTAGGTCAAAGTGTGTTGTAAGGGTTTACAACTACTTTAAACGCAAAACCCTTTGTGACAGAAAATATCTTGTCATTCGCCCCGATAAAGTTGGTGGCATAGTTGTTTTGTATAAAGAGGATTATCAGAAAGAAATGTGCAGAATTGTGAGTGATCATGACACCTATAAAGAATTACCACAAAATCCCACCAGTTGTTACAAGAAGAGACTTGTGGACCTGGTGGATAAAGGGTTCGCTCTGCACATTTTAAACAAGAAAGAAAAGGCATTTTTAGTTCCTATAGCCCCTAGGATCTCAACTATGTATTATCTATCAATCCATAAGGATTCTACACATCCCCCTGGATGCCCCATCGTGAGTGGCATCGATTTGATTACCTCAAATTTAGGGCCTTATATAGACTTACTTGAAGGATATGGGTGAAACCATTGGACCGTTGGAACACGTTGATGTATGGGGAGTACATCATGGCCACCGACGATGTAGCCTCCTTGTATACTTGCATACCACATAAGTTGGGAATTGAAGCAGTTCAGAATTTTCTATATAAAGACCCTCTCTCACTCAACCAACTGACTGCAAAGGTTTTATCCCTGTGGACAGTTGCCACCATAGATTGTGGCTTCGCTCAGTTGTATGCAGCCAATTTCTAAGGTTGCGTCAGAACTGTTCTGATACTGAAACTTTCAAAACTTAGGCCAATGTCCTAAAGCATAGATTTCTTGATAAGGGATATTATTAAAGTGAAGTTGAGGGTGAACTATAGAGAACATTAGAGATGGAGAGAAACCTTGTTCTGAGTTTAATGAAAAGTTTGATGAAACCATTAAGTGGTCGCTGATCACTTCATTTTCTAATCAGCATGTGCAGATTAAATCAATTATTCGTAAACACTGGGACATTTTGAAAAAAGACAAAATTCTGGGTCCCCTACTGCAAGACCAGCCTAAGGTGATATACAGGGGGTTGCAATTAGGGATGGCCTTGCGGTTCACCCGGCGGTCGGGCAAATTTTGCGTGTTTGAGATTCGCCAAACCGGCGGACATCTGGCACTGTTCGTGCAGTGAATATATGTGTTTACATTGTGAAAGAACTTTGACCCATGATGACACATCCATCATGGGGTATAGGACAGCCAATTGAGACATTTCAGCACATGGACAATTGGACATTCCCCCTACCTTATAAATAGACCTGATCTGGCGGCCATTTTACATTCTGTCTTTTGTCAGTGTAGGGAGAGGTTGCTGTGTGGAACAGTGACAGACTGTAGTGACACAAATCACTAGCTATTAGGTCCACAAAAGGTCTTTTAAGGACTGGTATAGGTGTATACGTGACCGTGACGAACACGCGTCGGGACGCTACCGGAAGTGACGCAATCGAGCTCGCAGCTCGTTTATACTCTATGCTTGAACTTTGTTTGTTTGTGAGTATTTTTTCGTTTCTTGAATAAACTTAAACTTTGTTCATAAATACTACACTATGGGGCTCCCTTCCTCCTTATTTGCTTAAATCCCCTACATAACCTGCTGAGGTAACAACCCCTTCCCCTACACTGGGCATCGTTGAGCAACCATTTAAAGAGACTACACAGCGGAATAGGCAGGAGACGGGGACACAGTAACAAGACCTCGTGGGATAAAGACCACCAGGAATCCTGAGGATATATATGTTACATGCTGTTACCTTACAGCTGTAAGGTAAGGGACACCCATATCCCGAATACACAGGACCACGTGGGATACTTTCACTTCCACCACCACCGATCAGATCGCTATAGTTCATATAGAACTAAACACCAGCACCGCATGCATTTTTTTTGCCATATGCGATTTTGGTTATAATCGCTATTGGTTGTCGCACATGTTTTGTATGGACACAATTCTAACACATGTTATTGTGGAATGGATATGTAATATAGTTTTTAACTATTGAGCACTATTTACCTGCATTATTGTTAGAGAGTTTTTTCACCTGCAAGACTAATATTATTTATGCGTTTTTAATGTTGTGTTTTTCATTTATCTTCTGTGTCAATTTTGCATGACCTTATCTCACTTCACTGCAGTTATTATTCAGTATAGGGTGGAGAGACACCCACACGTATCCAACCCAATTTGTTTAACACTGGCACTTTATGCGATTTTTCGCTAACCACAATTAGCTATTTTCTTTTTTTGCACTAAACAGTTTTTTGGTAATAATTGTGTATTTATACATTGTTGTTCATGGTGTAGTAGACATTGCAACACACTTATTGTATCACTTAGCACCAGCACTTTTTATGCGATTGGAGTAGTTGCAACAAATCGCATTAGTCTCTATCACATTTTTCATATATAGATTTTACCTATGGGATGTTGTAAGACACGAAAATACGGACCTATTTACTGTTTAGTATTACTATTTTAGAGTCCTATGCTTACCCTAAAAATCACATCAGAAATTATTAGGTTTTAACCACTATATTCCTTTTCTGCGCATTACTCCATCCATCTAATATTCATCCTAAACACTATTATGTGATAGTGGCGAGGGTTTCTCACATTTCCTCATAGAACATATATATTAAGCTCCCCATACATTACCCTTTTGGTCTGGGTGGCCACACACCTAACATCTAAATACCTGTATTTATGGTAACTACAGACTTTGTAGGCCAATATTTCCTGAGCTAGTACTGCGCACCACTACTCTCTCACCTTTCTTGATTCTTTGGGGTTCAGGTACCCCGTATTCAGTGTGTGCAGCGGCACTAAAAACCATTCCCCTTCCTGATTAGGCGCAGGAATAACCCCTATATTTATATGTACAGTATATAGGGTTCTGGTGCACGGCTGCTGACTGCTGTGCTGCTGATTGCTGAGTGCACTGCTGACCGATTCTGCAGCTGTCTTTTGTCAGTGTAGGGACAGGACGCTGTGTGGAGAGGGGACAGTCAGTTTAATCACTAGCTATTACTATTAGGTCCACAAAGGTCCTTTTAAGGACTGGTATAGGTGTACAGTAT
>NW_027507748.1:298556616-298559116 GCF_037356315.1 Lithobates pipiens
TGATATTTTGCATGATTTAAATTTTAATCTGATTTAATTTTTTTTAAAAAAATTTACTGTCTTTTTTTTTCAGATTACATTACAATGCCAAAGTGCATTTTTAATGCATGTCCACATAGGACAGGCGTAAAAAATAAAAGTCAGGATGTAAAATTGCACAAATTTCCAAAAGAATTGGAAATGATAAAACAATGGCTAGCACCATCTATTTTCAAAGATGAGGAACTAACTTTTGCAGCCGATGAAATATTTAACGACAAAAACGGAGATCGTTTCAGGATGTGCTCTGCCCATTTTTCAGCAGAGTCATATGAAATTAAAAAAAAAGCCACACTTTTAAAACACAATGCTGTTCCGTCTTTTTTTCCTTTAGACAGAACTATGCACATCACAAAAAAGAGGGAGACTCCAAGGAGATGCCAATGTTTCAAATCTGTCCTGGTAAACGAGGTAACAAAAGTTGAGGTGGCTACCCAGACCGATGAAGAAGAATCTACGTATTCTCTTTCTGAGAAGTCGTACGGATTTCATGCCAGCTACCGTGACACTTATCATGATCACGATTACTCAATTTTTTGTCCCATCGTTGATCCAGAATTAATGAAATCCACACCCTCAAAAAGCAAAACAACAAAGGATATTTCAGATTTGGAGTTGACGCCGATAAAGTGTGCTGTTGCACAGTTTGATGATGACTTGGCACAAGCTGGGACCAGCGCATCACAAATTTTAGTATCTGATGAACAAAGAGTTGTTCAGATGCCCATTTCAGATGTTGCCGAAACACAGAGTTCAATTGACGATTGCATTTATCCCAAAAACGATTGTACAGAGAATATGGAGACAAATGAACAAATCGATACCTCATTCGATGTAAATACAACACTAGATGAAACCTATGCCCCTGATTTCTCTGCAATTTCACAAACAGATCTTTCTCAAGCAGAAAGTAGCTTTACCACAGATCCTCTCATAGTTATACCTCCCAACGAATCAGGATTTCTTGAAGAAAGGAAATTTATAGTTTTTGAATCCTGTTTAGATCGATTATTTGGGCATATTCGTTGCCCCAACGATCAATGTTTTGAGCAACTAATAAAATTAGATAAAGTGACCGTTGGCAGCTTATTAAAAATTTATGGAACATGTAAAGAAAAACACCATAATCTAATATGGGAAAGTCAACCCAAAATAGCCAATTTCGCTGCCGGAAATGTAATTATTGGGGCTGCTATTACTTGCAGTGGATCATCCTTTACAACAGTAAAGGAAATGATGGATTTGTGTAAGATTCCCTTTTTTTCTAAAACAACCTATCACAAATATTTAAAAAAATTTATATATGGTGGAATAGATCATTCCTGGCTTGAGGAAAAAAATATCCTAAAATCCACATTACAAAGCAATTCTCTTTTTTTAGTAGGCGATGGACAATGCGATAGTCCAGGGTTCTGTGCCAAATACTGCACTTACACTATGATGGAACTTGAATCTGAACTCATCATAGATTTCGAAACAGTTCAAGTCTCGCAAACCACGTCGTCCGTAGCGATGGAAAAAATGGCTTTTCAGAATTGCCTGGATCGCATTATTGAAGAGAAATATGATGTTCAGATTCTAGGTACGGATCGACACGTGGGCATAAAGAAAAAAATGCGAGAAGAATACAGTCATATTTGTCATCAATATGATTTGTGGCACTATGTAAAATCTTTGAAAAAAAAATTAATAGAGGCCAGCAAGAGATCAACTTGTAAGGACTTACAGTTTTGGATAGCTGCGGTTGTCAACCACTTTTACTGGTGCAGTAGGCACAGTTTAGGCGAAACCGACATTTTTTGGAGAACTTGGACATCCCTTCTGTACCATGTTCGCAATATCCATGAGTGGGAGGAGGATGGCCAAAAAATGTGCTGTCAGCACACTACAATATCGGGCACAGATAATCAGGTGCAATGGTTAAAAAAACCAAGCGCGGCATTTACGGCACTTGAAGACTTAGTGACGTCTAGTCAATTAAAAAATGATGTGCCTCATTTGGTGCTCTATTGTCGCACTGGCGCCATTGAAACATTCCATTCTAGTGTTTTAAAATATAGGAGCAAGCGATTACATTATCGTATGAACTCCATGGAGGCTCGAACAAAGCTGGCCATTCTTTCCCACAACCACAATGTTGGTCGATCGCAAGCTATTGTTCACAGACAGAACAAGAGAACTGAAGAGCTGGGCACGAAAAGAACTGCTTTAGAGCACCCACGTTCACGAAAAAAATGGATAGTTCGGAAAATCTATGATGCCGTAAGCCACAAGCATTTTTCAAAAATAATGTGCACTATAGTGAGTGTGGCCGCTGGAAAAATAAAACCTACGTGGAAGTCAAAAGACGAGCTGCTGCCAGCCAACATAGCTTCTTCGGAAAGACCATTAAAAAAAGATGCAGTGTCCAAACACATGTCACGTTTCCCTTTACCTGTGGACGAAGAATCTATGTCATGAA